>NC_086318.1:297888991-298488991 GCF_036172605.1 Pelobates fuscus
CTGCTTTGAGAAAAAAAACAGCAATACTTTGTTAAAGATATCTTTAGAATCTGATAAAAAAACAACCTATTTAGCATTAAGATCCATTTTTTTGTATGTTAAAGAATGATTTTCATGGCATGAGGTAAAATCTCCTTTCTTCAATTCTCAGATTATCTCTTGTCATGTGTACAGTCCTGTTAATGAAAAGCTCCACGGAGAGCTGTTTGTGCTGTCCTTGCATACTTTGTATTTATCTGCTCATTAATGCATTTGTTGTAAAATAAACATGAACAACTTTTCCATTCTTTTTTTGTAACTTTAATCTTCCATTTCACTTATTATTTTTGTATCCAGCAAATCATGGGGAAGCTTTGTAATGTGGTTTATTCAGCTTTATTTGTGCCACAATAATGCATATTCATTTATGGGACAACAATCAATGATAACCATAAAAAATGTTTTTAAATGTTTCAATAAATTTAAACAGACATACTCAATTGTCGGAAGATCTGTATTTTCATTGCTGTTGACTGCTCTGCATATCTGGCAGATTGCTGTTGCTGGCTGCTATTTTAGATCAACCATCTGAATCTCAGAGATTTTGACATTTGGAGCAGTATCTCACTTATCTTCCACCAGCAGCACTGCAAACGTACCATGCTGATTTTAGGTATGAGTGCTGATACCTTTCAAAATATCAGTTCTTTCATCTGAGAATTGAACTCTGAATACACCCCATTCATTATGTTACTCAAGTAAATAAGTTTTATTTTCAAGAAAAAAAAATCACAAATTCAAAAGCATTGCTTTTCTGGGCGAAATAATGATATAGACACCAAGGGTAGCAGACTGAGCCTTTACTTAGTATGGTATTTGATTGCATATCATGTCTCCAAAAGTGTGGATCCAGTATCTTACAATATTTAATTCATGCAAGATGACATTGACTCAACTCTCTTGAGAGTTATTCACGTAACTGGGAATTGAAATTTGTTTTAGTTTAAAGTAACACTATAGACAACAAGGCCAATTCATCTAATTGAAGTGGACTGGGTGCAGTGCCCATGTCCCACTTAGTCCTGCAATGTAAATTATTGCACTTTTTGAGCACAAAGACTGACTTCAGGGGCTGTTTATCCACTAGAAACGCTTCTACGATTCTCAAGGACTCTGCGTCGCTTAAACAAAGTTCTGCATGAGGACTCACCTCCCTTGATCCTAGCAGAATTGC
Source organism: Pelobates fuscus (assembly GCF_036172605.1). Classification (NCBI taxonomy): domain Eukaryota; kingdom Metazoa; phylum Chordata; class Amphibia; order Anura; family Pelobatidae; genus Pelobates; species Pelobates fuscus. The sequence goes on from NC_086318.1 coordinate 297,890,205, forward strand.
TCCTGCCGTGCGGTCTGACTGAACTATATGGCTGCGTGGCAGGACATCTATATATAGATGTGGACGTGACGTCACGCCCACTCTTAAAGTGACCACATCATCATTGTAACCCTAATCTGTATTGAATCGCAGTGATGACATGGACCTATCAGAACATAGGTAAGTCTATCTAAGGCTTGTTTTGGCCCCCATTTATTGCCCTATTGTGGTTTCTGATGGAACCTCGTTTTGTGCTCCAAGAGATTCTTTTGTGATTTCCTGTGTTTGACCTTGACTTCGCATTTAACTTGTGATTTCTGGTATCCTAACCCCGGCTTTGTATTTGACTACTAATTTCTGGTATCCTGACCTCAGCTTCATATTTGACTCGTGATTTCTGGTATCCTAACCCTGCTTTGTATTCCTGTCCTTGGTTTATTCTTGACCCTGTTTTTTGTTGTATATGTACGTTAAGTCCAGCCATTATAAGGATCAGTAATACGTCTTTCGGATCCAACTTTTGTGGTTTCCTCTTTCCTGCATGTTGGGGTTCGACTCTCGTGGCGCTCTCATTATTTATATATAAATATATATAAATATATATATATATATTTTGTCCTGATGAAGGCTCCGTATGGGAGCTAAAACGTCAATACTTTTATGGATTGAATAAAAGTTAAGTTTTACTTTTTCTACTGAAGTCCTTGGAGTGTGGTTTATTTTTTCCTTTATATATATATATTTATATATATATATTACACAAGATCCAGTGCATTCACTTATTCACTAAACAGCAACGTCAATGTTGACAGATGTTATTAGTTTTTTAAAAACACAAAATCTAGGCAAAAATAATGGGGGTTTAGTTACATTATATGATCATACATTGCATAAGCCTGACACAACGTCAATGTCTTTAGCAGGTAATACTCTAACAGCCTAATGTTTGCTCTTATGAGATTAACCAACTTACTTGGGAAAAAAAAACATCTGGAGCTCTCTGCAGTACAAGGATAAATAAGGCCCTAGGATGAGGCACCTGTGACAGGGAGGGGTGCAAAACCAAGGAGTTGGCTAGACTCCCTTATATATATATATATATATGTTGAATATGTATATATATATATATATATTCTACGTGTATATTAATGAAATCTTTTTGCAGAATTATGCGATTTATTATTTTATTAATTACAATTTGCGGGATCTGTCTGACAAGCCAGACAGAAAGTCCACAGAATTTAATTTCTAAGCCCTATATTTGACCATGTAACTGCCTAAAACGCCATAACACTTGTTTTACTTGGGAGACTTTGGTGAATACAACTGAGTATGACAGAACGCTGGTACACCGCCACTTGGCCTCCGGCATAGGGAAACGGGCAAATATCAGGACTGGGGGTGTCACATAGATTAGAAATGTTATACATACTGTCACATAGATACAGAGACTGTCACATAGATATAGACACTGGGGGATGTCACACAGAGATTGTCACATAGAGACTGTGTGGCCACATGGATGGGGGCTGGGACTTTCCCCTTTTGTGACTCTTTGGGAGCTGAGTCACAAAACCTATCGTTGATTGTCTGTTACTTTTTTTTACCTAAGGTATAATGTTTCATTGGGTAGGTGTTCTGGGATTGTGTGTTCTATTGGTTATTAATATGCTTACTGTAATTGGTTGTTCGTTTAGGCCCAGTATGATTGGTCGCTGGCCCAAACCCTTGTGTGTTTACTAATGAGTTCACTTGTGTATAAATACCTGGGTGTGTCTATTAAAAGTTACTTCTTGGGAGGGAGGTGTTAGCCGACTGGATCTTTGTGAACTGGCTGACATCGGTGGTTTGGCGGTGGGAAGAACATGGGTATCAGCAAAAACCAGCACGGTTTTATGAAGCACAGGCCATGTCAAACTAACTTGATTGCGTTCTACGAAGAAGTAAGTAGAAGTATAGATCAGGGTGTTGCAGTGGATGTGATCTATTTGGATTTTGCCAAGGCATTTGATACAGTTCCACACAATAGATTAGTGTTCAAACTCAAGGAAATCGGTCTAGATGAAAATGCTTGTTCTTGGGTAGAACATTGGCTTAAAAACAGAGTACAAAGTGTTGTCATTAATGGTAAATTTTCAAGCTGGACAGAGGTGGCAAGTGGTGTAACTCAGGGGTCTGTTCTGGGACCCCTTCTATTTAACATGTTTATAAATGTTCTTGAAGACAGCATTGAAAGTCATGTTTCAGTGTTTGAAGATGACACAAAACTTTGTAAAATAATACAATCTGAGCAAGATATTACTTTGCTGCAGAGGGATTTAGATAGACTGCGGGACTGGGCACTCAAATGGCAGATGAAATTTAATGTTGAAAAATGCAAAGTTATGCACTTCGGCGTAAAGAATACACAAGCAACGTATAACCTTAATGGAAGCGAATTAGGGATAACAACACACGAAAATGACTTGGGAATTGTTATAGACAACAAACTATGCAATAATGTCAATCAGCAGTGGCCAAGGCCAGTAAGGTATTGTCATGCATGAAAAAGGGCATTCATTCTCGGGACGAGAATATAATTTTGCCTCTTTATAAATCACTGGTAAGACCACATATTGAATATGCTGTGCAATTTTGGGCACCTGTTCTAAAGAAGGATATTATGGCACTAGAAAAAGTGCAGAGGCGGGCTACAAAATTAATAAAAGGAATGGAACATATCAGGTATGAAGAAAGGTTAACAAATTTAAAACTATTTCGTTTAGAAAAACGTCGCCTGAGAGGGCATATGATAACATTATACAAATATATTCGGGGCCAATACAAACAATCAGGATGTGGAATTCTCTGTCTGAAGAAGTGGTTTTATCAGAGTCCATACATATGTTCAAACAGCTACTAGATGCATACTTGCAAAAACAGAATATTCAAGGATATAATCTTTCAATGTAGGGTAATAACTGCTTGATCCAAGGATAAATCTGACGGCCATTCTGGGGTCAAGAAGGAATTTGTTTCCTAGCTTGTTGCAAAATTGTGCTTTAAACTGTTTTTTGTTGCCTTCTTTTGGATCAACAGCAAAAAACAAATGTGAGGAAGACTGAACTTGATGGACGCAAGTCTCTTTTCAGCTATGTAACTATGTAACTATGAAGAAGCTGTTCGGACGTGTGTGCTCAGACGGGGCACAGGAGACCTGTCACAATGAGTGTTTCAAAACAGTACAACGTATCACAGACGACATAGGCCCAGCAAACCAGAGAGGCAGATTTTAATGTGGAAAAAATAAAAAAGGAAAAGCACTATAATTAACCCTGTAACTTTCCAAAACCCCATAAAACCTTTACATGGGGGTACTGATTTTTGTATTTTATTGCAATTAAAGCTAACCACATTAAGACATTTACAGTTAAAATCCCATGCAGAACTTCAAAAAAGTAACCACATTTCTTAATTACTCAAATGTGTTTAAATTGTATTTATATTAAATTAGGTGTTTAGATTTTATTTATATTAAATTGTGTCAGGCATAAATATTTGATGTGAAATGAAAACCCTATTTCTCCTGAACAAAATTATATATATATATATATATATATATATATATATATATATATATATTTGTGTTAAGGGCTCATGATAGTACAGAAGATACAAACACTGATAAGTGTAGGATGGTATTAAAAGAGCAAGTCGGTTGTGGTGTGCCGGAACCGACGATGAGGTAGGCCTGTAAATAAAGAGGGCCCACCAAGAAGAAATGTAAAGAGAAAAGGAGTTAATAATGAGGAGTGGGTGGGAGGGTGATGCAGCGCTGACCTCAAACGATATGGAGCCAGGTAAGGGGTGTCCCTTAAGTAGGGAAGAGGTGTGTCATACGCCCCTCCCACAATTACAGGCCAAAAGGCCTTAATACTTGTGTTAAGGGCTCATGATAGTACAGAAGATACAAACACTGATAAGTGTAGGATGGTATTAAAAGAGCAAGTCGGTTGTGGTGTGCCGGAACCGACGATGAGGTAGGCCTGTAAATAAAGAGGGCAAAAGTAGAAAATCAAATTTATTACATACCAGCAATATACATACTTTAACCAGACATGTCTTGAAAGGCATTTCTTACTTCTTGTACCGGGTTAGGTATGTATCTAGAGTAAGCCGATGATTTCCAGCGCCCTAGTGACTTGATAACATGAACTGGAATGTTTGCACTGGATGCTGTGGAGGCCGCTCCTATGCGGAAGGAGTGGCCCGAATAGTTAGCTGATTTGAGGCCCAGCTGTGTAAGTAAAGACCTGACGTGTGTCATAAAGGTGGTGGTAGTGAGTACCGAACCTTGTAGACTGAAAGTGGTTGAGATGGTGGTTCGTTGTTATGCTGGGTATATGAGTCCAGTGGTTTGACGGGGCTCCACCTGTTGTGAGTAGGATAGTACTTAACCTCTACTGAAAGTGCATGTTGACTGGTTTTGGAGTAAGGCAGAGTCAAGATATAATAGTCCATGTGTTTTGTTAAGTGTGAATTAAGTAGGAGGTGAGTGGACTGTGTTGTGCTGATGGCGGTAAATTCTCTTGGTCTCAAGAAACCATAAACAAGGCTATGTTTATGGTTTACCGTATATGGCGGTTTTAACAATGAGGTTTGTGTTGTTGGCAAAGGGTTTAAATCTAGTGAATTGTATAAGTCTTTAAAATATGGAAATCTATGGGTAGCCTCTGGGCCGTACGTGGGGGTTCGGATCTCTGAATACCCCTAAGGATGTTCTTAATTGGTAGGAGGACACTTGATTTGTCTGGTTGTAAAGTTAGCATGTGATGTTGGATGCCTGTCAGATATGGTTTGATTGTGTTGTATGATAGTTTGAGTTTGAGGTGGCAAAAAGAAGCAAAGTCCAACCAGGATGTCACGATGAAAGGTTGTAAGATGTTGTGTTCAGAAAGGAATCTTTAAATCAAATGAAAGCTCTATCGTAAGTTTCCCGGGTATTAGTAGACAGTGCTAATTGGGACAATGTTCTGCTATGTTGCATAATAGCATCTAGTCCATTACTAGATGGTGGAATAGTGGGGTGTTCGTGGCTGTGAGTGCGGCTGACGGGAGTATTTGACGAAAAGCCTGGAAATTAAAGCGAGACAAATTGTCAGCAGCAGTGTTACATACACCTGGAACATGAATACAAAACAAGAGAAAATTATGACATGCAGCCAGCCAAGTGAGTTTCCTCAAGAATCTCATAATAGTCAGTGATTTGGATCGGCCTTGTTTATAATGTGACAAGTTACTTGGTTGTCTGAGTAGCAACGTACAGACGAACCTGCACATAAATGCACCCATGCCACGGCAACCGTCACGATGGGTATATCTCAAACAGAGCTGAGGTAGTGGAAAAACCCTCCAGGTCCTGAACTTCTGAAGGCCAGCTGCCCCAAAGCCATTCGTTCCTGAAAAATTGCTGCAAAACCTGTGGTAGACGCCGCGTCTGACCAAATGGTGGGTGAGGAGTCAGACAATTTTGGAAGGAACATGCTTTTACCATTCAAGGTGGTTAAAAATTTTCTCCACATAATTACGCCTGCCGTGGCTTGGGTATCCAGGGGTGACCTGTGTCCATCATGTCTAAAAGTGGGAAACATGTAAAGGAGTTGTGAGATGAAAGCCCGGCCTTGAGGTATGATGCGAATGGCAAAATTCAGTGACCCAAGCAGAGACTGTAATTCTTGCGGTTGCAAGTACCGAGTTGTATGTAGAGATTATGTTGATCAGAATGTTTTCTACCTTGGGCGTGGCAGGTTAGCTTGCATGGTGTCTAGTCTAGTATGATACCCAGGAATGTGATGAAGGTATCTGGTCCTTCAGTCTTGGTGGAGGAGACTGGGACACCCACCTGTTCGAATAGACTGATGGTTTCTTTTGGGCTACTGGGAGGGGAAATATTCTCCTTGACCAGTAAGAAATCATCCAGATAATGTATAACTGTAGGGCATCTGGCTATATTTAATAAAACCAGCATAGGGTTTCGGCGAATACGTCGAAAATGGCCGGACTACTTTGGAACCTAAAAGTTAAACGTGAGCAAAATAGTAGTTCCCTGCCCACTTGATACCATGCAGGTGACACAGTGTAGGGTGGATAGGCAGTAACTTGAAAGCATTGTGATATCAGTCTTACTGAGCCATGCTCCGGCCCCTGCCTGCATGATAGCCGTAATGGCGTGATCTATGGTGGAATATTGCAGTGAAAATTCCTCAGAGGGTATGAGGGAGTTCAGACTAGGAGTGGCAGAGGTGTGAGGTGTTGATAGATCAATGAGAAGTCTCTGTTTGTGAGAAGATTTCCCTGTGACAATACCGATGGGGTTTGTCCGCCATGTGGTGAACGGAGGGGACTGGAAGGGCCCCCGTAGGAAGTCCTCTGCCACTTCCTGGCTATGAGTGTCTCCACCGCTGTAGGGTTTGTTGTGCGGATTGTAAATTAGGACATTCCAGGATTCCGGAAGGCATGTGTATGAGGCCTGTGTGAATCCTTCTGATAGACCCGAGATAATGAATTCCACCAAATGTCTAGATGGATGATGTGGCAGTAATGTCGTAAGTACAGAAATGTTTATTGATGTTAAGTATAGTTTGGGATACATTTTATTTGGACACAGATTTAGCATGTGCCCTGAAACAGATGGCTGGAGAAAGTGATTGCAACTCAACCAGTGCTGGAGGGGTCGCAGTGGCCGACCCAGCCATGGTAAGGGGTGTAGTGACCGATTCCCCAGGGGTGATACTGGCAGGCTAACTAGGCCTGAAAGGCGAAAAATTAATCTTGTTTTGTGACAGGTGAGGCCCTGCTAGTTGCAAAGTGGCTATGAGAGGCTCTGTCTATGAGTTGGCGCGAGGGGTTATTGAGGCCACCCGTTGTAGTGGCAGGAATCGTAGGCCTCTCGGTGATAGTAAAAGAAAACAGGGGGAGGGAGTGACAGGTGAGGCCCTCTCTATAATATTGCGAGGCGGCTAACTCACGTGTGGCCCGATGGCGTTTGCCTCTGAAACGTTGAGGCGGGGTGTTGGCCTCGCGGACCACTAAACGATAGGCAGAAATGCCAAGAAGGGAGGTACCTATTTGGGCCTATACCCCTAACTTGCCAGTACTCTATGGCCTAGAAGAATGAAACGTATGTGAACTACAACGTGAGCAGGCTTACGTACCTGGTAGTATGTATGAAGTTTTGAGATTCGACAGGTATGAAAACCTGGATAAACCTAAAAAGGGATAGAGTGAGAATGGATCCTGTGAGACCTGTGTAATCTGTATAGGCTGGGATTAGGGCTTCTAGCAGTATGTGTGGGAGGTGTAAAATCTATGAGTATGATAGTGACATGACTGCCCATGCTTGGTGACAAGCGTTACGCTGAGTCCGATACCTGGCAGCAGGGGATTGGCCGTGTAATGTGTATATATGGAAGGTGATCAGATGATATGCATGTCACTAAACTGATCTGGGAATGCAAGGGACTTTTTTTAATGTGAAGTGACAATATGCAGAATCATAAATGTTGCTGTAAAGTGACGTATGAATGTATGAACCAGAACGTGTGATTCAAAACCGAAAGTCTTGTGAGACGTATATGCCGTGTTCTTGAATACTCGTGTTACGTCGTCTGAGTGTGTCAAGAAAAGGCCTGAGTTTGTAAATGCCATGTGAATTTATGTGAAATGACAATCTATGCAGAAAATGTTGTAACGTGACGTATGAGTGGTTGAACCAATGCGTGTGATTCAACCCGAAACCCCCTGTGGAAGGTAGGACCGTGTTCTTATATACTCGTGGTATATCGTATGAGTATGATAAGAAATGGCCTGAATAGTTAGTGCCATGTAATCGTAATGTACATGGTTGTAATAACATCATATCTCCATTATACTCTTTGAAAATAGGACCGTGTCCTTGAACTCGTGGTATGTCGTACGAGCATGACAGAAAAAGGAGCCGTAATGTAGGCTAACCATAACAGTAATATACATGTAATATCTGCATTGTAAAATAAAATAACAATTATTATCAAAACCATATATATATATATATATATAATAAGCAAACTGAAACAAAATAGACAACCTAAGATCGTGTAAAGTAAGTATTTGAAAGTTTAACCGATTACTGTGCAGGAAACGTATGATTGGTTGGATCAGTACGTGTGATTCAACCCGAGTATGCATGAAAAGGAATTAAATCCTTGTGTCATGGTTAACAACAAAGAAATGAGGCCTGTAACGTAGGCTGATTTAATTGTAATGAAATGGATAATTATAAAAAAAAACTCCAGTAAGCGTGGGAGTCCAATGTCTATACAGAAATGTTAGCTGGTTTTATACCCTTGATGTAATAAGTGATACCTTAAAAATAGCATGAAAATGGTCTGTCTATTTAACCAAGCAACTTTTTAACCAAATGTAAATACATGAAATGATGAAATGTAACTCACGAAAAAGATCTATGTGAATACATAGCAGAATAACCGAATCTTAGTATGAAGGGAAACAGAAGTTAGCATGAATAGCTTAACCGTATGCATTTTAATGCGAACAGCAATCGTGCATAGAATATACTATGAATAAGTGCCGACCAGAAAACACAAACCGAAATGACAATCGTTTAAATGAAGCAAGGTTGGTTTTTACATGAAATGCAATAATGTCTGAGAAGCCTGTAGTACACTGAATGACCAGTAGGGGTCAGTGTGTAGGCGAAAATGCAGTGGTTCGATGGTTTGTACATGAAATGCAATAATGTCTGAGAAGCCTGTAGTACACTGAATGACCGGTAGGGGTCAGTGTGTAGGCGAAAATGTAGTGGTTCGTTGGTTTGTACATGAAATGCGATAATGTCTAAGAAGCCTGTAGTACACCCAAAGACCGGTAGGGGGTTTAAACGAATGATATGCATGAGCATGCAATGGTTTTAGAACAGACTTAGACAAAATGCAGCCGTAAAGTGAGGACCTGACCCGTGCATGGTGCCGTGGGACTGATGCCTGGCATAACGGGTAGGTTGACTTACAGTTTGTGAGTCACTTGGACACCATCCACGGCGATGGATTGAAGAAAGAAGGTGGTAGGCCGGAAAAGCCTGTGGCTGGATTCCTGACACAGCTCTGCTTAAAAAACCTCATGGAGTAATCAGGTAAAATGGCATCTGGATGACCCGGAAGTGGAAATGATGCAGCGCTGACCTCAAACGATATGGAGCCAGGTAAGGGGTGTCCCTTAAGTAGGGAAGAGGTGTGTCATACGCCCCTCCCACAATTACAGGCCAAAAGGCCTTAATACATATATATATATATGTGTATATATATATATATATATATATATATATATATATACATATATATATGTGTATATATATATATATATATATATATAAATCCAAGGTGCTTGCACTCCAGGTGTATAATGGCTGTGGTGCCCTGTGCAAATGAAGAAGATTATAAAGAAACATTGGCATATATTAAAACAGGATGAGACTTTAGCTGAAATTATCCCTGAGAAACCACATGTTATATTTAGAGGGGCACCCAGCTTTAAGTCTATCTTCACAAGTAACTATACTAAGCAAAAATATAGTACCCCTTCTCCTAGCCTTTCTACTTTTTTTTTTGTCAATCTTTCTTTTATTAAGGCATGTGCAATGGGGTACAGAACAAGAAGAGGGGAAATGCAGTAGTGATATACAGATAAGGGTTAATACAGCATTAAGTACATTTCCTGCTAAACAATGCCTAATTTTTTATTTTTGTGTTGGTTAACGATAATTTCTCATTCAATCAAGTAGTATAGATTATCTGTCGGTCTCATTAACTGACTATACATATAAGATCGGTAGAAATGGTTCGCTAGCTATTACCTCACTGTCTAGTAATACCACGACACAACATAAGTAAATCAACTTAGTGAAACTGGTACTGCGCTTGCTAATAACAGGTTAAGAGCACGTATAGTGAAATCGCATATGGTCTGGTACAGCAATTGGTGAAAGGTTACATTATGTTAGGCTACCTGAGGGGTCTGCCAAGTATTATACAAGTATATGTCCTTCGATTAAGTAGCATAGGTTAATTTCTGTGGTTATCATTCCAGTTATCTGGGCTAGGGTAACGCAATGCAAAAACTTAACATATTTAACAGAAACAGGACACGCTGACTCTGAACTAAAACAAAAACACTGCCCCGACATCTCCTGCTAAAGCAAGTGTGCATTATGAGTGCAAATTAAAATATGTAAAATGCTAAACCAGGCACAAGGGGGTCTGTTGATAGCATGAGAAGGGGCAAATACCACCAGTGGTCTGCCACTCGGGCTAGTCCTCATCATGTCCAGTGACAGGGGGCCAGATCTGGACCCAGAGTCCCGCTTGCTTTCGATGTCGTTAAGCTGCTGACCAGAGTCTCTGTGTTGGCTATGCTGCTTTCGAGGGCCGCTCGTCCTCTGCCTGAGGCCTTGATGGGCACTCGCGCCTGTGTGCCATTGGACCCATCTTCAGGACCGTGGGCCCAGGGTTCCGCCGGGCCCCTAGCTTCTCCCTGGGTGTATGGCAGGCTGTGGGGGGGGGATTCCTCCCAATGAGCACCCAGCCCAGATGAAACGTGTGCGGACCTCTCAGCAACGTAGTATCCGTGAGCGGTATATGTTGGGCTCTCTGTGTCAGGGGTATCTCCGGGTGTCTGTGCCCGTACCTGAAAATGCCTCGGGTGCCAGAGCGGATGGTGGCTGCAGGTCGTCTTGCTGGTCTCCGCCATCTTGTGCACGGGTCCAGGCTGCATGTTGGTGCACGTGTGGGGGGCTGGTAAGCGTGAGCTCTGCATCTGCAATTCTCTGGACTTTAATGCTGCTTAAGAATGTGGGTCGTGGAGTTCAGGCGACCCTGTGTACCACGCCAGGTCGTTTCTGTTGTCGGCTTCATGCGATCACCGCTCTCGTGGCCTCCGCCATCTTGGCCGCGTGTCTGAGGCCTGCATGATGGTCTGCTAGCTCCTCCGCGTGTAGCTTAAAGCATGGACCGGGATCACCCCCCCCGGTCCGGTGGGGGGGGAAACAGGACCGGGTCCGCCGTTGCGCTTTGTGTGCTCCGGGCTCCGTTGGGCAGGATAGTGGAGCGGCGGCCGTCCACTCCACTCACCGCCAGGCAGGTACCCGCTGGTTGCTGCAAGGTTCCCCTCCGCCGGGGGACTAGAACTCCGCGAGCAAGCCTCTCCCCGGCTCCGGTAGCCCGTGTGCTTTGCGGGTCGGGGTTGGTAGTAGTTGATTTCAGATTAAGTACCGATTTTCAGGTGAAATTGAGTATCTTGTGCGGGAGCTGTGCTTGCCTGCGACCGCTTGGCTCGGCGGCCCGGCCCCGCCCCCCAACCCAGCGGCTTTTTTAAATGTAATAGGTGCATAGTATGCAAACGTACGAGTGACACTATTAAATCAAAAACCACCTCCTTTAAATCATCATCCACACAGAAAACATATCAGATAAAACATTTCATTCACTGTAACACGAGAAATTTAATTTATTTATTAGAATGTCCGAGTGGGCTACAATATGTAGGTATGGCCACTAGGGATTTAAAAACCAGACTGGCCGAACACTGTCGAAACATCTTAAAAGGCTATGAGAATCACTCAGGATCTAAGCATCTTTTACAGCATGGAAAGAATCCAAAACATCTTAAATGCATTTGCATAGATATCTGTAATGTTCCATGGAGAGGTGGAGACATCAAAAAAGTTTTAGGCAAAACGGAAATGGAATGGGCTTACAATCTGAAAACCCTCGCCCCAAGAGGTCTTAATATAGACTTTGATCTTTTTATAAATAACATAATTTAAAACAATTTTTTTTGGTATAATTGCTATTGCTTATATCTGTACCCTCCATGCTCCTTTTTATTAATATTTTAGACTAATTAATTTTAATATAGTGCTTCTATGTTTTGTACTATTTAAATAACCATTTTTATATACTGTATTATTTATAATATATATTGATGTATATATTATAATATATATTGCATCTATAAGTATCCAGGTGTCTACATCATTCAATCATATATATTATTGTATATGGTTATATGTCTATTTAAAAATTCACTGTATTTAAGTCCATCTCTTTGTGTTAATACCTATTGTATATGTATAACCCATTAATATATTGATTTGTTATTGCTGCTCTTTTCTTCTGATGTGCCCCACTTGGGCTTTGAACTTGTGCCCTTGATTGGGCTGGTGCTGTCTTGTTGTCTGCTTGCTTTTGCAGGCAGACAGCATGATTAATACATGTTCGTCACTCCTCTTTAGGAGATGACGATTCCCTTCAGGCAGCCCATTCCCCCTATGCCACACAGAGGCTTACACATGAGTCCCATTGAAACGGGACGCATGCGTTTCATTCGGTATCACGTGACGCGAAAGTGTTTAGCCGCGCGTCACGTGATTCTCTTTTACTCTTTAATTATATATGTTTTAAGCTTCGTTTTGCAGCGAAAATGGCTGCTACTTTTTACCATTATATGTCTCTATATATTGCAATGTTCAAAAGTGTTATTCATGATATGTTCTATGCTAATGAGATTATGATGATGTCACTATGGCTGCAAATTCAAATGTTAAGATTATCAATGTACCCTATATAAACCCATGTATGTCAGGTTATGTTCTTTTTATTATTATCTACTTGAAGAAGCCTTTTTAGGCGAAACGCGTCTAGATATTGTTTTTATTATATTGTAATAAAGGAAATTATTTTGGCACAAAATATTTTTGATTGCCCTATTCCTTTTTTATTATTCTTTTTTATTTTCACGTTTTTACCTGGTTACATTGATATTCATCACTCAATATAGAAGCACAAAGAATCCGTAGGTGGGGATTATACCACCCATACGCTTACATTGAGCCTGCTCTACATATTGTGAGTACATTTCATATTTCTTAATAATTTTTTACCCAAAAACAGAGAGCACTATTTTTTATTCTTTTTATTTTTGGGCTGGATCGCACAAACACTGGACTTCTGATTCGTCCCATATATCTGCCAACCAACGCCACTTCACATATCCTTGAGTGGGGATTATTCCACTTCACGCATCCAATACCAGAGCTGGATTTTAGCTCTGCAAAGTGTGAGTAATATTGATTACCACACTTTTATTATTTTATTCTGTCTACATACTGTACCATTGGAGTCCTGTTCTTGTTTTCTTTCCTCATATGCTCCACCGAATCTCAAGTACATATCCGTGAAGACTTTTTCCATTTTATATTTTAAGAGTCCTCCCTATAAGCGTGGATTGCATCATTCTGGATTTATGATAAGTTATCTGGACTATTATTAATACTTTCACCATTTGTTTTGAGGCGCACCCTTTTTTCTGTTTTGTGTTATTTTGTACTTTATTTACTGTTAGGGGATTAGAGGGGACTCCCCTTCCTCTTTGAGGTGTGCAGCCGTGTACTGTGTATAATATATCTCTCTGTGGCAGCCTAGCGCTGACTCTTCTCTCTGTTTTCTCCCAGTCTATACTTACAGGTTAAACTGCGTCCGGAGACTCGTCAATCTCTGCTTTCCTGTGGTCACCTCCAAAACAGTCCCCATAGTTACAGCAGCACCACTACTTTGAAATGCATGCTCTGGGTGTGCCCCCAATTTCCATTTGTTTCTGTGTATATTTGGAATCCAGACCAGATTCCTATTGGGCTAAACCCACCCATCCACTATGGGTGCCCCTTTATAGGTGACCACAGAAAAGCATACATTAAGGAGTCTCTTGAAGCAGTTTAAGCTGTAAGTATTGTAAATCTCCCATGTTAAGATTAGTGTAGGATCCACCAATATTGGGGTACTGTGATGTAGTGGTGGACTTAACACAATATGACCATATGGTGTAACTGAATCCCCATATTTTGTTTGCCAAGTCATGTTTTTTAAGCAACCGATCTCTTTTCCATAATGTTTTTAAGCAGCCTTGTACAATTTAAAACTGTATTTTTGTTTTTGTGTGGGCGCTGTTCCTTTAACCGTATTTTGTATAGATTTTGGTCTTTACGGCAGCACCACTACTTAGAAATGCATGCATATATAACATATTTGTAAAGAAGAACGAATTGATGTCCGAGCAATTGCTATTAAAGCATACTTTCTAATTGGAAGTTATTTCTATTTTATTTATACCAATTTGCATTTGCAACCACATTCCACTACATGGAGATATTAATAATGGTGATGAATAAGGTTGTTTCCTCATGATTTAATCAGAAATGCTTGCTTTATTTAGAGTATAGTATTACTCTGTCAAAAAAAATTCTCATCATATAAACAAAGTTATATGTATAGTGATAGGAGTACATAAACAAAGGGGTGATTCAGTGCAACTAGTAATGAAAATATGCCTGGTTTACGTATTTCTAGTCCCAAAATGGAGAATATTTGCATACTTAGATAGTACTGTCTTATTTTCAACTATGGATTGAATGATATATAAATATAAAGGTTAGGGAATGCTTCTACTATGTTGGGAGAGAAACCACTGTCCAGTGATTGCAATGTGCAGAGAGAAGATGGCAACAAGTTGAGTGGAAAGAAGTGGCAATGTTTAGGGAGAGGGATCTAATGGGCATATGAAGATGGCCTATATGGTACGGTGGCATTAAATAGCAATGGCTGCACCCATAGCTTCATTGTACTATAACCACTACAATTAGATGTAGTGTTTATGGTGCTAGATGTAAAGTAATAGAGCTTACAGAGGTGAATATTGTTTCAGTCACATTCATGAGGCTATCAAGACAATAGAGATTATCAAGATGGTCTTTTCACATTGACTTAGGTAGATAAAAGGAACAATGTAGCATTAGGAATGCTTATCTGTTTTCCTAATACTACAGCCCTGGCGCCCCTGTAATCTTAAAATAAAAAATTATTAATTTTAAAACAGATTACTCACCCTTCTCCAGCGCAGAGTCTCCCTTAGTGCTGTCGCAACCTCCTCTTTCAGTGACATCAACCTGGAAACGTGCCTCCAGCATGGCATACCAATCCAGTGCTCCTCAGAGGGCACCTTGGCATCACGGTATGACATAACGCACAAGAGATATCGATATATTACTTGAGGCTGTGCTTTTAAGCTCTCTTTTCCTTTTTTTTTTTTGTCAATCTTTATTTTATTGACACATTGTGTTATGCAATCCAGAAAAAAGAGAGAAGTATAATGCAAATATACAGACAACAATAATGCAGAACATATACCGTACTTTTCGCTCCATAAGATGCACCTGACCATAAGGCGCACCTAGTTTTTAGAGGAAAACAAGAAAAAAAAATATTCTGAATCAAATGGTGTACTAAACTATTTAATAAACTACCGTATATACTCGAGTATAAGACAAGTTTTTCAGCAATTTTTTTGTGCTGAGAAACCCCCACTCGTCTTATACTCGAGTGAGTGTCTGTATTATGGCAACTTATATTGCCATAATACAGACAAGGACCGCCGGGCTCATTACAAGCCCGGCGGTCCTGTTGGGAGCTGGCAGAGAGCGTTTACTTACCTTTCCTGCAGCTCCTGTCAGCTCCCTTCTCTCTCCTCCGGTCCGGTCAGCTCCTTCTGCAAGTCTTGCGAGAGCCGCGGGGTCAGAGCTCCGTGCGGCACTCACACCACGAGACTTGCAGAGGGAGCTGACCGGAACGGAGGAGAGAGAAGGGAGCTGACAGGAGCTGCAGGAAAGGTAAGTAAACGCTCTCTGCCAGCCCCCTCCACTGAACTGCCAATGCCACTGGACCACCAGGGAATGAGAGCCCCCCTCCCTGGCCAGCTAACAAGCAGGGAGGGGGGACAAAAAATAACATAAAAAATTAAATAATATAAAAAAATAATATTAAAATAATAATAATAATAATATAAAAAAAACAATAAAAATGCCCACCCCCCACCAAGGCTCTGCATCACATACACACATTTCACTTATACACACACTGCACTCATACACACACACTGCATTCATACACACACACACTGCACTCATACACACACACTGCATTCATACACACACACACTGCATTCATTATATACACACTGCATTATAAACACACACACACACACACTGCATTCATTATATACACACACTGTAAATAAATATTCAATTAATATAATTTGGGGGGGATCTAATTTTATTTAGAAATTTACCAGTAGCTGCTGCATTTCCCACCCTAGTCTTATACTTGAGTCAATAAGTTTTCCCAGTTTTTTGGGGTAAAATTAGGGGTCTCGACTTATATTCGGGTCGACTTATACTCGAGTATATACGGTATATCAGAATAATATTTCAACCATGTAAAGTGAACAGCAGTCAACAGTGGCATTAAGAACACTTAATACAGTAATACTTAAGAACAGTTTACACACAGATACACACACACACACACACACAGATACACACTGACACTCACAACTACACACAGAGATACACATACCTACACATACATACACTGGCGCACATAGATACACATACCTACACAGATACACACATACACATACTGGCACACAGATACAGACACACATACATACACATTGGCAATGGCATACACACACTGACACACACACAGATACACATACCTAAACATACACACTGACACTTGAATTGCAGTTGACATATCATTAACCACCCCCTGTTTCCATACCTTTTGCTGCAGGGAAGTGAATTTCTGGGGCTGGCTGAGGCTGATGGAATGGGAGTCTGCCTGCAGAGCTCTTTCTCCTCCCTCCTCCTCTTTCAGAGTGTCTTCAGTCTTCCCAGCCTGCACAGTCAGTAAGCTGGGAGGAAGTAACAGATAGGTAGTCACTTCCTCCCAGCACTCTCTGCTAGGGAGGGGCTCGGTATCGGCTCTCTGCAGCTTTCCCTCCTCCATGCCACACGATCTCAGTATGCATTCGCTCCATAGGACACACAGGCATTTCCCCTTACTTTTGAGAAGGAAAAAAGTTCATATTATGGATCGAAAAATACGGTATATACTCCTGAGCAAGCTGCCTAATTTTTTAATGTGAGATAAACAAATGTAGAAACATACTGAGATCACTAGAGTAAAATAAAAGCAGGATAAAGTCAAACAACATAAACATGTAAGACCATCTACACTGAGATACACCTATGCCCCTCAGCCAATGCCCGTAGATGGAGAGTCCAAGCCCCCCCCCCCCTTCCACAGCCATCTCAGAAAAGACCCCCAAGGAACCCTATCCACCAAATCAGCATTCAGCTCTAGAACAGGAGCCATGTCTGAAGCCATAGTTTGTGTCTGCAGTGTGGTGCCCCCATGCGCCCGGCTGCACAAAGTGGAATCCTCTGGTTTAAGCCAATCCCGCTGGGAGTGAAGGGGCTTGTTCTTCTGCATGCAAAGTAAGAGGTAGTGGGCAGTCAAGTGTTTCCAACAGGTATAGCCTTTTGCCACCACCGCAGCACCATATGCTTTTGATTTTATTGCTTCGGTCTGGGTATACGTGGTGGATGTATATGTACTTGGCTACGATCCGCAAGATGGCTCCTGGTACCACGGGTTCATCAGCAGGAAGGGGCTCATGTATGTGGCAAACCATTTCAACCCTCAAATGTGGCATCTTGGAACACATCAACTCTATAAGATCCACAAGACCGATTGAGACACCGATCTCCAGACATATCAGATTAGCCCACCAAGGCAATCCCAATGGACTGAAGTACATGTGCATTGAATTAGTAACCCTGGATCAAAGAAAGGGCAATCTGGATAAACGTCTCCTGTTTTTGATCTATCATCTGAAAACGCTTTCCCCTTTGGGTCTAAATGAGGTCTCTACCTATTCCTCATATATCAGTGACCTTTGATCACAAACAGGATCTACTGGATTAAAGACTAATAGCAGTCGTGACTTTCATCATACCCAAAGGTAATAATATAATTATAAACATATTATTCTAAAAAAGCCAATTTCAATAAGATTAGAGCACCTCTACAACATATCGACTGGCATAAACTCCTTAGTTAAAAAAACACTGAGGATAAATGGAAACTCTTCAAACAAATATTAAAAAGGTACCTTTCTCAGTATGTACCATTGGGCAATAAATATAAAAAAAAAATTGAAACCAATGAGGTTTAGTAGAGAAGTAAAACAGGAGATTTAAAAAAAAAAAAGGAAATGGGCATTTAAAGCCAATAATGCTTGCAAAAAAGCAACTAGAGTGGAAAAAGTAGAAAATCAGAGATGGATAGCCAAAAAATGCAAAAGCAACATTTTTTTGTACATGAATGATAAAAAACTAATAATTAAAGTGTAGGTACACTGGAAACAGAGATGGGTTTGTTAGTTAATTAAAACCAGAAAAAGGCAGAAATTTGAAATAACAATTTTCTTCAGTATATATTAATATGGATCCTATGGCAAGAGATATGCAAATGATTGCTGCAAAAAACTTGCAGATAACTTGTGATTGGATGACTCGAGACAAGGTGCTACAGCAGTTAAAGAAAATTAATGTAAATAAAGCTCCGGAGCCTAACAGTATTCACCCACAAGTACTTAAGGAATGTGTGGGGAAATAAGTGAACCTCTGTATTTAATCTTTCAAGATTCTTTTGTTTCAGGTATTGAACCGGAGAATTGGAGGAAGGCAGATGTTGTTACTATATTTAAAAAGGGTTCAACATTTTTTTTTTGTTTCCTCTGCCTCTTATCTACCATATCAAGTATATATTCTTAACTAAACCCTTGGATGCCTGACCTTAATCCCCTCTTTCTGTGATGTTTTTCACAGATATCTCTTGATCTTCTAAGCTGGAAGATCAAATGAACCCATGGCCCCAGCCGTGGGATTTAAATTGTTAAATGTTGGTGAAACGTTGAAGTTTCATCAGAGGTTTTTATGTTGGTGTTTGTGTTGTTACTTGTATTGTTGCACAAATTGGGCTATGGTCAGTCTGAATTACATTATTTTTGCGTTTCAAACTCTTTGGTACTATCGAGCCAGTATTTATCAAATCCCTGAAAACCAATGTTGAAAATTATGTCCATAAATGTACAAGGTCTAAATACAAGGTGGAAAAAGCAAATGCTTTACGATTCTTTGGTTTCTAACCAAATACAAATAGCCTTCCTCCAAGAAACGCACTGGTTGCGATCTGAGTCGTTAAAATGGGGTGGGGGGGTGCATAAATATAACCATATATATCATGCATCTCTTCTAAATAATAAAAAATCCGGAGTGGCAATCATATTTGATTCTAACCTAAAACCTGAGATAAAATTAATAGATAGCGACCCCTGTGGCAGATTTCTTATAATTATTTGTAAAATAGAAACCACAACTTATACATTGGTTAACATATACCTACCAAATATTAATCCAACCGCCCTGTTTTCAAAAATTATGAACAGACTAGAAAATAAAACAATAGGCACTCTGGTAATAGCAGGCAATTTTAATTGTGTTCTTGATCCAATAATGGATAAAAAAAACTCATATTCAGTTAAAGTCTGATAGCCAGTTATATAAGCAATCAAAAAATTTGTCTAAATTATGTGCCATGCATGGTCTGTATGATGCTTGGCGGGTAACACATTCAGATTTACGGGGCTATACGCATCTGTCTAAAGTCCATAATTCGTATTCACGAATAGACTTATGTTTAGTAAAAGCCAATACATTGAAATAAATTAATACAATTCAAATCAAAGACAATACTTGGTCTGACTACAGTTTTGTAATATTGGAAATGGGTAAGGTCTTGCAGAGATCTGTGGATTCCTGGAGAATGGACGACTCTCTCTCTTTAAATCTAAAATAAATCAAGATTCCATAATTGAACTTTCAAGGTTTTTTTGGCTGGAAAATTCTACTCCTGAAATATCACATTCCACCTTGTGGTCTACCTATAAGGTGGTCACCAGAGGTTATCTTATTAAAATAGAAAAACAAACTAAAACTATGATAAATAGAGCTTTAACAGGTTTAAATATTCAATATTCTAACTGTCCAAAATGAATAAAGATCTCCCATCCAATCAATTAAGATCGACACTTTTAGAACTACAAAAACAAATTAACCTAAAGATAGAAGAAAAAATTAGAAGAACAATTAACAAACTGAGATTAAATACTTACCATCAAAGTAATAAAGCAAATAAAAAGTTAACTAAAAGATTAAAAAAGCAAACCTCAAACAATAGGGTTAATAAATTGGTTGAAAAGCAAAATACATATTCTTCACCGGAAAAAATTGGACAATTGTTCAATGAATTTTATAGTAAATTATATAATCTGGATACATCATCAGATAACCAAGATATGAAAAAATATTTGGATAATACCGATATTCCAAAAATCAACAAACAAGATTTAGCCCAACTCAATTATGAGTTTACGGTGAATGAAGTGGAAAGAGAGATCGATAGACTTGAACTAAATAAGACCCCTGGACCAGACGGATTCAGCAATTTCTTTTATAAAATAATGAAAATAAATAACTGTTCCTTTAACGGCTCTTTTTAATGAAATGGCCAAAAAAAGCTAAAACCCCAAAGGAGTTGTTACAAGCCAATATTCTCCCAATAGTAAAACCAAATAAAGATCCAACAGACGTTAAGAATTACAGACCAATTTCTTTAATTAATACAGATATGAAAATATACGCAGCAATATTAACATGTAGATTAAAATCATTTATCAAGAGAGTCGTTCATTCTGATCAGGTTGTTTTTTTGCCAGGTAGATCTTCTGATACTTGCACCAGAAGAATAGTGAACATTTTGGATGGGGCACTCCGTCAGGGGATTCCGCTGCTGACCCTGTCGTTGGATGCCAAGAAGGCCTTAGACAGGGTCAGTTGGGGCTTCCTCGGCGAGGTATTGACTTCCTTTGGATTCACTGGTTGGATTCATGATGCCATTATGACACTTTACTCCGAACCAATAGCTAGAACTGTAGGAGTAAATATTCAATCAAGCTGGTTTAATTTACACAATGGCACACGGCAGGGCTGTCCCCTGTCCCCTCTTCTTTATATTTTAACTTTAGAACCCCTAGCAATTAACATTAGGACTAATATGAATATCAGAGGCTTTCTAACTAATAACTTAGAAGCAAAAATATCACTTTATGCCGATGATATATTATTGACCCTTACTTCTCCACAATCCTCTCTCCCTCAAGTCTTATCTGCTATAAATAGTTACTCTGAGGTATCCAATTACAAACTTAACATATCTAAATCAATTGCCGTAACCACTAACATCAATACTCATAGTTTAAAAGACCTGCGAGACAATTACGATGTTTTTAATTACTTGGGCGTGACAATTTCATCTCAAGTCAATGATATTATGGAAATCTCCTGAAATATACAAATATAAAATTAAAAGAATGGCGCCTGACCGAATCCTCCTGGATCGGCAGGATTAACATAATCAACGCTTATATTATGCCCAAATGGTTGTATCTATTCAGGATAATTCCCCTTCAAATTTCTGATATTTGGCTAACTATGATACAATCTAGCTTTCAAAAGTTTATTTGGAAAACGTCAAGTCCCAGAATAAGCTCTAAAGTTCTCTCTAGGAAACCCCAAAATGGAGGGATAAATTACTCAAATATCAGAAATTGTTACTATGCTAACATCATTGGTCACATATATAAACTTCAGGTTGAATCGTTCAAAACAGACACATCGTACCAAATTGAATCCGAGGCGGTTGGAAAAGATAGATTAGAAATATATTTATGGCATAAAAACAACAGAAAAAAACGACGAATTTTTACGTAGTAAATCATTAAATCTGTCACAAATTATTACTGCTTGGGAGATGATAAAAAAACAACAAAACATTTCTAATAAAATAATTAACCCCTTCAGGACGGAGTCAATAGTACACGTTCTGATCAAAACAAAACGTAAACAAAAACTGGAATTTGCGCTATATGTCTGTTCACCCGTAGTTCCCCTCTTTCATATTATATGCACCCACACTTATTATATATCATTTTGTTCAGGAGAAACAGGGCTTTCATTTCATATAAAATATTTATATATGAAACATAATTTATTATGAATAAAATTTAAAAAACTGTGAGAAATTTTAATTTTTTTTTAAATTTGTAGTTCCGCTTCACATTTTAGCTGTAAATGTCATAATACTAAAAAATGCACATATTTGTAATCAGCGATGTCTCACGAGTAGAACAGTACCCCCCATTAACAGGTTTTATGGTGTTTTGGAAAGTTACAGGGTCAAATATAGAACGTTCCATTTTCAAATAGAAATTTGCCAGATTAGTAATGTTACCTTTGAGACAGTGTGGTAGCTCAGGAATGAGAATTACCCCCATGATGGCATAGCATTTGAAAAAGTAGACAACCCAAGGTATTGAAAGTGGGGTATGTTTAGTCTTTTTTAGTAGCCACTTAGTCACAAACACTGGCCAAAGTTAGCGTTCATATTTGTTTTTGTGTGAAAAAAGCAAAAAACTAATATTTGGCCAGTGTTTGTGACTAAGTGGCTACTAAAAATTACTGGACATACCCCATTTGCAATACCTTGGGTTGTCTACTTTTGCAAATGGTATGCCATCATGGGGGTAATTCTTATTCCTGGGATACCATACGGTCTCAAAGGCAAATTTCAATGTCAAAAAAATGAAATGCAAGCCTTATATGTGACTCTCTAACTTTCCAAAACACCATAAAACCTGTACATGGGGGGTACTGTTATTCTTGGGAGATTTCACTAAACACAAATATTAGTGTTTTAAAACAGTAAAACATATTACAACAATAATATAGTCCATAAAAGTGCCGTTTGTTTGTAAAAAAAATGCAAAAAACTTCACTTTTACTTAAAATATCATCGTTGTAATACAATTTACCAGTTTTAAACACTAATATTTGAGTTCAGCGAAACATAGAAACATAGAAACATAGAATGTGACGGCAGATAAGAACCATTCGGCCCATCTAGTCTGCCCAGTTTTCTAAATACTTTCATTAGTCCCTGGCCTTATCTTATAGTTAGGATAGCCTTATGCCTATCCCACGCATGCTTAAACTCCTTTACTGTGTTAACCTCTACCACTTCAGCTGGAAGGCTATTCCATGCATCCACTACCCTCTCAGTAAAGTAATACTTCCTGATATTATTTTTAAACCTTTGTCCCTCTAATTTAAGACTATGTCCTCTTGTTGTGGTAGTTTTTCTTCTTTTAAATATAGTCTCCTCCTTTACTGTGTTGATTCCCTTTATGTATTTAAATGTTTCTATCATATCCCCCCTGTCTCGTCTTTCCTCCATGCTATACATGTTAAGATCCTTTAACCTTTCCTGGTAAGTTTTATCCTGCAATCCATGAACCAGTTTAGTAGCCCTTCTTTGAACTCTCTCTAAGGTATCAATATCCTTCTGAAGATAGGGTCTCCAGTACTGTGTACAGTACTCCAAGTGAGGTCTCACCAGTGTTCTGTACAATGGCATGAGCACTTCCCTCTTTCTACTGCTAATACCTCTCCCTATACAACCAAGCATTCTGCTAGCATTTCCTGCTGCTCTATTACATTGTCTGCCTACCTTTAAGTCATCAGAAATAATCACCCCTAAATCCCTTTCCTCAGATGTTGAGGTTAGGACTCTATCAAATATTCTGTACTCTGCCCTTGGGTTTTTACGTCCAAGATGCATTATCTTGCACTTATCCACATTAAATGTCAGTTGCCACAACTCTGACCATTTTTCTAGTCTACCTAAATCATTTTCCATTTGGCTTATCCCTCCTGGAACATCAACCCTGTTACATATCTTAGTATCATCCGCAAAAAGACACACCTTACCATCAAGACCTTCTGCAATATCACTAATAAAAATATTAAAGAGAATGGGTCCAAGTACAGATCCCTGAGGTACCCCACTGGTGACAAGCCCAAGCTTCGAATATACTCCATTGACTACAACCCTCTGTTGCCTGTCACTCAGCCACTGCCTTACCCATTCAACAATATTGGAATCCAAACTCAAAGATTGTAGTTTGTTGATAAGCCTTCTATGTGCAACAGTGTCAAAAGCCTTACTGAAATCGAGGTAAGCAATGTCTACTGCACCACCCTGATCTATAATTTTAGTTACCCAATCAAAAAAATCAATAAGATTAGTTTGGCATGATCTCCCTGAAGTAAACCCATGTTGTCTCTGATCTTGAAATCCATGTGTTTTTAGATGTTCAACAATCCTATCCTTTAACATGGTTTCCATCACTTTCCCCACTACTGAAGTTAGGCTTACTGGCCTATAGTTGCCCGACTCCTCCCTATTACCTTTCTTGTGAATGGGCACAACATTCGCTAACTTCCAATCTTCTGGGACTACTCCTGTTATCAATGATTGGTTAAATAAATCTGTTAATGGTTTTGCTAGTACACCACTAAGCTCTTTTAATAGCTTTGGGTGTATTCCATCAGGTCCCATTGACTTATTTGTCTTTACTTTTGACAGTTGAAATAGAACCTCTTCCTCTGTAAACTCACGTGTAATAAATGACTCATTTATCCTTTTTCTTAACTGAGGTCCCTTTCCTTCATTTTCATCTGTAAATACAGAACAAAAATATTCATTGAGGCAGTCAGCTAGACCATTATCCTCTTCTACATACCTTCCTTCTTTTGTTTTTAATCTAACTAATCCTTGTTTTACTTTTCTTTTCTCATTTATGTATCTAAAAAAGGTTTTGTCCCCCTTTTTTACTGACTGTGCTATTTTCTCTTCTGTGTGTGATTTGGAAGCTCTTATAACTTGCTTAGCCTCTTTCTGCCTAATCTTATAGGTAATTCTATCTTCCTCACTCTGGGTTTTTTTATAATTACTAAATGCTAACTTTTTGTTTTTTACTATTTTGGCTACATCTGTGGAGTACCACAGTGGTTTCTTGAATTTTTTGCTTTTACTGACAAGCCTAATGCAATTTTCTGTTGCCTTCAGTAGTGCAACTTTTAAATAATCCCATTTCTTTTGGACTCCATTTAAATTGCTCCAGTCTGATAATGACTCCTTTACACATATTCTAATTTTGGAAAAGTCTGTTTTTCTAAAGTCTAAAACTTTTGTTTTTGTGTGGTGTGACTCAGTCACTGTTCTTATATTAAACCACACTGACTGATGATCACTGGATCCTAAACTTTCACCTACAGTAATATCTGATACCAAATCTCCATTTGTTAACACTAAATCTAGTATGGCCTCTTTACGAGTTGGCTCCTCAACGACTTGTTTTAGAGACAATCCCAGTAGGGAGTTTAGAATATGTGTGCTCCTGGCA
Organism: Pelobates fuscus; assembly: GCF_036172605.1. NCBI lineage: Eukaryota > Metazoa > Chordata > Amphibia > Anura > Pelobatidae > Pelobates > Pelobates fuscus. Next base: position 297,915,537 of record NC_086318.1, read on the forward strand.
CAAGTAGCTATTTTTGTTTTCCAATTTATATCAGGAAGATTAAAGTCACCCATGATGATAACTTCCCCCTTCATTGTCATTTTAGCTATTTCTTCAACTAGTAGATTATCTAACTCTTCAATTTGTCCTGGGGGCCTATAAATCACACCTACACGAGTTACTGTGTGATTACCAAATTCTAACGTAACCCAAACTGACTCTATGTTCGCCTCACTAACCTTTATTAGGCTAGATTTTATGCTATTCTTTACATACAGGGCCACCCCTCCCCCTTTCTTGCCTTCCCTGTCTTTTCTATATAAAGAGTACCCTGGTATTGCTATGTCCCAGTCATTTTTCTCATTATACCATGTCTCAGTAACAGCGACTAAATCTACACTATCAGTTGCCATTATTGCCACAAGTTCATGGATCTTATTCCCTAAACTGCGAGCATTCGTAGACATGACTCTAAGCTTATCATTTTTTAACACACTTGCTACAGGCACCTTCTGTCCTTGTTTTGGGGGACAATTGGATTGATGTTTTATCACCCTTTTGCCCCCCCCTCCTAGTTTAAATACATCCTAGCAAAACCTCTGAACTGCTCACTGAGAACATTTGTTCCCTTTTGAGAAAGATGCAAACCATCTTTTTTGTACAGTTTATTTCCATTCCAAACAGAGCTACCATGAGCAATAAAGCCAAATCCTTGCTCCCGACACCATTCACCAAGCCACAAGTTAAAGTCCCTTATACGCATCCGCCTGTCATTCTGAGTGTTATGCACAGGCAGAACTTCAGAGAATGACAATGTGGAAGCAACCTGCCGTATATCATTGGCAAAAACACTAAAAACTTCCTTAACCTCTGAAACCTCATTGCAAGCCAAGTCATTTGTCCCTAAATGGACAAGTACATCCAATTCCCCTTCCTGCTTTGCTTGCTTAACAATATTACCGATACGTCTCCTGTCTCTGTGAGCAGTAGCTCTGGGAAGACACCTCACAAGACCACCATTGTCCATCTCCACACCTCTTATGATGGAATCCCCCACCAACAACTGCTTTCTATTAGGCTTCACCAAGCCTCTCTGCACAACACCACTAGCCTCAGTGCCTCTCTGCACAACACCACTAGCCTCAGTGCCTCTCTGCACAACACCACTAGCCTCAATGCCTCTCTTCACAACACCACTAGCCTCAGTGCCTCTCTTCACAACACCACTAGCCTCAGTGCCTCTCTTCACAACACCACTAGCCTCAGTGCCTCTCTTCACAACACCACTAGCCTCAGTGCCTCTCTTCACAACACCACTAGCCTCAGTGCCTCTCTTCACAACACCACTAGCCTCAGTGCCTCTCTTCACAACACCACTAGCCTCAGTGCCTCTCTGCACAACACCACTAGCCTCAGTGCCTCTCTGCACAACACCACTAGCCTCAGTGCCTCTCTGCACAACACCACTAGCCTCAGTGCCTCTCTGCACAACACCACTAGCCTCAGTGCCTCTCTGCACAACACCACTAGCCTCAGTGCCTCTCTGCACAACACCACTAGCCTCAGTGCCTCTCTGCACAACACCACTAGCCTCAGTGCCTCTCTGCACAACACCACTAGCCTCAGTGCCTCTCTGCACAACACCACTAGCCTCAGTGCCTCTCTGCACAACACCACTAGCCTCAGTGCCTCTCTGCACAACACCACTAGCCTCAGTGCCTCTCTGCACAACACCACTAGCCTCAGTGCCTCTCTGCACAACACCACTAGCCTCAGTGCCTCTCTGCACAACACCACTAGCCTCAGTGCCTCTCTGCACAACACCACTAGCCTCAGTGCCTCTCTCCACGACACCACTACACTCTGAAAGTGCAGAAAATGAATTATGTAGAGCAACAGACTGTGCAATATGCCTTTTATCCACAACTCCAAGTCTACCAGATCCTACAGTAATCCATCTGCCATTCCTAGTATGTCTCTGCGGCAGTGGCTTTGCAGCAGTTCCAGCCTGAGTTTGTATACCAGATAATTTACAAATCTCAGACTTCAAAAATACAATCTCCTGCCGCAAAATAGAGAACTGTCTACAGATTAGACAACAACCAAACCTCCAAAAAGTGGAACGTGAAACAAATGCAAAGCAACTATTACACTGAACTAAGTCTGCCATTCCAATGAGGTGAATAATTTAAATCAAACAAACCTTAACTTTTTATTTATCCTCCTGAATTACCTCCAGGTTATCTCCAGAATATCTCCAACCACACACACACTTAGAAGCAACACTCTCCAGAATATCTCCAACCACACACACACTTAGAAGCAACACTTAGATGAAGCAACCAAGCTCTATTAGCCAAGCTAATGACAACTACCCTTATATACTCCTAAAATCACCTCCCACTAGGAATGTTTAACACCTGGGTAGGCCTCTGCTTATTAGCAAACAATAGCTAATTTAAATAGCAATCAATAGCAAGTAGCTACCTAATCCAATCAAATGCCTTATAATTACCAACAGGAAATCAAACCTTGTGCAGTCAGTAACCTTTTCCTACAGATGAATCTTACCTGTAACAGTAAAAAAGAACTCTTAGCACAGCTCTTAGACAGTTGAAGCTTCTGTAAAACTCTCCAGAATATCTCCAACCACACACACACTTACCACACACACACTTAGAAGCAACACTTAGATGAAGCAACCAAGTCTCCCGAGTAAAACAGTACCCCCTATGTACAGGTTTTAGGGTGTCTTGGAGAGTTACAGGGTCAAATATAGTGCTTGTGAATTAAATTCTCTGCACTTTCTCCCTGTGTTGTCAGGCATGTCAATCAAATTTTAATTAATCAAATGACATAATTATGTTAAAAAATTACTTAAATATACACGTAGAATTTTAATATATATGCATTTATAGGTATTTAAATTCTACGTGTATACTAATGTAATCTTTTATGTAATTATATGTATTTATCTATATATATATATATTTGCGGTTATTTGTATTTTATATATAGATAGCTATATATAGAATGTCATTCTAAGTGTATTCTGTTTCCAATATATATATATATTAATAACAAAATACAGTTAGAATGAAATTACATATGAATATATAATTTATTTTAAATTTTGTTTCAATATTTTATTTATTTATTTAATTATTTTATTTATTTATTATTGTAAATATAATATATATACATATATTATATATATAAAAAGGCATTTAATTTATTTTATAACATGTTAATTATTATTTTTTTTACACTACCTACCAGCAGGGGGACTGTCTAATATTTCAGACAGTCCCCCTGCTGGCAGATCCATAGCCAGCAATAGGGGGCCATGTGATCGCTCTTTGAGAGCGATCACATGGCCCCCGGGGGCCTCATTTGCCGGAGGGGGGCTGCCTGGGCTCTCAGGCAGCCCCCCAGAAGAGGATCGCGGCGGAGGTGAGTACACCTCACCTACCGGGGCCGCAAGCCGTTACGGCGTTCTATGCTGCCGCAACGGCTTTAAAGCCCTTTAAAGCCGCGACGGCATAGAACGCCGTAACGTCGTTAAGGGGTTAAGTCATCACATTTGATTGTTTTAGAAGATAATATTGAGGATATCTCTTTAAATAATTGGTCCAAATTTCAATGGACGATTGGAGACATCCTCCAGGAGGATCAAATCCTACCCTTTGCTGATATTCAAGCCAAACTCCTTCTCCCCAATAAAGAACTATTTTCTTATTTAAGAATTAAACATTTCTTGAATAAGTTCTTACTAAAAACGTCGCCAAAAATTGATATTCTTATTCAAACCATCTTTAGATATACTAAGGTTAACAACATTTTTTCAAAAGCTACTAATTTGTTATCCAATTTGGATCAACAACCCTTAAAGATACTCGATAAATGGAAAAAGATCCTAAATATTGACATAGCTGAGCAGGAATGGTGTACATCTCTTAAAGATACTCGTAAATATATTCATTGTCAGAATTTAGTTGAATGTCAATATAAGATTATGTATAAATGGTACCTGACTCCATATAAATAAAGTAAAATGTATCCAGGTAAAATTCCTCATTGTTGGCGTTGTGGCTATGCAGAGGGAACACTTGTTCATTTATGGTGGCATTGTAGTTTAGTTAAAAGTCTTTGGGAATGGTCTTTTGAAATACTTAAATGTTTATTCAATATTACAATTAAAAAAGGCCCGGATATAGCACTGTTACATTTAAATTGGAAACTTTCTTCCACTTCTTCCAAGTGCCTCGTAAACCATTGCTTTTTGGCGGTAAAGATAATAATAGCAAGACAATGGAAGTCACATCTTCCTTTCCAGAGATGTCAGCTTGTTAATCAAATCTTATTCCAACTCGGAATGGAAAAAGATTTGCCAATGGAAAAAGACCAATACACTAATTGGATTCGAATTTTGGAAAATAAATGAATTATTTCTTTCTATTTTTCTTTCTTGAGATTTCGATAGCTAATTTAACCATGGTGATATTTTCTTTTTTTACGACGTTTAGACTGACCATAGCCCACACTTATACTTATTTTTACAACAGCTCTATAAGATAGAATTTATCCTTTATTAAGATATCCTTAGCCGTTTAGTTCAGGAATTATCTTTAAACTCAGGACTAGAACAGCTGTAACAATGCAAATTACATGTTCTGTTATTGTCACACTTGTTTTGTCTTATATGTATATTGCACTATTTTGTTATATGTACGATAAAATGAAAAAAAAATATTTTCAATAAATAAAACAATGAAAAAAAAATAAAAATAAAAAGGGTTCAACATTCTTGTCTGGACATTATAGACATGTGAGCCTAACTTCTGGGACTGGGAATATATTTTAAGGACTATTAAAAGATAATATTCAGGAATTCATTGGGAAGAACTTTATTAGCGATAATCAGCATGGTTTTATGAAACATAGGTCATGCCAAACTAACCTAATTGCATTCTGGTAAGTAAAAGTATAGATCAGGGTGTTGCAGTGGATGTGATCTACTTGGATTTTGCCAAGGCATTTGATATGGTTCCTCACAATAGGTTAGTCTTCAAACTAAAAGAAATTGGTCTAGATGAATATTCTTGTTCTAGGGTAGAACATTGGCTTAAGGATAGAGTACAACGAGTTATCATTAATGGTAAATGTTCAAGCTGGACAAAAGTGGTAAGTAGTGATGTACCGAACTGTTTGCTGGCGAATAGTTCCCGGCGAAAATAGCGTGTTCGCGTTCGCCACGACGGGCGAACACATGCACGGTTCGATCCGCCCCCTATTCGTCATCATTGAGTAAACTTTGACCCTGTGCCTCACAGTCAGCAGACACATTCCAGCCAATCAGCAGCAGACCCTCCCTTCCAGACCCTCCCAGCTCCTGTACAGCATCCATTTTAGATTCATTCTGAAGCTGCATTCTTAGATAGAGGAGGGAAAGTGTAGCTGCTGCTCATTTGATAGGGAAATGTATAGCTAGGCTAGCGTATTCAGTGTCCACTACAATCCTGAAGGACTCATCTGATCTCTGCTGTAAGGACAGCACCCCAAAAAGCCCTTTTTAGGGCTAGAACATCAGTCTGATTTTTTTCCTGTGTAATCTAATTGCAGTTGCCTGCCTGCCAGCTTCTGTGTCAGGCTCACAGTGGATACTGTGCCCACTTGCCCAGTGCCACCACTCATATCTGGTGTCACAATAGCTTGCATTTAAAAACAAAAAAAAATTTTTCACTGTAATAGATTGAATAGCAGTTAGTTGTCTGCAAGCGTCTGTGTGTCAGGCCTACAACGTGTGCTCTGCCAACCTCTGCCAGTGTACAGTGCCACTCATATCTGGTGTCACAATAGTGTGCATTTAAAAACAAAAAAATGTTTTTCACTGTTATAGATTGAATAGCAGTTAGTTGTCTGCAAGCGTCTGTGTGTCAGGCCAACAGCGTGTACTCTGCCAACCTCTGCCAGTGCACAGTGCCACTCATATCTGGTGTCACAATAGCGTGCATTTAAAACCAAAACACTTTTTTCACTGTTATAGATTGAATAGCAGTTACTTGTCTTCAAGCGGGTGTGTCAGGCCTACAGCGTGTACTCTGCCAACCTCTGCCAGTGCACATTGCCACTCTTATCTGGTGTCGCAATAGATTGCATTTAAAAACCCAAAAACTTTTTCACTATTATAGATTGAATAGCAGTTAGTTGTCTTCAAGCGGGTGTCAGGCCTACAACGTGTACTCTGCCAACCTCTGCCACTGCACAGTGCCACTCATATCTGGTCTCACAGTAGCTTGCACGCATAGTACCACTAATCCCCCCAAAAAATGACAGGCAGAGGCAGGCCACCCCGCAGGGGCCGTCGTGGTCGTGGTGCTGTGATTCCCTTTTGCCCTAGAATAATGCCCAATTTTCAGAGGCCACATACCCTGAACTTGAAAAGTTCTGAGGACATAGTTGACTGGCTAACACAGGACACCCAATCTTCTACAGCTTCCGCTCGGAACCTTGACGCACCATCCTCCTCCAGTTTAGCTTCGGGCACCTCTCAAGATACCACTCACCCGCCTGCCGCCACCACCAACACTAGCACCACAGCCGCTTCACTTTATCTGTCAGAGGAGTTATTTACACATCCGTTTGAAGAAATGAGTGATGCGCAACCATTATTGCCAGAGGATGTAGATAACAGGGATATGTCTCTGTCAGGCAGCATTACACACATGGACGTACGGTGTGATGATGATGATGATGTACCCGCTGCTGCTTCCTTTGCTGAGTTGTCAGATACAAGTGGATGTCACGTGGGTGCGCGCTCGGCAAGAAGAAGAACAGGGCGAAAGTTCAGATGAGGAGACAGAGAGGAGGAGGAGACGAGTTGGAAGCAGGGGGAGGTCGTCGCAAGGAGCTAGTGGCACAGTCAGACAGCATGCATCGGCACTCGGGGTCAGCCCGACAGCACGCCAATCAACGCATGCTGTGTCCACCACCAGAATGCCGTCATTGCAGAGCTCAGCAGTGTGGCATTTTTTTTGTGTGTCTGCCTCTGACAACAGCGATGCCATTTGCAACCTGTGCCAAAAGAAACTGAGTCGTGGGAAGTCCAACACCCACCTAGATACAACTGCTTTGCGTAGGCACATGATCGCACATCACAAACGCCTATGGGATCAACACATGAGTACAAGCAGCACACAAATTCAAAGCCGCCATCCTCCTCCTGGTCCAGCATCTTTAGCCACGTCAACCACTGCTGTCCTCCTTGCCCCCTCTCAACCATCCGCCACTCCGTCTCTCGCCTTGAGCAGTTCACGCTCATCTGCCCACAGTCAGGTGTCTGTCAAGGACATGTTTGAGCATAAGAAGCCAATGTCAGAAAGTCACCCCCTTGCCCAGCGTCTGACAGCTGGCTTGTCTGAACTATTAGCCCGCCAGCTTTTACCATACAAGCTGGTGGAGTCTGAGGCGTTCAAAATTTTTTTAGCTATTGTGACACCGCAGTGGAAGGTACCCGGACAAAATTTCTTTTCACAAAAGGCAATCCCCAAAGTGTACTCGATTGTGCAAAAGGAAGTAATGGCATGTCTGGCACACAGTGTTGGGGCAAGGGTCTATCTGACCACTGATACCTGGTATGCAAAGCATGGTCAGGGCAGGTATAATATCACCTACACTGCGCATTGGGTAAACCTGCTGACGGCTGCCAAGCATGGAATGCGTGGCTCTGCAGAGGAGTTGGTGACACCCCCACGACTTGCAGGCAGGCCGGCTGCCACCTCCTCTACTGCTCCTACTCCTTCCTCTTCCATAACCTCCTTGGCTGAGTCCTCTCCTGCTGCTGCATCTTGCTCCATATCAACGGCACCCCCCCCAGCTCCCCAGGTACTATTCCACATCCCGGATACAGCAGTGTGACGCCGTCTTGGGTTTGACTTGCTTGAAAGCAGAGAGTCACACCGGACAAGCACTCCTGTCCACCCTGAACGCACAGGTGGAAAAGTGGCTGACTCCGCAGCAACTGGATATCGGCAAAGTGGTTTGTGACAACAGAACAAATTTGTTGGCGGCATTGAAGTTGGGCAAGTTGACACATGTGCCGTGCATGGCACATGTGTGTAATCTAAACGTACAATGCTTTGTGCATAAGTACACAGGCTTACAGGACGTCCCGAAGCAGGAAAGGAAGGTGTGTGGCCATTTCAGGCATTTCTACATGGCCATGGTGCACTTTGCAGATATCCAGCGGCGAAACAACATGCCAGTGAGGCGCTTGATTTGCGACAGCCCAACACGTTGGAATTCAACACTCCTAATGTTCGACCGCCTGCTCCAACAAGAAAAAGCCGTTAATGAATATTTGTATGACCGGGGTGCTAGGACAGCCTCTGGGGAGCTGGGAATTTTTTTGCCATGTTACTGGACGCTCATGCGCAACGCCTGTAGGCTCATGCGTCCTTTTGAGAAGGTGACAAACCTAGTCAGTCGCACCGAAGGCACCATCAGCGACATCATACCATTTGTTTTCTTCCTGGAGCGTGCCCTGCGAAGAGTGCTGGATCAGGCCGTAGATGAGCGTGAAGAGGAAGAGTTGTGGTCACCATCACCACCAGAAACAGCCTTATCAGAATCGTTTGCTGGACCTGCGGCAACGCTGGAAGAGGTTTGTGAGGAAGAGGAGTCAGAGGAGGAATGTGGCTTTGAGGAGGAGGAGGAAGACCAACCACAACAGGCATCCCAGGGTGCTCGTTGTCACCTATCTGGTACCCGTGGTGTTGTACATGGCTGGAGGGAAGAACATACCTTCATTGAGATCACTGAGGAGGAGGAACAGGAAATGAGTAGCTCGGCATCCAACCTTGTGCAAATGGGGTCTTTCATGCTGTCGTGCCTGTTGAGGGACCCTCGTATAAAAAGGCTGAAGGAGAACGACCTGTACTGGGTGTCCACGCTACTAGACCCCCGGTATAAGCAGAAAGTGGCGGAAATGTTACCAAATTACAAGTCGGAAAGGATGCAGCATTTGCTAAATAAATTAAAAAGTATGCTTTACACAGCGTATAAGGGTCATGTCACAGCACAACAGCAATCTAACAGGGGAAGAGGTGAAAGTAATCCTCCTCCTCCCACGACCACGCCGGCAAGGACAGGACGCTTTAAAGACGTGTTGTTATATGTGGCAAATTCAATTGATTGGACATGATATGGAAAAGCTTACACCTGTCTGAATAAGGTCTCTCAGCTGTAAATGCGTATTAGAGCAGAAAAATAAGTCATGGGACAGCCTGCACATCTCAGAGAATGGATTGTGTTTAAGGCACATATCTGGGCAAGACTACAAAACACACAGTGGCTATTTTAATTCTCAATTGTGTTTAGTTTTAAGAGCTGACTGCCTGGCAAAACCGAGCTATCAGGGGAGAAGGGGCCTTGGTAGGAGAAGAGACCAAGGACCTTATGGTCACTCTAGCTGAGTTCCAGAGATCATGTCACTGACGTTCCTCTGTTCAGATGCCGGCAACTGGCAACAAAGCCAGCAACACACAGGAAGTATGTACTGCTTGGGAAGTGTCCCCAAGCAGGACAAATCAAAGAATAGAGCAGGAGGAGCAAGGGTGGATCAGAAGTCGGTGTTAGAAGAAGAGTAACACCCAAGAAGATGAGGAAATGGCAACGCTGGATTGGTGGTAAGGTGGGCATTTCTTAAAAAATTACATTGAATACTTCAAGTATCTTTTGTGACACATGATGTAGTTAAGATATCTGGGGCAATTTAGGCTATCGCAAAAAATGCAAGACCGGTTCATTTTAAATTGAAATATCCCCCAATATTGTTACTGAATTTCTGAAATGGCTAATAATCCTCATAATAACTATTATGCTTTTTCAAATTAAATAACCTGATATTTTAGAAACTTATTACCAGAAAGGGTTATCAATAAGTTAATATTTCTGTGGATATGACCCTCCCTGGTACAGTACATTTCATTCTAAAAACAGCAGTGACCTAATTTTGAAAATAAAGCAAGATGGGGTGTGGATTCCACATAGTAAAGGATATCCTGACAAAATAAAACTTTTTTGGGGCTTCAAATAAAACAAATGGTAAGAAAATTATGCGTGCTTACCAAATGGTTTGTTTGAACATTGGCCTTTGTATACAGTATTTCTAAAACGAGACACACCCATTTTGTTAAAAAAAAAATATATATATATATTAAATTGAGTGAAATAATGAAAGTGTGTGATGAAGAAAAGTAAGATTGGCAAATGTTAAGCAAACTGTAAATTATAATACAACAAAATGTATACTGCAAAGGTTTTGCTGTGCTGGATTTGCTATAGACATGTTAGTTGCAAATCATGATTTTCCATATGAAATCACTGGTTACTGACATCAATTTTACTTCTTTTTCCACTAAAGTTTTACTTTGTCTGGTAGCATAGCATATGCAGTATAACTATTTCACAATTGATCAGAGGTTATCCAAGTCTACTTTTTATGAATAAATAAACTGTTCTGCCATCCAGCAAGAAAAAAAAAAAAAACTCTGAAAATGCCCACTTCCATCCCCTGCCTATCCAAAATCCTGTGAATTAAACCATAGCCCTAAATACAGACCAGAAACCAAGGTTTTGAATTTACAAAATCTAAAACACAAAGGTTTACGATTTACTTTGGTTATTTGGCGAGATAGCATTGTGTAATTCAGCTGGAGACATTTATGCATGGTATAGCACAGCTTGCAAAGTATTTCCCACTGGGACAGCCTTTGAGTGACAATAGGCTCCAGTATAGATTGTGTTAGCCCAATGCTAACATAAAAAGAAATAAATAACAACTTTGAGTAGTGGTGCAAGAAACGGACTGAAAGTTACCACACAAAGCTATAGGATTTATTTTTATCATCACTACCAACTTTTGGTAAACACAGATTTTATTTTGCCAAGTTGATGAGAGAATGGACAACAGCTGAAATAGCTTGTCCTTCGCAGGGCCGGACTGGCCCACCGGGATACCGGGAAATTTCCCGGTGGGCCGTGGCACCTGGGGGCTGCACTGACCATGTATGTGCCACCGGGTGGCCGGTCCGGTGGCACACACTCTGAGGGGGCCGGCTGGCGGCCGCATTCCACGCTGGAGCCGCCGGACCGGGTGGCAGCCTCGCTGGTCCGGCGGCACTCCTGTCAGGCTGTCACTAGCGCTGGGGGCTGAAGGAGGAGGGAGGAGCATGTCTCTGTACCATGCTCCCTCGCGGTTCCCACAATTCCCAGCACAGAAACAGCGAGGGAGCATGGTACAGAGACATGCTCCTCCCTCCTCCTTCAGCCCCCAGCGCTAGTGACAGCCTGACAGGAGTGCCGCCGGACCGGCGAGGCTGCCACCCGGTCCGGTGGCTCCAGCAAAAAACCCTACTCACTACTCGCAGGTGAGGGGAAAAAAAAAAGAGAGAGAAGGGGGAAAAAAAGAGAGAGAGAAGGGGAAAAAAGAGAGAGAGAAGGGGAAAAAAGAGAGAGAGAAGGGGAAAAAAAGAGAGAGAGAGAAGGGGGAAAAAAGAGAGAGAGAAGGGGGAAAAAAGAGAGAGAGAAGGGGAAAAAAAGAGAGAGAGGGGGAAAAAGAGAGAGAGAAGGGGAAAAAAGAGAGAGAGAAGGGGAAAAAAAGAGAGAGAGAAGGGGAAAAAAGAGAGAGAGAGAAGGGGAGAGAGAGAGAGAAGGGGGAAAAGAGAGAGAGAAGGGGAGAGAGAGAGAGAGAGAGAGATAGAGAGAGAGAGAGAAGGGGGAGAGAGAGAGAGAAGGGGGAGAGAGAGAGAGAAGGAGGAGAGAGAGCGAGAAGGGGGAGAGAGAGAGAGAAGGGAGAGAGAGAGAGAGAGAAGGGGGGAGAGAGAGAGAAGGGGGAGAGAGAGAGACGGGGGATTGAGAGAGAAGGGGGAGAGAGAGAGACGGGGGATTGAGAGAGAAGGGGGAGAGAGAGAGAAGGGGGAGAGAGAGAGAGAGAAGGGGGGAGACAGAGAGAGAAGGGGGGGACAGAGAGAGAGAAGGGGGGAGACAGAGAGAGAGAAGGGGGAGAGAGAGAAGGGGGGAGAGAGAGAGAGAAGGGGGGAGACAGAGGGGGAGAGAGAGACAGAGAGGAAGAGAGAGACAGAGAGGAAGAGAGAGACAGAGAGGAAGAGAGATGTGGGGGAGAGAGAGAGACAGAGAGGAAGAGAGATGTGGGGGAGAGAGTGACAGAGAGGAAGAGAGATGTGGGGGAGAGAGAGACAGAGAGGAAGAGAGATGTGGGAGAGAGAGAGACACAGGGAAAGGGGGGAGAAAGATGTGGGGGAGAGAGAGACAGAGGGGAAGAGAGATGTGGGGGAGAGAGACACAGGGAAAGGGGGGGGAAGATGTGGGGAGAGAGAGACAGAGGGGAAGAGAGATGTGGGGGAGAGAGAGAGAGACACAGGGAAAGGGGGGGAGATGTGGGGGAGAGAGAGACAGAGGGGAAGAGAGATGTGGGGGAGAGAGAGACACAGGGAAAGGGGGGAGAGATGTGGGGGAGAGAGAGACAGAGGGGTAGAGAGATGTGGGGAGAGAAAGACAGGGAAAGGGAGGAGAAAGCTACAGAGGGGAAGAGAGAAACAGAGGGAGAAAGGAGAGAGACACACAAGGGGAGGAAGAGCCCCACAAGGCTCTTCCCTGCCCGCCGATCTCCCTCCCCGTTCCACAGGCACCGTGCGGGCAGCCGGCAGGGGAGGGAGGAAGAGAGGGCCGGGAGCTCAACCTGCAGCTCCTCTGCGTCCTTCTCGCACGAGCACAGAGCGTTGCCGCGGTTACCACGGCAATGCTCCGGCTCTCACGAGAGTGAACTCTAGCCCTGGAGCTATGGGCTAGAGTTCACTCTCACCACTGCGACTACCATGAATTCCTGGTTGTCGCAGAGTTGAGAGTGAACTCCAGCCCATACACACACTACCCCCCCATACACACACTACCCCCCCATACACACACTACCCCCCATACACACACTACCCCCATACACACACTACCTCCCTCCATACACACACTACCCCCCATACACACACTACCCCCCATACACACACTACCCCCCCATACACACACTACCCCCTCCATACACACACTACCCCCATACACATTTACACACTGCCCCCATGCACACATTGCCCCCCACACACATACACAGCCCCCATACACACACATTCACAGCCCCCCCATACACACACACACTGCACCCCTCACACATTGCACCACTGCTCCAATACCCTACTACAGCCCCATATCCCAGCAGACCCCAGGTCGCGACGCATTATGGGGCTGGTAAATATTTTTTTCCAGGGCTGCTTTTAATTCCCAGTCCGGCCCTGGTCCTTCGGTGAGTCCATACTCAGGTCTCACACAGGAGTAGCTCACTTGTGCCATTACAGACTGAACCTTAGTATGTTAGATATCAGGTTGATTCCATCCGCAAGGGCAGTCCAGATCTGAAATGCCGCCAGGTTCCGTCTGCACGAAACATACCCCAGTTGTAATTTAATTGCATTAAATTTTTGCATTGAAAATATGTACCTTCTAATCTCCTTCACTGCCAGTGGAACAATACATTTCTCCACTGAGATTTAATTCAATCCTTCTGCCAAGCAATGGGACAGTAACACTTGTGACAGTAGTCACCGTCACTGGGGATGGAAGACAGACACTATGTGTGGGTCCCCAGATTCCTTTTGTGTTTTGGTCACCCCGTGCCCATTATTGGTGCAGGGTATGTTGAATGTATTGCTTGTCTATGCCTCTCCCCCTCACCCTTTTTCCTGTCCCATTGTTTCCCCAGCAGGGCATTGTCACAGGGACACTAACAATTGTGACAGTAGTGACTAGTTTAAACTAGCTGATTTGTCCCTCCTCAATCTCCAATCAGCCCTTGCTATTGTCTGACCCCACCCTTCCTTGTACTATAGTCCTCTAGGCACCATATTGTATGTAAATGAGGCTGTTGTGGGCTTAACATATGTGTGCTATGTCTAGTAAAGTTAGTTGCTGTTTTAACCTTCACCAAGTGTTTTCTGGTGTTTCTACTGGTCCAGGGTGGAAAAGTCCCTCAGTGATCCCAGTCAAGCTTTGGCGACTGGGTCTGAGGTACTCCAGGGTCCCTGAAGAAGCAGACTTGGCAGAGGTACTCGGTCAGAGTACTGGAGCTCCGTCACAACAATCTAATTGTAATTTCCTTTTGCTCCAAATTAACTTTATTGCCAGGATTGCAATTAGTCTCTTTCACTGAAGAGGAACTGTAAATGATGACTTAGTTGGTTAAATATCATTAGTAGTCAGGCAGATTTAGGTTGAGTAAAGGCAGGACACTACATGTGCCTATGATGCCTTTTATGGAATACATGATTGATGATGGTATCTACTGGATTGGACCTTATTTTCTAATGATGAAGCTATGATTATTTTTATTTTCTAGTTTTATTTTTAGAAACCTGCATTCCTTGCATGTCATCATCCTAATTATAAATAACAAAGCTAACTTTCATTATTTTTTTTATCACAACTTATGTGTGTGTGACAAGTGTGATATTTTTATAAACTGCTTCTACACTAGTATGCCAGACATAAAATATTGCAAGATTACAATGAAAAAATGAAAAATTACAATTATTAAAAATTATAATTGTGCAAATTTACATTTCTTTTTTCATTTGTCAATACAGTAAATTGATGTTTATATGCTAGTTTTGTATTCCATTTTTTAATAGATTGTGCACTATTTTTTTCTAAATGAAAATAATTCACTAGTTAGAGGTGAATATTCTGCTTTTGATTTTAATGCATTTCCTTTCACAGTGAGCAAGAGTTAATGCATAATGTGAGTCTCCATGCATTGCAATAAAATTGTCCCTCTTCAAGGGTGTGCCAAGGTTCAATTACACCTAGGTGAAAATATTATTTTTGGTCCAGTTGTTGAGCATTGCAAAAAATGTAACAAAGCTATGATTATTGTGCAATTTCTTATGTTTAACTTCATATACTATTTATATTTTCGAATGCATATTTATGGGTGTGCTCCTAGTTCCAATGAATGAGTGTAAGTGTGTTTTTAGTGCCAAGGTCAGCACATGTGTATATAGCGTCAGTGTCAGCACCTGTGAGTATTTGTGCAAATGTCAATGTTATAGAATATGAGTGCATTAGTATCAGAATGCATGATTAGTGTTTTTTTATATAGTGCCAAGTAAAGGCATGTCTGTCTGTATGGTCAGGGTCAGTTGTGTATATGTGAATTCTTACACAGTAACTACTGCGGACAGTGATCAGTCAAGAGCCACAATGCATTAGGGCAGCAGTTTCCAAACTGTGCGCCAGGGCGCCGCGACGGGCACACAGGGGCTTTGCAAAATGTTTCCCGGTGCTACAATTATAGCACCGGGAAACATTACTGCTGAACAGGGACTCAGTCGAGTGCCGAAGCCCTTTAAGACTGCGACCGGGCCCCTGCAATTTCAGCCGGCTGGGGTTAATTGAAAGCCTGTCACTTCCTCCCAGCTGTGCAAGGAGACAGCTTGAGGGGAGAGAAGCTCAAAGAGTTGCTCCAGAACCCTCACTCCCACCAGCCAGCAGGATGCAGGACTCCAATCCACCCTACTGAACACACAAGGTAAGCTAACAGGAGGGTGGCTGGTGATATAAAAAAATATCACTTGTATGTGTATGTCAGATTGTGTGAGTGTGTGTGTCATGGTGTGCAGGTGTGTGTGTGTTTGTGTGTCAGTGTGCTTCTGTGTGTATCTATGGCAGTGTGTTTATCTGTGTGTCAGGGTGTGCATCTGTGTGTGTTTTTATGTCAGGGTGTGTAACTGTGTCATGGTTTGTGCATGTGTCAGTGCTTATGTGTGTCAGGTTGCGTGTATCTGTGTGTCAGAGTGTGCGTTTGTGTGTGTATATGTTGGTGTATGCATGTGTTAAGGTGTGTGTATGTTCGTGTCTATATGAATTTGTGTGTATGTGTCATTGTATTTATATGTATCTGTGTGTTAATGTGCATGTAAATCTGTGTGTTAATGTGTATGTATCCGGTAGTGTATGTGCATACATCCAAGCAGTTAAACACCAGCACAACATACAAACACCCTCCTGCAATCTAACACAAATAGTACATACAAACACACCCCTGCATACAAACTCCAAAATGATATCCAAATTTGTTTTGACTTGGGGTGCCTTGCAAAAATATGGAAATATTAAACTCGCCTTAAACCTTAAAGAGTTTGGGAACCACTGCATTAGGGTATTTTATTAGCTGAAATTAAAATGACGCTGTCTTATAATTTGATATATATATATATATATATATATATATATATATATATATATATATATATATATATGTATATATATATATATTTACTTGTGTTCGGTGCAAACATTGTAATGTTAACGTATACTGTGTGTTGATGTAACCTGTATATATGACCAAGTCAGTTGAAGTGTGCCGAAACTGACGTATGCGGTAGGCCAGTAACAAAGTGGGCCCACTCCATTAGAGAAAAAGAGTTAAGGGAGTGGCAGGTGGGGCCTTCTGATTGTCAGACCACTACGGTAATGTAGGTAAGGGGGGTGTCCCTTAAGTAGGTCCCACGTCCCCCTCCCACAACTCCAGGCAAAGCCTTCACATTTGTGTTTGGTGCCACCATTGTAATGTTAACGTGTTAATGTAACCTGTATATATGACCAAGTCGGTTGAAGTGTGCCGAAACCGATGTATGCGGTAGGCTAGTAATAAAGTGGGGGGTAGAAAATTGTCTAGCCAAAGAATATTTATTCATACTTGGAAACATAATACAAAGAATATACTTTAAGATGACAGTTTAACAAAAGCTGACCTCATTTCTAGCACAGGTTAAGGTATGTACAGAGAGAAAGCGAATGACTTCCAACGCCCTAATGACTTGATGACATGAACATGTCATGAATAGATGCCATAGAAGCTGCCCCTATTCTGAAAGAGTGATATAGATAAATAGTTGAAGTGCACTCAACCCTTCGTCAAGGAATCCAGGGTGCTCCAATGGACATGTCCCAGTACCAAAAATGGACCAAATGTAGAACTGTTAAATGTAAAAAATAATCCAGGCACTCCAATGAATTCCAAAATGTAGGCTCTCTCCATATCACACAAGGCGAGGGAGCTGTGTCCTCTCTGCTGCCTCTCGCCGCGCGCCGTTTGCTGATGATGGGAGCCAGAATATGACGTCATATTCCGGCTCACAGCATCAGTAGACTGCCCGTGCGGTGAGAGGGAGCAGAGAGCACACAGCTCCCTTGCAGATATGGAAAGAGCCGCCCGCCCCACTGGACCCCAGGGACAGGGCCACGTCAGCTCTCCAGGTAGGGAGGCTGGGTGGACTTTTGTAAAAAAAAAAAAATAGAATAATAATTTGTGTGTATGTGTCTGTAAGTGTGTGGGTGTGGGTGTGTGTGAGTGTGTAAATAGGTGTGGAACCAAAAAGGTCCCAAATTGGGAGAGTTATAATAAGAAAGGAGTCCCTACCTTTAATAGTCCTAGGGATATAAGGGGATAAAAAATAGTCAGGAAGAAAAGACAGGGCACAAGGAATAGATGTGTAAGTGCACATGCAATTCCAAACAACTACTAAACAGGGAGATTGCCAGACCCAATGCGGTTGGTTCAAATACCTCCAAACTGTAAGGTTGTAAAAGTATGGGTAGATAGAGGACAGAGTAGAGGGTTGGGGGGGAGGGACACCTCCAAGGGGGGAAGATAGAACAAAATCCCCCATACAAAATCCCCAATACCAGAAAGGAACCTACTCCCTAAGAGAGGGTCCTAAAACTATTTTACCTCGGCACAGTGAATTCCACAAGTGCCTACCTATTACCCTTCCGTCTTCCTGGCTAAGTAGCTAAAAATACAAATTAACTTAACAAAACTAATCCATAAGTGCTACCTAAGTGAACAAACTGAACAAAATAAATAAAAATAAATGAAAAACCCGACGCGCGTTTCAGCGTGCGAACATGCCATCGTCAGGAGTAATAAACCTTTGCATGGCTTCATGCTCGTTTATATAGGGATTGTAACAATTAGTCTGTAATAGTTTACCGGTGTGTATCCAACGTGTGATCACCCCGCCGTCTCTTGCGGTTCATTGATTGGTCACAGAGCAGCCAACCCAGTTTATGATTGTGTTGCTGCTTGGACCATGTGACCGCAGGCTATTACGGTTCAATTGGGTGATACCCACGTGGGAGCGCACTGCTGCACTTGGGGGGAGTGGCTTAATCGCGTCAATCAGTGACGCCGTTATCTTTCAGAGTAAAGCCTCCCATACAGTATGCAGTCTTAAATCTGATCCCCTAAAGGATCCTCTGGTGACGCGGACTGTCATACTTAGTAAGACCTCCCATATTATACGTGTCCAGAACGACCCGTCATAATACTCTGACGGGGAATTTGGTACATAGACGGGTAGGTCGCAAGGTGACAAGTCCATCAAACCTACCTATGGCTAACAAGCCAGGGTTAATGGTCCAATTGCCACAGCATCCTAGTAGTACTTATACCATTACTAGGACGTCATTAAAGAGGATCCTTATAACACATAGCCGTGTAAAAATGAGTGTTCCCAACATAAACAGAAAACATATAAACGAGAACCCTAGTGATGGGAGTATAATGGAGCCTGCTGTGAAGGAATATTAAGAATTACATACGTCTCTATTATTCTCCCTGTTTTGCAGCATGACAGGTGAACCTAGTAGATTTAGAAAAATACATACAGGAACTGTCAAATTTATGGTCCCTATATTAAATCTCACACTAGAGTCCTCAGTAAGCAAAGCATGCAGAGGGTAATATATACATTTACTTGAACAGTGACTGTATACAAGTGTCCTGCCTACTTACTATATGCATAGGACTTGTTAGGGATGTGATATGCTCAATTCCCATAAACCTCAATTTTTTAGAGGAATTTTGATGGTGTATTTTAAGGTGACGGGATATGGGAGTTTCCAACGGTCTCCTAACTGAGTTAACATGTTCCCTGATCCGCAGTTTAAATGCTCTAAATGTTTTCCCCACATATTTGATACCGCACGAACAGGTTAGTAAGTAAATCACGCCCTCTGTTCTGCAGTTAAAAAATGATCGGACAGGGAAAACATCTGTATTGTTACTGTCAGTGAATTCCTTGGACTTTCTTTCCATAAATTCACATGCGCTACAATGCCCGCATTTATACGAGCCTTTCGGTAGATAGTTATTGATGCCTCTTTTCCTGGGTGCCAGGTGACTCTGAACCAGAGTATCTCGAAAATTTCTTCCCCTTCTTGCCGTTACTGAGGGGAAAGAAGTAATTACTTGTTTCAGGTGTGGATCCGACTTAAGGATCGGCCAATATCGCTTAAGAGAGTCCATCATATAGTCCCACCCAGCGTCGTATGTGGCGATGCATCAAATCAGTTTTTTGTCTCCTGATTGTGCATTCTCGTCAGTGAGGAGTGTGTCGCGATCAGTCTTAATGGCTCTGGTATAGGCCCTACGTAGGACCCTATTCGGGTATCCCTTTTCCTTAAAAGCTCTCCTTAGTTCCCAGGCTTTGATTTTAAAGTCCTCTGTGGACGAACAGTTACGTCTTAATCGGAGATACTGGCCTATTGGGATGCCAGCCTTGAGTGGCTGTGGATGGTAACTAGTCCAGTTCAAAAAGCTATTTGTAGCTGTTTGTTTCTTGAACAAAGTTGTTTGCACAAATCCCCCTTCCTTTATTTTGATAGTGATATCCAGGAAGTTAATTATATTACCACCTAGCTCACTGGTAAATCTTAAATCAAAGTCGTTTATATTCAGAATTTTGACAAAATCTTAAAAATCCTTGGCAGACCCTGTCCAGACAATTAGTACGTCGTCGATGTACCTTTTCCAGCATGATATTGACTCAGAATATTTCCGTAAATGTGGCACTTTTAGGATTTGATTCTCCCAAGTTCCCAGGTAAAGGTTGGCGTAGTACGGGGCACACGAAGTCCCCATAGCCGTCCCTTTTATCTGTTGATAAATGATGCCATTAAATAGGAAAATATTTTTGGTCAGTACCATTCTGAGTACATTTGAGACGAAATCAATATAGAGGTTTGGGGACTGGGGCTCTTGTTCCAAAATGGCTTTGATATTGTCAATGCCCTTCATGTGTGGGATGGAGCTATATAAGGATTCCACATCCAGGCTACATAAGCATGCTTGCTCTGGTATGCATAGGTCCTTCAAAAAGTTTAGCATCTGCTTGGTATCTCTTATGTGAGACGGTAATTTTGACACCATAGGGGACAGGATTTTATCAAGATATATACTCAAGTTCTGAGTCAAGTTGCCACAGCCCGATACGATTGGTCTACCCGATGGATTATCTAGAGACTTGTGAACTTTTGGCAAGCTGTAAAATGTTGAAAGTACTGGCTGTTTGACCAGCATAAAATCAAACTCATTTTTAGTGATTACTTGGTCTATTAAAGCTTGATTCAACAAAGTTTTAATTTCAGCAAAAGATTGTGAGGTGGGGTCATGACAAAGGATCTGATAGGTTTCCCTATCGTCCAAAAGGTGTTGTGCCATTTGGATATAGTTAGACCGATCCATAAGCACTATATTCCCACCCTTATCGGCTGGTTTGATCACCAGGTCATCGTACTCAATCAGTTGTTTTAATGCCATTTTTTCTTTATTGGTCAGGTTGCTGCAGATTTTGATATTCTGATCTCCCAAGTCTGCTTTTTCAATATCCCTACAAACCATATCTAAAAAGACTTCAATATTTTTGTAGTCCTTCAGATGAGGGGTAAATCGACTCTTAGGTGCGAGGTTCGTGGTTGGAATATTGTCTACAGGGTCATTAGAGTCAAGAAGTTCGATCAAGGTATCTAGGCAGTCCATGTCTGTGACTGTCAGTCCTAGGCTTAATGCTTTTACTTCTTTTTTGTGTGTGTGATACTTATGTAAAGCTAACTTGCGGGCGAACAAATGCAAATCCTTTGTCCACATGAATTTATAAAAAATTGGGGTAGGTACAAAGGATAGACCTTTAGAGAGTATTTTGGTTTGTACTTCTGTTAGGGTAAGTGAGGATAAATTTATAACCCTTAGATCACCAGTTACTGACGTTGGTATGGTCTCCGACCCCTGCCTCTCTGTGACTGTCTCGTTCTGGGACGTTGGACTTTGTCCGCCTGTCTCAACCCTAAAAAATCCACCCCTTTTCTTAATATACTTTTCGGTGCTGCTGGTACAGAGTTACTAGTTATATTGTCACCTTCATTATCTGTTGACTCGTATTCAGACGTGCTAAAATGATCTGAATCAATTCTAATTCTCCTTTTCGTCTGACTATAGATTTTGCCTGTCTCAAAATCTGAGGTGTCTCTTACAAATTTATTGTGTTTTTTAATTTTTATTTGATAAGAGAACTTATCCAGATTAGATTTGAGCTTTACTTCTAGAGTCTGGAACTGAGGTTCATCTTTAAACCTTTGAATGTTTTCAATCTCATCATCTAAGTTTTTTTGAATTTTAGCTAGATGTAACGTCTCATATTTACATATAATTGACATAAACGTAGTGGAGCATTTAGCTGCTGCATCCTCCCATTCTTGATTAAAGCCTTCTATTTCAATATTCCTAGATGGTGGAACCAGAACTCTTAGTCCTCTAGGTATAATCTTTTTAGCAATGTATGTCTCCAAGGTTGAGATTTCCCAACTTGTTTTAATTTGTTGTTTGAAGACCTTTGTTAGTTTGTTAAAACCACTCTGTATATCTACTGGAGGTAACGTTTTAGGTGGAGAATTGGTAGAAAAAATGGCATCCGCATCTGAGCACCATTGTTTATGATCTACTTTGTTTGTAAGGAATCCCGCCATGGACTTAAATAGGCTAATTAATCAAGTCGCTTTATAATATGCTCTATAAAAAAGATGTTGAGGGCTAAGATTGGTGCATAACACCTATATTGGGAAATTGTACGAAAAAAGTGAGAAAGCCCTACTAACTCCTCCCTGCTGGGGAATAAAGTGTGTGAGTGTGTGTATGTCTGTGAGTGTATGAGTGTGTGTGTCTGTGAGTGTATGAGTGTCTGTGAGAGTGTATGTCTGTGAGAGTGTGAGTGTCTGTGAGTGTATGTGTGTGTCTGAGTGTATGTGTGTGTGTGTGTGTCTGTGTGTGTTTATGTGTGCACCTGAGTGAGTGTGTGTGTTTATATATGCATACGAGTGTAATTATTTTTTTTTTTTGAGGGGGGATATGGTGGAACTTTGGGTGAGTTCCAACACTTTACTTCCCAGCACTTGACCCCTGTATGGCAGGTAGCTAGGTTGTCAGAAAAAGCAACGCACCGAGCATTCCGCCCATGAATGACCTCATACCACAGTTGCTGCTACGATAGGGTATACCTCAAGTAAGGCTGAGGTGTGGGAGAACCCTTCAATAAGTTGCACCTCCTCTGGCCAACTACTCCAGAGCCACTTTGCGCCAAATATGGCCGCAACACCTGTGGATCCATCCAGATGACGGGAGAATGTATAGACAGCTGTGGGAGACACATACTCCTCCCAATCCATTGTAACAAGAAATTGCGCCACATTAGTAGGTCAGCCGTAGCCTGGGAATCCAGGGAAATGTGACTAAAATCATTGGACAACTTAGGGAGAATGCAAAGGAGTCTCAAAATAAAGGCTCTACCTTGCGGGATAATTCTTATGGGAGAATTTAGCTAACCCAACAGAGATTGCAATTCCTTCCGATTGCAGGTCCCTACTTGTAAAACTGTGCCGATAGCCTGCAGGATGCTTTCGATTTACTTAAAGGGAGACTGGCTTCCATGGCCACAGAATTTAGTAGGATACCCAAAAAATTTACCAAAACATGTATTGTTCTTACAGTAAAAAAAATCTCCTTTTCCTTTGACTAAGTCTTCTTTCTTCCAGTCTAAACACATAACCTTGTGTCCTTTGTAAAGTACTGTTTGTGAATAGATTTCCACACAATGGAAATCTAACTGTTCTAACTGTTAAGTTGTGTGTTTATGTGTGCACCTGAGTGAGTGTGTGTGTTTATATATGCATTCGAGTGTAATTTTTTTTTTGAGGGGGAGGGGGGATATGGTGGAACTTTGGGTGAATTCCCACACTTTATTCCCCAGGACTTGACCCCTGTGAAAAGCAACGCACCGAGCATCCCGCCCATGAGTGACCCCATACCACAGCTGCTGCTACGATAGGGTATACCTCAAGTAAGGCTGAGGTGTGGGAGAACCCTTCAATAAGTTGCGCCTCCTCTGGCCAACTACTTGTGAACCCATATTCTACCATCTGCACTATTTGTCTTGCATTTTGTGTCTCCTATATGAATACACCATACCAGAGCCTGTGAAGGAGATAAATAAGAAGGTTACTATTGCTACCTTAAAGGCACAGCAAGTGAATACGATCAGAGCCATAGCGTTGAAAAGGCTCCCTACTTGTGAGTATTCATTTTTTACTTTCCACTGTATATATTACTATTCACTGACGATATTGTACCATTATGTATCTCTTTATATTTAGTTTTTTTGGTTATATATGAAAAACGTACCACGCTGTATGGGTAAGCCTATTGAGCTTGTTTAGCGCTGCACTATACTCTGTTGTGTGTGTCAAGTGTACTATTGTGGTGGAATCTCGGTAAAAATAAATTTAGTAGGCCGAGATTACCACGTGGCATGTGTACGTGCATATGCTGACGTATCGATCAGTTGGTTGCACGAGGCAAGATACGATCAGTAGTGTACGGAGCATGTGCAAGAATAAAGGATAGAGTATTCCCCTCCTCCATTGTGCTGGACAAGCCATGCGGTCAAGCAGGAAGTTAATTCTTATTTGTATTGATTGGTCAAGAGAATGTGCGGGTGGAGCTTAATATGGGAGGAGTTATGTGCCTATATAAGGAGCCTGCACTATTGTCCGGGGCTCAGAACTTGCTGTATTTTGGTGACATTAGTCCCTCTGAGTCCCGATCGGTGATCCAATAAAGAATCTCTTCCTTCCTGAAGAAACCTGTGCCCATCTCTCTGTGCTTGGCTTCCGTCAGTTTCTCCGGTATCACTATCACCTAAACCTGGTTTTCACACACTGAGTGTCCCTTTTCTCACTACTGTTGTTCTGGGTAAAGAAGAGAACCCAAAGAGTGCTATAGCTGCTAATAGACAGATATATACTTTATTTCTTCTATATATTAAGCGCCCTTATATCACACAGATAAGTTCTTTTTTGTATTGTGTGGAACTGTATCGAACTCCTTGGCACAATCCAAATAGATCACATCCACTGCAACACCCTGATCTTGCCCCTCCTCCCATCTCCACCCCCTTATACTTAGCTAAAGCAGATCTCTTTTCTGTCCTATTTCCATTTTCTAGATTGCTATGACCCTACTACTAGTTTAGTATCTCCTCCAACTTTCTCGCCATCCTGTCCCCCAGCACTGCAGGTTTTTCCTATTTGAAGCACATTTTGTACAAGTTTTGCAAGACCCAGGCACAGAATTAGAAAGAAAAGAATGATATCACATTGTACAATATCTCTAATTAGTTCTTTCATAATTTAGCGTTTATGACTAAACTTTGAGAAGTACAATCAGTGAAGCTTCTATGTTTGGTGTGCTTTTTTCTCCCTCATTTCAGCAGATTAACATGCTTCATATTACAGTTTACACACTATGGCAAGTAATAGTGAATATACAATGCTTTACTTTAATTAAGTATTAACAAACACATTATTCTATCGAATAAGGCAGTCTTGTAGACGGTTCTCATCAGATGCCAGTTGGCCTCTGGTCAGCCCTGCCCGCAGTTGATTATTATTCCTTTACAAAAAGACAATTAGGAAAAGAAAAAAAAATGTTCCAGAAGCGTATTATGGGTACAAGTTCTGCTAATGTATAAATACATCAGGACACTCAATATACAATGTGTTCCTCAACAGTTCACCAGAGGCATGGAACCTCAATGACCTATTTTTCTATGTTAATTGGTCACACAGAGGCACTGCTTCTTGATCTGTAGATCCCAATGTATCAACTCTATGTTTAATCAGTCTCCAGTGTCTTTTAATCAGGCAAACTCAGATCTTCAAGGTTCACTTCAGTAGTTAGAAAAACAGCAGGCACAGCAGCAGTACAAGATTAGAATTCTCTATAGTTAAATTTTACCAAAGGATTCCCAATTACTGTGAGAAACGCCATGCTGGGGGTGGGGGAGGGGGATTCCTGCAGTATCATTTATTTAAGAAGGCTGAAATGACTTGCATCATTGTACTCAACCATTGGGATTTGCCTGAATTTGAACTGACCTTGTTAATGTATGAGCCTGATATGAAAATGGAATAGGTTCCCAATACATTGGCATAAGTTTCTTACAAGGTTTTGTTTAGACCCAAGAAGGTCTAAAAAAGGTGCGCTATTAGGTATTTTTTTTCCATTTTCAATATTTCAATAAATAGTTTCATTTATTCACAAATTCTAGGGAAAATAAATATAAATCACCAGCACGTTATTGTAATACTCAATAATTTAAGACTTCAATAAAATCTACAGTGCTTTTTCACTACTGTGGTGTGCTAAACTTTTTGTTGGAACGCTAACTCCTAATCAGAGTCTGCCTTACAGTGATTCCAGGTGGCACTATTTTACTGGCTACTTTGCCCCAAGTGTTCCAACAGTAGTTGACAGTCTGACAGAATAAAAGCAGGTCACCCACAATATACATGTCTCTGCCTTCGCCAGCATTCTGTTACAGTTGCCAGATTCTAGCAATTTTGAACAAATATTTGGAGGATATAGACTAAATCAATTTGTTTCAATGAACTCTGAATGATTTCTAAATGGGGAAAATATTTCAGGAATTGCTCATGAAATTCCTAAAATTCCATATTAGTGTTAAATTAAGAAGTTGACTCTATGTATGTCATTAGCCTGTGGAATAAAATTAAACAAACAAAAAATAAATAAACTGATTGCCTTTTGGACCCTAGCAGCAGCATAAAGATTATTCTATCCCTTATGTTTTTATTAAAACTGTAATTATTCATATAAATATGGGTAAAACAGGAGGTAGGTGCAGCGCCTAAATAGTCTGTATATGGGAGTGTATAATGAAAAGAAAATAACAGAAGGAACTGATAGTGTAGTATGTAAAAATATAATATAAATATAAATATGAGAAAATATATATATATATATAAATATGAGAAAAAATAAATAAATAAAAAATATAATAAATATGAGGAAAAAATGTGCACTCATACTTTTTAGAAGCTTTAACAGAGCTCCAACTTTTGCACCTGGGCGCAATGAACCCGCCTAAGGATAATGCGCAGTGCTGATTCTTAGTTTATTCGTGGTTATAGAAGGAACCCTTATAAAAATAGATTAAAAAAACATAATGTATAAATAGGGGCATAAAATCTCAGGATTAAAATATAATTGTGCCTCATTATAAATCGTTGGTAAGACCACACCTTGAATATGCTGTGCAATTTTGGGCACCTGTTCTAAAGAAGGATATCATGACACTGGAAAAAGTGCAGAGACAAGCTACAAAATTGATAAAAGGAATAGAGCATTTTAGTTACCAAGAAAGGTTTAAAAATTTTAATCTGTTCATAAACAGGGCTATACATAGGACACGAGGTCACGCATTTAGGCTGGAAAAGGGAGATTTCATCTAAGGCAAAGAAAATATTTTTTTTTTACAGTAAGAGCAATAAGGATATGGAATTCTCTGCCTGAAGAGGTGGTTTTATCTGAGTCCATACTGATGTGTAAACTGCAATTGCATAAATACTTGCAAAAACATAATGTACAGGGATATAATTTACAATTAGTGGGGTAATAGCTTCTTGATCCAAGGAGACATCTGACTGCTATTTTGGGGTCAAGAAGGAATTTTTTCCTAGTTTGTTGAAAAATTGGAACCGCTTCAGACTGTTTTTTTTTGCCTTCTTTTGGATCAACAGCAAAAACATATGTGAGGAAGGCTGAACTTGATGGACGCAAGTCTCTTTTCAGCTATGTAAATATGTAGCTATAATATAGTGTAGTATGCTTGGGCTATGAAGCAGGGGTAGGTATGAATATAAAGTGTGCACTCACATGTAATGGTGCCGTTCCAACTTGCTCCAAATATATGGTTTTATCTATGTTTCACCTTATTTGCTTTCATTATTTTTTCAACATATTGGACCTTCTTCTGCTGCTGGAACTCTGGGCTTCATCCTTTGCTCTCTAGCATGTAGGTTTTTTAAAAAAAAATCTTTTTTACTGTGTTTTTCTCTCCATATTTATGGTGTACACTCTTGTGGTTTTATTTGTTCTTTTCCACATATATATATACACCGCTTCAGATATGTATATATATATATATATATATCTATGGAGAAATATTGACTACACCTATATCCTTGAGTGGGTATGATACCACTTCATACGCTAATTTGGAGCCATATTTACAGCTCTATTACATGTAAGTGCACACTTTATATTCATACCTGCCCCTTCTCCATATCCCAAACATACTAAACTATATTGTGTTTTTTTATCTATTTTTATGAGGATACAACCACGAATATACGAAGAATCAGCACTGCACTTTATCTTTAGGCGGGTATTATTCCGCCCAGGCACAAAAGTTGGAGTTCCTAAAAAGTGTGAGTGCACTTTTTTTTTCTCATATTTTTTTTTACATGCTACACTATCAGTTCCTTCAGTTTTTTTTTATTATTGTTATATACTCCCATATAAGAAGCTTATAAGGAGTATATAAGGAGTTTTTACAGGACAATAGAGACTCCGCACCTGGTGTTCAAGCTGCCATTGGACTGTTATCATCTTACAAAGCACTGAATTATAGTTGTGTGTTATCCATTAATATAAATATATTAATGCAGATAGGTATTTTTTTATTTTTAAAAAAAAATTCTTTATTTTTATTGTGCAGGTAGTTACATAGCTTTGTCTAGACGCCACATCAGCGTTTAGATATAGATGCATAGAGGTTAGATAGTGGCATGAGTCTTTGCACATTTTTAGATGGATAACCAAGCTTAACGTAATGAGTAGGTCTTTAAACATGCATTTGTTGTAGGAAAACAATATTATTTAAGTCAGATTCGGTACAGGCTAATATATATTTATAGCAAAATGTGTGTCTCTTCTGTAGTGTAAGCAAGGCTATAACACATTAAACATGATGGTCTGCTGGCTAGTAAGCAAGGAGTGTGTACATAGCTGGTGTGTTCTGGAGAGGACCGGTTAGTGCTGGAGTGCCTCTGTGTAGTTTAGAGTGTGCTCCGCTGCAGGTTAGCGGCTAAGGAGCCAAAGATAGCTTAAGCTCTAACGTAAAACAACATAAAATGATATAAAATGGCATAACTGGCATGTCCAATCCGCGGCCCACAGGCAATGCGGCCCGCCGGCCGCGGAACTAAACAAAGTTGATTCAGGGACCCGGTCGCGCTATTTCAGCGCCACGGTGTCTGACCGGGTACCTGCTTTGCTTTGCCGCAGTGCCGGGAGGAAGTGGTTGCAAGTCACTTCCTCCTGGTGTATGAAGAAGCCGCGCGGGAGATACTAGATAGGAGCCAACAGAGACTCCTATCACAACCAGCCAGATGCCACAGAAAACACAGGGAATCCACCTCCCTGCACCAAAAAGGTATGTAGCAGATATGGTAAATTGGGATCTTTTGTGTAGATTTGAGTATGTGTTACAACTGTTTTTTTTTTTCATCAGTGTGTATGTGTGTGTGTGTTACCAGAGTGTGTTATTAGTGTGTGTGTGTGTGTGTGTGTTACCAGAGTGTGTTGTTAGTGAGTGTGTGTGTTACCAGAGTGTGCTGTTAGTGTGTGTGTGTGTGTGTGTTACCAGAGTGTGTTGTTAGTGTGTGTGTGTGACCAGAGTGTGTTATTAGTGTGTATGTGTGTTGTTAGTGTGTGTGTTACCAGAGTGTTATTAGTGTGTGTGTGCATGTGTGTGTTACCAGAGTGTGTTATTAGTGTGTGTGTGTTACCAGAGTGTGTTATTAGTGTATATGTGTGCGTTACATCAGTGTGTTTTATGTGTGTGCGTTACATCAGGGTGTGTGTTATTAGTGTGTGTTACCAGAGTGTGTTATTAGTGTGTGTGTGTTATCAGTGTGTGTATGTGTTATCAGTGTGTGCATGACATTAGTGTGTGCATTACATAAGTGTGTTTTATGTGCGTGCATTACATCAGGGTGTGTGTTATCAGTGTGCATTACATCACTGTGTGCGTTACCAGCATGTGTTATTAGTGTGTGTTACCAGTGTGCATGTATATATATATTTATGTGTGTGTATGTGTCAGTGCGTGTTTCAGTGTGCATGTGCGAGGCAGTGTATGTGTGTAAATCACAGCAAACGCCAGCTCTACATACAAACATATTAAAAACACAAACACTAATCATATCTACAACACAAACACTATATACAAGTACACCACTACTTTTAAATAGCAACAGTACATTTAAACATACAACTACATACAAATGCCAACACTTCACACAAATTCATACATATATTAAAACACACAAAACATGTTTACACGCAAACACAAACTCTGCTCACAAATGCAGTTCTGGAAGGATGGCTACATGGTAGATCCCCACCAGGAAAAGCATTGTGGGATTTGTATAAGAAATGGGGATCTATCTGCCTTTTGGCCATGCTTGCGCTAAGGGGGCCCAAAGAAAATTCTTGAACTAAGGCCCTCTCTTCATTAGTTCTGCCACTGGATACCATCAATAATTATTATTTTGCGTTTGTGACTCAATTGTGCGGTGCTCAAGCGCGGACTGCATAGGACAGGTAGAAACAATGAAATGCTGTGTAGGGAAGGGGGTAGTGCGTCGGGAGGGGACAGTGCAGTGCTAACGCCGCAACCTACTGCACATGTCAGCTTGTGGCAATTTGCCACAATATATAATATTTGAACCTACCTAAACATGTTCTGTGATTAGAGGCGTTTATTATTATTAGCCATGTAAGTTTTTTGGTGTGTTTTTTTTTTGGTTATTAAACTTTGCTTTGTTTATTTGCCTACCCAACAATTTATGACTAGCTTGCTTAAGGCTTTTCTAAAAATAAATCTTTATTTCTTAATACATTGATTCCAGCATGGCTTCAACCTCGTTTCATCAAAAAACAGAACCCAAAAAAGAAAACAAAAAGAGAAAAATTGCGGATGAAAGAAGAGTATTCAACGAAAAATGGACGGATGACTACTTTTTTGTCAAGACAAATACTAAGGCACTATGTTTAATTTGTAGGGAAAATGTGTCTGTTTTCAAAGAATACAATTTGAAGATGCATTATACAGAAAAACATGCTGTAAAATTCGAAGCTTATCAAGGAATGTGTCGTAAAGACAAATTCGCGGAATTTAAAAAAAGTCTGGCATCCCAACAAGTTGTTTTTTTTAAAGTTACAATTCAAAATGACTATTATGAAAGCTAGTTATGTTGTAGCAAATCTGATTGCCAAAAAATCGAAACCTTTTACCGATGGTGAGTTTGTTAAGAAATGTATGGAAAGCGTGGCAGATATTATTTGCCCTGATAAAAAAAAGAGAGATTTTTCGGGGGGCGGGGCCGGACCGCCGAGCTGGCTGGTCGCATGGCGGACCAGCTCCTGCAGCCTGAGGCGAAGCCACACAGCACCTTACTGATTTCTGGCATTAAATTGACCGGCGACGGCGGCCAACACCGGGCGGAGTACACAGGAACCAGGGTGAGGCTGGCCCGATGGGCTTGAGTCCCCTGGAGGAGGAAGCCGACCTGACTCCATAGCGGCCTACTCCGGAGGCGAGTAGGGCGGACGGCCGCTGCCCTGCCGCACACCATCCGGCGCTCAGAGTCAGACCTATGGGGGAACCGGCCCTGTACCCCCCCTATGGACCGGGGGGGTGATCCCGGTCCACACCCTCGGGACCCGACCATTAACAGGTCCGCCGAGCGAAGCAGCAGGGCTACTATAACCCGCGCACCAGACATGGACGCCAAGATGGCGGAGGCCACGTGGGATGGAGCCCAGACCAGTACCTCTCCAAGCTGCTCATCCACAATGGCGGCTCGCCACAGGTACTCCTGTATCTTAGCAGGCCACCTACCCCAGCAGAGGCAGTACCCTCAGAGGCCGACCACGGGTCCCCGGTGCACCCTCACCCTTTCAAGCAGGGCAACATACTGCCCCAGAGGGACAGTAGCGACCCACAACTACAGCTGCACTAGGGGACACGCCAGTACAGGAAGAGGAAAATGTACACCGTCTCCGTTGCCGCTATTAGAGGAACCATCGCAAGCAGAGTGGGCAAAGCAGAAGTCTCGTCCAGCACTACAGCCTGAGCGTCCTGGCACCACACACCAGCAGCTGCAGAGGGGAGACAGACCCCGTCCACCTGAAGAGGGACTTGGACTAAATGAAAGACTTACCTTTCGTCACCTTCCCCCTCAGGAACCTTATGCCACCAAAGCCTGAAACAGGATGCCTGGTGCTATACCCCATCACGATGCCTGCCTATAGACCACACCGTAACTATGAACACTCAGCTTATGGATCTCACCAGCTTGTCTTTAAATGTCTGCTACTTATTGAAATCATAAATGCATGTTTAAATGATGTTTAACCTGACAAAGGACACATGCAGGACTAGAATAGGCACACTTAGTTTACTCAGGCAACGCGACTTCACTAGAGACGGACATAACACTCCACACGTGACCCACCTGTTTATTCACTATATGACTGGACTGGTCGGACCACCTGTAACTGCTCACTACCACATAGAAGATGCACGCCATACCAGAGCACAAGTAAGCGAAAAAAGCAAGACTGCACCTAGGGCCCGAGGTTTAAGCGACGAAATCCAACACATTTACCAACCCTAAGCTATTGTAATCAGACGACTGAAGTATATATTAGAGAAGATCAGTATGCACCCAGCTTGGTTTTGCTAATCTTATTTTAAGCTTTGTTTGCCCCTCGTACGATAATCGACCTAATAAGGCATTAATGATGAATAGCGAGTTCATATTTTATCAAAAAAAATGTGCAGAAACCCTCATGCCATATATGTAAATCCACGATGTCTATGCCTTTGAAAATGCTGTTGTGGCATTGATTAATGCTATGTTATTCCTTGCACAAAGAAAATAAAGAATTTAAAAAAAAAAGAGATTTTTCAAAAATCAGTTTCTCACCAGACTATAGCCAGGTGAATCGAAGAGATAGGGAAATATATTGGAAGAGATTTGCAGTCTAAAGCTGCAGATTTTATATTTAATGCTTTGGCGATAGATGAAAGTACTACAGATACAGCTCAACTTGTCATTTTTATTAGCGGTATTGATAACAAATATAATGTCACTGAAGAAATTGCTTATTTGGTGCCATTAAAAGACACAACTAAATCTCTTGATTTGTACGAAGCAGTAAAAATGACATTAAAACGGCAGTCAAGCCTGCACACCCAGTAGTCAAGGGGTTCATCGCTCCTCAGAGTGTCGATATCTGCAGTTAAGGCGAGGTAGTCTGCTACCTGTCGGTCGAGTCGTTCTCTGAGGGTGGACCCCAAAGGGCTGTGGCGATGCATAGGACTTAAAAAGGTCCGCATGTCCTCCATCAACAACACGTCTTTAAAGCGTCCTGTCCTTGCCGGCGTGGTCGTGGGAGGAGGAGGAGGAGGATGACTTCCACCTCTCCCCCTGTTAGATTCCCGTTGTGCTGTGACATCACCCTTATACGCTGTGTAAAGCATACTTTTTAATTTATTTAGCAAATGCTGCATCCTTTCCGACTTGTTGTAATTCGGTAACATTTCCGCCACTTTCTGCTTATACCAGGGGTCTAGTAGCGTGGACACCCAGTACAGGTCGTTCTTCTTCAGCCTTTTTATACGAGGGTCCCTCAACAGGCAGGACAGCATGAAAGACCCCATTTGCACAAGGTTGGATGCCGAGCTACTCATTTCCCGTTCCTCCTCCTCACTGATGTCATTGAAGGTATGTTCTTCCCCCCAGCCACGTACAACACCACGGGTACCAGATAGGTGACAACGAGCACCCTGGGATGCCTGTTGTGTTTGGTCTTGCTCCTCCTCCTCCTCCTCCTCAAAGCTACAATCCTCCTCTGACTCCTCTTCCTCACAATCCTCTTCCAGCGTTGCCGCAGGTCCAGCAAGCGATGCTGATAAGGCTGTTTCTGGTGGTGATGGTGACCACAACTCTTCCTCTTCCTCTTCACGCTCATCTACAGCCTGATCCAGCACTCTTCGCAGGGCACACTCCAGGAAGAAAACAAATGGTATGATGTCGCTGATGGTGCCTTCGTTGCGACTGACTAGGTTTGTCACCTCCTCAAAAGGACGCATGAGCCTACAGGCATTGCGCATGAGCGTCCAGTAACGTGGCAAAAAAAATCCCAGCTCCCCAGAGGCTGTCCTAGCACCCCGGTCATACAAATATTCATTAACAGCTTTTTCTTGTTGGAGCAGGCGGTCGAACATTAGGAGTGTTGAATTCCAACGTTTAGGGCTGTCGCAAATCAAGCGCCTCACTGGCATGTTGTTTCGCCGCTGGATATCGGCAAAGTGAGCCATGGCCGTGTAGGAACGCCTGAAATGGCCACACACCTTCCTGGCCTGCTTCAGGACGTCCTGTAAGCCTGTGTACTTATGCACAAAGCGTTGTACGATCAGATTACACACATGTGCCATGCACGGCACATGTGTCAACTTGCCCAACTTCAATGCCGCTATCAAATTTTTTCCGTTGTCACACACCACTTTGCCGATATCCAGTTGCTGCGGAGTCAGCCACTTTTCCACCTGTGTGTTCAGGGCGGACAGGAGTGCTTGTCCGGTGTGACTCTCTGCTTTCAAGCAAGTCAAACCCAAGACGGCGTGACACTGCCGTATCCGGGATGTGGAATAGTACCTGGGGAGCTGGGGGGGTGCCGTTGATGTGGAGCAAGAAGCAGCGGCACAAGAGGACTCAGCCGAGGAGGTTATGGAAGAGGATGGAGTAGGAGGAGTAGAGGAGGTGGCAGCAGGACTGCCTGCAATTCGTGGCGGTGTCACCAACTCCTCTGCAATGCCACGCATTCCTTGCTTGTCAGCCGTCAGCATGTTTACCCAATGCGCAGTGTAGGTGATATACCTGCCCTGACCATGCTTTGCAGACCAGGTATCAGTGGTCAGATGGACCCTTGCCCCAACACTGTGTGCCAGACATGCCATGACTTCCTTTTGCACAATCGAGTACAAGTTGGGGATTGCCTTTTGTGAAAAGAAATTCCGTCCGGGTACCTTCCACTGCGGTGTCCCAATAGCTACAAATTTTTTGAACGCCTCAGACTCAACCAGATTGTATGGTAAAAGCTGGCGGGCTAATAGTTCGGACAAGCCAGCTGTCAGACGCTGGGCAAGGGGGTGACTTGGTGACATTGGCTTCTTATGCTCAAACATGTCCTTGACAGACACATGACTGTGGGCAGATGAGCGGGAACTGCTCAAGGCGGGAGACGGAGTGGCGGATGGTTGAGAGGGGGCAAGAAGGACAGCAGTGGTTGACGTGGCTGAAGATGCTGGACCAGGAGGAGGATGGCGGCTTAGAGTAGGCGTGCTGCTTGTACTCATGTGTTGATCCCATAGGCGTTTGTGATGTGAGATCATGTGCCTACGCAAAGCAGTTGTACCTAGGTGGGTGTTGGACCTCCCACGACTCAGTTTCCTTTGGCACAGGTTGCAAATGGCATCGCTGTTGTCAGAGGCAGACACACAAAAAAAATGCCACACTGCTGAGCTCTGCAATGACGGCATTCTGGTGGTGGACACAGCATGCGTTGATTGGCGTGCTGTCGGGCTGACCCCGGGTGCCGATGCATGCTGTCTGACTGTGCCACTAGCTCCTTGCGACGACCCCCCCCTGCTTCCAACTCGTCTCCTCCTCCTCTCTGTCTCCCCATCTGAACTTTCGCCCTGTTCTTCTTCTTGCCGAGCGGGCACCCACGTGACATCCATGGACGCATCGTCATCATCAACCGCTTCGCTTGTATCTGACAACTCAGAAAAGGAAGCAGCAGCGGGTACAACATCATCATCATCACACCGTACCTCCATGTGTTTAATGCTGCCTACCTGAGACATATCCCTGTTATCTACATCCTCTAGCAATAATGGTTGCGCATCACTCATTTCTTCAAACGGGTGTGTGAATAACTCCTCTGACATACCAAGTAAAGCGGCTGTGGTGCTAGTTTTGGTGGTGGCGGCAGGCGGGTGAGTGGTATCTTGAGAGGTGCCTGAAGCTAAGCTGGAGGAGGATGGTGCGTCAAGGTTCCGAGCGGAGGCTGTACAAGATTGGGTGTCCTGTGTTAGCCAGTCAACTATGTCCTCAGAACTTTTCAAGTTCAGGGTACGTGGCTTCTGAAAACTGGGCATTATTCTAGGGCAAAAGGGAATCACAGCACCACGACCACGACGGCCCCTGAGGGGTGGCCTGCCTCTGCCTGTCATTTTTTGGGGGGATTAGTGGTACTATGCGTGCAAGCTACTGTGAGACCAGATATGATTGGCAATGTGAACTGTAACAGTTCTGCAGAGCACACACTGTAGGCCTGACACACCCGCTTCAAGACAAGTAACTGCTATTCAATCTATAACAGTGAAAAACAAATTTTCTTTGTAAAAGCACGCTATAGAGACACCAGATATGATTGGCAATGTGCACTTGAACAGTTCTGCAGAGCACATACTGTAGGCCTGACACACCCGCTTGAAGACAAGTAACTGCTATTCAATCTATAACAGTGAAAAAAAAAATTGTTTTTAAAAGCACGCTATAGAGACACCAGATATGATTGGCAATGTGCACTGGAACAGTTCTGCAGAGCACACGCTGAAGGAAGGACTGACAGAGCCGCTTGAAGGACACTGACTGGCTGCTATTAGCTTACACTAGAAACCTTTTTTCTTTGTAAAAGCACGCTATAGAGACACCAGATATGATTGGCAATGTGCACTTGAACAGTTCTGCAGAGCACACACTGTAGGCCTGACACACCCGCTTGAAGACAAGTAACTGCTATTCAATCTATAACAGTGAAAAAAAAATTTTGTTTATAAAAGCACGCTATAGAGACACCAGATATGATTGGCAATGTGCACTGGAACAGTTCTGGAGAGCACACGCTGAAGGAAGGACTGACAGAGCCGCTTGAAGGACACTGACTGGCTGCTATTAGCTTACACTAGAAACCTTTTTTCTTTGTAAAAGCACACTACAGAGACACCAGATATGATTGGCAACTGTCAAAGCACGCTGGCACAGGTCTGCAGAGCACACGCTGAAGGAAGGACTGACAGAGCCGCTTGAAGGACACTGACTGGCTGCTATTAGCTTACACTAGAAACCTTTTTTCTTTGTAAAAGCACGCTATAGAGACACCAGATATGATTGGCAATGTGCACTTGAACAGTTCTGCAGAGCACACACTGTAGGCCTGACACACCAGCTTGAAGACAAGTAACTGCTATTCAATCTATAACAGTGAAAAATAAATGTTGGTTTTAAAAGCACGCTATACAGACACCAGATATGATTGGCAATGTGCACTGGAACAGTTCTGCAGAGCACACGCTGAAGGAAGGTGTCACGACTAGTAATGTGGTCCAGCACGCAGAATCTATGTAAACATATACATAAGTCAGAAAAGGAAAAATAACAGGACAGAGCGTAAACCGGACCTTAGAATGGCCGGACTAATACGCTAGAGACAGAGAATGGTCAAAGGGAAAGCCGAGGTCAAGGAAGCCAGAAAATACTCAATATCGATAAGACAAGCCAAGTCAGGGAAACCAGAGATCAGAATAACCAGGGAAACGCCAAGGATCAGGATACCAGGAAATCAGAAACACGAAACTAGCACTTTCAGGAAACCAGGAAACTGAAACCACGACATGGCAAAGTACTAGGGTGAATTAGGGGTTTAAATACCCCTCTCTAAGCTATGATTGGTCAGAGGGCGACCTCTGACCCCAGAACGTGCGTGTGCGTTGACGTCGTGACGTCACGCACACGTTAGTATAATTCTCGTGGGCGGGGCTATCCATAGACGCGACCACGTGGTCGGCGCCATATTGGATTCGGGCGTGATGCCCGGAAGAACTACACGCGCGGTTCCCGGCTCGCCGACGAGCAGGTAAGCTCGTGTAGTCGGAGCGGTCGTGCCGGTCGGGCACGACCGTGAGGCTCGGCGGGCCGGTGACCGCAACAGTACCCCCCACTCGAAGACCGCGCACCGAGCGGGAAGGACCCGGCTTAAGAGGAAAGCGGTTGTGAAATGACCGGATAAGACGGGGCGCATGGACACCTCTGGATAATTTGGAGTCCATGATAGAACGGACTTCGTATTCCTCTTGATCACCCACTACCAAGGGCGGAGGAGGAGTGGATACCCTTGTGTAGCGATTGCAAGTAAGGGGCTTGAGCAGAGACACATGGAAAGTATTCGCTATTCTCATATGAGCCGGTAGTGCCAAAGTATAGGTCACTGGATTAATACGTTGGGTAACTCGAAAGGGACCAATGTACCGAGGGGCAAATTTCATGGACGGGACCTTAAGCTTGATATGTCTTGTGGAGAGCCACACCCTGTCACCTGGAACATAGACAGGATTAGCGCCCCGTTTCTTGTCAGCTTGGACCTTCGCTCGTAATGAGGCTTTTTGCAGAGCTGAATGGACGGAATCCCAAGTATCATGAATCGAATCTAAACGGGTGTTCAAAGCGGGGATTTCTGTGTCTGAGAATGCAGAAGGAAAAACAGTGGGGTGATAACCCTGATTAACAAAGAATGGACTGTGATTAGAAGATTCATGAGTGGCGTTGTTTCTGGCGAACTCAGCCATGGGTAAGAGCTCGTACCAGTTAGATTGATTGGCATTCATAAAGCAACGTAAATAGGCTTCTAAAGACTGATTCGCCCTCTCTGCTGCTCCATTTGTTTGAGGGTGATATGCTGACGAAAAGGAGAGTTCGACGCCCAATTGTTTGCAAAAGGAACGCCAAAACCTAGAAACAAACTGGGTACCTCTGTCAGATACTATGCTTTTGGGTACACCGTGCAACCGAAAGATCTCTCTCAAGAATATTTGAACTAGATCTTGAGCAGATGGTAATTTTTTAAGTGGGACGAAATGTGCCATCTTCGTGAATCTATCAATGACCATAAGGACTGTATTAAACCCGTTTGAACTGGGTAGATCCACAATGAAATCCATGGCCAAGTGGGTCCATGGAGCACTAGGTATGGGCAGTGGTTGTAATAGTCCAGGAGGTGACCTGGGAGGAACTTTAGAAACAGCACATATTTGACACGCCCCAACATAATCTTTGACATCGTTTCTAAGAGCAGGCCACCAAAATCTCCTGGAGATGGCAGAGAGAGTTTTATGGACTCCAGGATGGCCCGCTGTGAGGCTGTCATGGAACAAATCTAGTACCTTCTTTTGAAACTGAGGTGACACATACAGTTTGTCCGGAGGTTTTCCCACAGGTGCCTGAGTTTGATCTGCTATTATGGCACAGAAGAGTGGAGAAGACACTTCGGAAACTGTAGTGGCAATGAGGCATTCAGGAGGTACAATAGGATATATCACCTGTTCCGGAACTTCATCTGTCTCAAACTGCCGAGAAAGTGCATCTGCCTTGGTGTTTTTAGTACCAGGTCTGTATGTAATTACGAAATTGAATCGGGAGAGGAACAATGACCACCTAGCCTGACGAGAGGACAGTCTCTTAGCGTCCCCAATATAAGCCAAATTCTTATGATCAGTAAAGATCAAAAGTGGCTCTTTGGAACCTTCCAAGAGATGCCTCCATTCCTTAAGGGCAAGTACAATGGCCAAAAGTTCCCTATTCCCTATGTCGTAATTCCTCTCTGCAGGTGTGAGTTTGCGAGAGTAAAATCCACAGGGATGTAAAGGCGTATCAGGACTCTCTCTTTGAGACAGAATGGCTCCAACTCCTGTCTCTGATGCATCCACCTCTAGGATAAATGGTTTGGATGGATCAGGATGGGTCAGGACAGGTGCTGAGGAAAATAAAGATTTTAATCGTTCAAATGCCTCTCTTGCTTCTTTGGGCCAAGATATACAATCTGCTCCTTTTTTTGTTAAATTGGTTATAGGGGAAATCACGGAGGAAAATCCCCTTATGAATTTGCGGTAGTAATTCGCAAAACCTATAAAGCGTTGAGTAGCTTTAAGGCCCTTGGGTAATGGCCACTGTAAGACTGCCTCCAGTTTACGAGGATCCATCTGGAAACCAGACGGAGATATAACGTATCCAAGGAATTGTATCTCCGTTTGGTCAAACTGGCATTTCTCCAGTTTACAGTAAAGGCCGTTCTGTAACAGGGTTTTCAGTACAATTCTCACATGTTCGTGATGTGTCTCTAGGTCTGGGGAATAGATGAGAATGTCGTCCAAATACACTAGAACGAACTCTCTTAGGACATCGTTGATAAAATCCTGGAATACCGCTGGAGCGTTACATAATCCAAACGGCATAACCAGGTATTCGTAATGTCCCATTCTGGTGTTAAATGCGGTCTTCCATTCTTGACCGTCCTTAATTCTGACTAGATTGTAGGCACTTCGGAGATCGAGCTTGGTAAAGACTCGAGCTCCCTTTAATCTGTCGAATAGCTCTGATATAAGGGGAATAGGGTAGGCATTTTTAATGGTAATCCTATTCAAACCCCTATAATCAATACAAGGGCGTAGGTCTCCTTCTTTTTTAGAGACAAAGAAGAATCCAGCCCCGGCTGGTGAGGAGGACCTACGGATATGACCCTTTCTGAGAGCATCCTTAATATATTCCTCCAAACAAAGATTTTCCTGGGGGGACAAGGCATAGACTCCCCCCTTGGGAGGCATAGTCCCTGGTAATAAGTTTATAGTACAGTCATAAGGTCTATGAGGAGGTAACCCTTCTGACTGGACCTTGTTAAATACCTCTTTCAAATCCATATACTGCTGTGGAATTTGTGTGGTCAAGGGAGGTGTAACAGGAACATTAATGGTGCCAATAGGTTGTGGGATTTGCTTAAAGCAGACACCTTTGCATCTCTCACCCCAACTCACAATCTCTCCTTCAATCCAATCCAAACGTGGATTGTGTTTCAGGAGCCAAGGGAAACCGAGTATTATCGGAACTGTAGGTGAAGATATGATTTGAAAGGTAATTTCTTCAGAGTGGAGAATACCCACTGAAACAGTGATTGGCAGAGTTTCGTGTGTGATGAAAGGCTGGGTAAGAGGCCTTCCATCAATGGCCTCGACTGCTATAGGTTTCTCTTTATGTCTTAAGGGCAGGAGATGTTTAGCAGAGAACTCTTTGTCTAGGAAATTCTCCGCTGCCCCAGAGTCAATCATAGCCTCACACTGAACAGTAGTGTTCTCGAAAGATAAGGTTACTTTGACCAGCAAACGGTTCTTAGTCAATTTAGGGGACATATACATCACACCTAAGGTCGGTCCCCGTACGTGCCTTAGGTGTGCAAGTTTTCGTTACGTCTGTGTTGTCTCTCTGCCTCAGTGAGTTTAGCACTACCCAATTGCATGGGTTCAGGTTCTGGAAGAGGCGTTTGGCTACTCACCACTGGGTTAGAGAAACGAGGAGCTATGGACAAATTAGAACGTCTGTTACGTTGTTTGTTTTTCTCTCTCTCTCTGAGCCGGTTATCAATGTTTATCATGTAGGCAATAAACTCATTAAGACTAACCGGAAGGTCTCTAGCTGCAGTTTCATCTTGTATATTCTCAGCTAAACCTTCAGAGAAAGCAGCCACCAGACCGCTATTGGTCCAATCAACCTCAGACGCTAATGTCCTGAACTCTATTGCATAATCGGCTACAGAACGACTGCCTTGCCTGATTCTCATAAGGGCTTTGGCAGCGTTCTTCTCCCTGCCTTTAGGTTCAAATGTAGCCTTAAAGGCCGTAAGAAAGGTACTGTAATCACGGGCTATTGCGTCACCACTTTCCCATAAGGGGTTAGCCCAAGTCAAGGCTTTTCCAGTTAATTGGTTCATCAGATAGCCTATTTTAGATCTATATGTTGGGAATGAACCTGGGGAGGCCTCAAAGTGGTATTCTATTTGGTTTAAAAAACCTCTAAATTCCTTAGAATCACCTCCATAACGAGGGGGCGGTGACAAAGTTATGGACGGTGGTTTATGTGGTACGGGAACCACTACAGGTGGCGGAACCACAGGTGGTACAGGAGGGACCTCTAAATAGGCAGTCCTCTGGAGCAAGGTCTGAAATGCCTGAGCAAATTGGTCTAACCTGTGGTCCATATCCTCCACCCTATTTTCACAGGCGATCATATGTTTGCATAGTTCTGCAGGATCCATGGCCATGTCGTAATGTCACGACTAGTAATGTGGTCCAGCACGCAGAATCTATGTAAACATATACATAAGTCAGAAAAGGAAAAATAACAGGACAGAGCGTAAACCGGACCTTAGAATGGCCGGACTAATACGCTAGAGACAGAGAATGGTCAAAGGGAAAGCTGAGGTCAAGGAAGCCAGAAAATACTCAATACCGATAAGACAAGCCAAGTCAGGGAAACCAGAGATCAGAATAACCAGGGAAACGCCAAGGATCAGGATACCAGGAAATCAGAAACACGAAACTAGCACTTTCAGGAAACCAGGAAACTGAAACCACGACATGGCAAAGTACTAGGGTGAATTAGGGGTTTAAATACCCCTCTCTAAGCTATGATTGGTCAGAGGGCGACCTCTGACCCCAGAACGTGCGTGTGCGTTGACGTCGTGACGTCACGCACACGTTAGTATAATTCTCGGGGGCGGGGCTATCCATAGACGCGACCACGTGGTCGGCGCCATATTGGATTCGGGCGTGATGCCCGGAAGAACTACACGCGCGGTTCCCGGCTCGCCGACGAGCAGGTAAGCTTGTGTAGTCGGAGCGGTCGTGCCGGTCGGGCACGACCGTGAGGCTCGGCGGGCCGGTGACCGCAACAGAAGGACTGACAGAGCCGCTTGAAGGACACTGACTGGCTGCTATTAGCTTACACTAGAAACCTTTTTTCTTTGTAAAAGCACGCTAAAGAGACACCAGATATGATTGGCAACTGTCAAAGCACGCTGGCACAGGTCTGCGGAGCACACGCTGAAGTAGGCCTGACACCCAGACGCTTGCAGACAACTAACTGCTCTTCTATTACAGTGAAAAAAAATTATTTCTTTTAAATGTAAAGCTTAACCTATTGTTAAAACAGATATGAGTGGTGGCACTGACTGTGCAAATGGGCAAGGCATCCAACCTGACACAGAAGCTGGCAGGCAGGCAACTGCTCTTCTATTACAGTGAAAAAAAAATATTTCTTTTAAATGTAAAGCTTAACCTATTGTTAAAACAGATATGAGTGGTGGCACTGACTGTGCAAATTGGCAAGGCATCCAACCTGACACAGAAGCTGGCAGGCAGGCAACTGCTCTTCTATTACAGTGAAAAAAAATTATTTCTTTTAAATGTAAAGCTTAACCTATTGTTAAAACAGATATGAGTGGTGGCACTGACTGTGCAAATGGGCAAGGCATCCAACCTGACACAGAAGCTGGCAGGCAGGCAACTGCTCTTCTATTACAGTGAAAAAAAAAATATTTTAAATGTAAAGCTTAACCTATTGTTAAAACAGATATGAGTGGTGGCACTGGGCAAGTAGGCACAGTATCCAATGTGAACCTCACACAGAAGCTGGCAGGCAGGCACCTGCAATTACATTACACAGGAAAAAAAAAAAAAAAAAAAGCAGCCTGATGTTATAGCCCTAAAAAGGGCTTTTTGGGGTGCTGTCCTTACAGCAGAGATCAGATGAGTCCTTCAGGATTGTAGTGGACACTGAATACCCTAGCCTAGCTATCAATTTCCCTATCTAATCAGCAGCAGCTAAACTTCCCCTCCTCTCACTAAGCATGCAGCTTCAGAATGAATCGAAAATGGATGCTGGGAGGGAGGTTGGAGGGTGTGGAAGGGAGGGAGTGCTGCTGATTGGCTGGAATGTGTCTGCTGACCGAGAGGCACAGGGTCAAAGTTTGCCCAATGATGACGAATAGGGGGCGGATCGACCTGCGCATGTGTCCGCCCGCCGCGGCGAACGCGAACACGCTAAGTTCGCCGGGAACTGTTCGCCGGCGGACAGTTCGGTACATCACTACTTGTAATAAAAAAAAGAAGATGTATTACCATCATCTTTCAATTGTAGAAACATACCTGTACATTGTAGCTTTTATCCATGTATTTAATTTTATGTCAATATACTTGCCTCAATAAAGAGATTGACATAAAAAAAATTAAATATCCCAATAGTTTTATGTTGCCCTGTTGTTGTTTTTTACATTTTATAATGAAAAATATAAAAAAAATAAATTACTTTTTATTACTTATATACCTTAATTATAGTATATATTTTATATGCAGCCTGAGAACATTTCTCAACACTCAATGTGGCCCAGAGAAGCCAAAAGGTTGGACACCCATGGCATAACATGGGTATGGAAGGGCATAGTGGAGCACCCAGGTGCCTATTGCGGGATAGAGAACTATGTCCTTGAGGCATGTGGGTGATGTGTTTGGGGTGGCATGTCCATGTTAGCCAATGCCTCAACTCGGTATAGCGGTGGAGTCTCTGGATTTTACTGCATGCGGGAGGTACGTCAGTGTGTCGGTTTGGTTTCTCCAGGCTTGAGAGTGCCATGTCCCTCCATGCCAGGAGATTGTGGGGGCTTCGGGTGGTCCGCCACTTAACGTGGTTGCTGAGTTTCTGCTGTTGCTGTCTGTTCCATGCAGTTGTGGTTAAAGCAGCTTTCCACCCTGACATGTTTGAGGCAGGTTTTTATACATGCTTTCAGGGGTGCTTTGCCCTTAGGGGGTTCAGGTTTTCCGTTCCTCACGCCATTCCGCTGGTCCCCTTAATGCTGGTGCTGTGAAGGTAGCGTTCGGGCTTAAAATGTTGCCAGAACCTCTCAAATAATCTCTCCGGGCATCGTAAGGTTGTCTCCGGCCTGTGCAGCTTGCGCCCCTGTTCAGGGAGCTCATCCGCCATCTTCAATGTTGCAACCGGGTACACCGTGGGGCATGTGTTGGTCATCTGAGTGTGGTGACCAACTGTAAGAGACTATCCAGGGGGGACCAGGATAACCCCCGCCGGTCCATGGGCGAGGGGGAATAGCACTAGGTGGGTGTCTCACCGCCAGGCAGATCAGTAGGAGAGCGTCCGTCTCTCGACCGCTCGGTCGCTGGTAGGCCACAAAGCCTTGAACCAGGGTTTTCCATGGCGGGGAGGCCTGCGAGAGGTGTCCCCCGCACCACCGTCGTTTCTGGATCAAGTTTAGGCGATATGCGCGTCCAGGTAAGTATTTGACTTAAAAATATCGTAGATTATAAGGTGCCAGGTGCTGGAGCACATTCAACACACGTCTGGTCAGCTCAGTAGCCAGGCTCCGCCCCCCATCCAGATAAGCATTTTAAATATGGCAGTAATATTATTATAAAAGTATATATATATATATATATGTCTTTTTAAAAAGATTACACTGGTACACATTTTATACTGTGATATTTTTGGTATCTGCAAACCTATGCCAGTTTTCCAAATAGATTAAAAGGATGTCAACGACCCCAGAATATTTTACTAAAAAAAGATAGGATTTACGAATGTATAATTTGTCTTTTTTTTTGTTATATTCAATAAATCAAGTAACCTATGGTAAATTACTTATTTGGATCTCCCATTTTTATCAGATCCTGTAATAATTTTAAAATGTTGAAGGGTGAAGGCAATTGACGTC
This sequence comes from Pelobates fuscus, assembly GCF_036172605.1. NCBI lineage: Eukaryota > Metazoa > Chordata > Amphibia > Anura > Pelobatidae > Pelobates > Pelobates fuscus. The sequence continues at coordinate 297,960,517 of NC_086318.1, forward strand.
AAATTCAAATACGTAGAATTCTGTAAAAAAATAAGAACTAAATACAAAACAACATTTTTCTAGAGTCAATGTTTCAGTTTAGGAGCTTTTGGTTTTGAAATGGAAATATATAGCAGAAGAGAATATGCTAAACCGTTGATTGATTAGCACCTCTGTTATTTTCAGACTTGCTCCCTAACCTTCCCTTTTCAATCCATCCTGTATCTTGTCATGTAATGAATTTGTAGCCTGGATTAGAAACTGAAATGATGAAACTGTTACTTTTTGTAGAAATTTCCTGTTAAAGTTTATAGTTGTGTGGCAGGAAAACTTGCCTGCTCTCTGTTTCCAAAGTCAATGACTAGATGCTTGACATATTCTATTTTTAAATATTTAAAAAAAATACTACATATTAAGAAAGAAAGAAAGAACGAAAGGTTAATTAACTTATACATGACAATTTTGTGTGATACGTGCATGAAAGAATTCACAGCTTGCTGTCAGCAATTTTTTGCATTTATCTGTTATTACCGTCACATTGAATGTCTATATATCTCTCTTTAACCCCTTAAGGACACATGACATGTGTGACATGTCATGATTCCCTTTTATTCCAGAAGTTTGGTCCTTAAGGGGTTAAACCTTTGCATACCAGGAATGGATGTCAAATATATTACACACTCCACTGACACTGACTAAAGGATTACAGAACAAACATACGTGACTCGGGCATCATCTCTTCATTGAACGCTTAATCACTTTCTCCCTAGTTTTATTAACTCACTGAAATACCAGAAGATGTCTACAATATTTAAAGGGACACTATAGTCACCTGAACAACTTTAGCTTAATTAAGCAGTTTTGGTGTATAGAACATTCCCCTGCAGCCTCACTGCTCAATCCTCTGCCATTTAGGAGTTAAATCCCTTTGTTTATGAACCCTAGTCACACCTGCCTGCATGTGACTTGCACAGCCTTCCATAAACACTTCCTGTAAAGAGAGCCCTATTTAGGCTTTCTTTATTGCAAGTTCTGTTTAACCCCTTAAGGACCAAACTTCTGGAATAAAAGGGAATCATGACATGTCACACATGTCATGTGTCCTTAAGGGGTTAATTAAGATTTTCTTATCCCCTGCTATGTTAATAGCTTGCTAGACCCTGCAAGAGCCTCCTGTATGTTATTAAAGTTCAATTTAGAGATTGAGATGCAATTATTTAAGGTAAATTACATCTGTTTGAAAGTGAAACCAGTTTTTTTTTTCATGCAGGCTCTGTCAATCATAGCCAGGGGAGGTGTGGCTAGGGCTGCATAAACAGAAACAAAGTTATTTAACTCCTAAATGACAGTGAATTGAGAAGTGAAATTGCAGGGGATTGATCTATACACTAAAACTGCTTTATTTAGCTAAAGTAATTTAGGTGACTATAGTGTTCCTTTAATTTGAAGGAACAAACAATGTTATAATGTTATAAATGTTAAATGTTATAAATGTTAAATGTATACAAACAATGTTATAATGTTATAAATGTTAAATGTTATAAATGTTAAATGTATACATTTTTCCTACTACAAATAACTGTGTTATTAAGTGAAGGCCTAAAAGTAACTTCAAATGGACTCTCTTCCTTCAAGACTGCTTTAGGAAACACTGTAGACATGCCCCAGGACCAGTGGTGGTATCCTGGTTTTGTGCTGCCCTAGGCAGTTTGGCGCCCCCAACTGCCAAGCCACCCCACCCTTCAACCCTGCCCCGCCTTCTAAATACACACACACACACTTTTACTGACAGATAAGCATACACTAGCTAACAGACATAGACACTCACTAACAGACACACACACTCACTAACAGACACACTCACTCACTCACACTAACAGACACACACTCACTCACTAACAGACACACACACTAACAGACACACAAACACACTCACTAACAGACACACACACACTGACACACACTAACAGACACACACAATCACTCACATTTTAATTTAACCCCCCAAGCTTCCTTATTTTGGGGAGTGCTGGGGGTGGGTTCTCCCTCTCACTGGGGTCTAGCGGGGCTGCTGGGCGGTTGGTCGGGCGGCGCTGGCGAGGAAGCACTTTACCCTGAGCTGTCTGCTCAGCTCCCTCGCGAACCGCAGAGTGATGCCGGGAGCCGTAATATGACGTCATATTACGGCTCCCGGCATAACTCTGTGGCGCGCGAGGGAGCTGAGCAGAGAGCTCATGGGAAAGTGCTCCCTCGCCAGTGCCGCCCATCCCACCGACCACCTGGCTTGTCAGTTAGCCGCAAGGCTAACAAGACATTTGCCCTGGGCACTTGGGGGAGGCTTTTTTTGCCGCTCCCTGGAAAGTGCTGCCCAAGGCAAATGCCTTGTTTGCTATGTGGCTAATATGCCCCTTCCCAGGACACTGGGAAATTAACTGCACATGGAGTTAGGGGCCTAGCTTTGAGGGGCTTACTTACAATGTTGCAAAATGTTGGCGTGTCAATATCAGTGGAAAACGGAGTTGGGCTACCAGTCGGCTCATGAGAAAACAAAGGGGGCTGAACTGTCCAGCCTGCCCAGCGGTGTATTTATTTTTCCATTTCTTGGTATCTGTATGGTGTCTTTGCTTGTTGTGCTTTGTCTTAGTTTTGTCACAGCAGCAGTGCTCCTTGCAAGAGTGGCAGTCAGTTCATAAAGACTCACCCAATTTGGCCATGGGGAGTCACAATCTGCAGAGGAGCTATATATATATATGTATAATTACAATAATACATAAATAAAATAAAATAAATAAAAAATAAAATATTTTTTTGAAATGAAAATAAATTATATATACATATGTAATTTCATTCTAACTGTATTTTGTTATTAATATATATATATATATATATATATATATATTGGTAACAAAATACACTTAGAATGACATTCTATATATCTATATATATAAAATACAAATAACCGCAAATATATATAAATATATATAATTACATAAATGATTACATAAGTATACATGTAGGGTTGAAATACATATATATGTATATATATTAAAATTATGCATGTATATTTAAGTAGTCTTTTAACATAATTATATGATTTTATTAATTCAAATTTGATTGACGTGCCTGACAACCCATGCAGGATGTGCAGAGAATTTATTTTGCAAGCACTATATTTAACCCTGTAACTTTCCAAGACACCATAAAACCTGTACATGGGGGGTACTGTTTTACTCAAGAAACTTCGCTGAACACAAATATTAGTGTTTCAAAATGATAAATTGTATTACAATGAAGATATTTTCAGTAAAAGTGAAGTTTTTTGCATTTTTCACACACAAACGGCACTTTTACTGACAAGATTATTGTTGTAATAAGTTTTACTGTTTTGAAACACTAATGATTGTGTTCAGTGAAGTCTCATAAGTATAACAGTACCACCCATGTACAGGTTTTTTTTATTTTTTATAATTCTTTATTTTTGTTGCATAAACGCCTAAACATCATGCTTGAATAGCCACGACAGCTATAGCAAGCTTATTCAACAATAGATTATGACAATAGCATGGCATGTGAGTGACGGCACAATTTTTAAAGGTATACAAGAGAATTTACGAACTGCAACAACAGAGGGTAATATAGAAAAAGAGCAATTTCCATCTTGGCTGTATGGTTAGTGTCGGCGTATGTGCGTATGACCTGGAGTAAGCCTATAGTGGAAGGCAGGGTGTGCGCTTATGTGTCTCATGCTTCAAAATTGGATTGGGACCCTGCACTCTAAGGGAGTATGTCGATACGCCTTTGTTGTGGAGCATTTAGAAATTCCATACGTAGGCCATGTGGATGGTCGTAAGGCATTGTGAGTGATGAGGACTGTGCATAGCCTAGGTTGTCGTATGTGTGAGGGGGTTAAAAGAGGATGCTGACGCGCAACCTGGTGGGATATTTATGCAGCTCCTAGTTAGTGATCTCGTGGTAGAGTAGGTATGGTGGAGCTGGGGGGGGGTTGGTGATAAAAGGAGCCAACTGGTCCGGGTTCTGCCCGGTTCGGCGGTGAATAGTTAACGCACAGCAATCCTGCTATGTGTGTGTAGGGAACTCTGAGTTACCCAACGATAGGGGCCTATGCCCTGGAAGCAAACATTTACTTTACAGTAGTGTGTATAAGAGGGAGAACATTAAAACAAAACATGAGTAACTCAAAAGTCTCGGTTCAGGTGATCTTCACTCCAGGTGTTCCCCTGGATGCTGGAACAAATGGGACAACCTTGGCTGGATCCCAGGCAGTAGTGGTCGAAGAGGGCAGGAGTCCTATGTCTGTCAAGACAGTGTCCATCTCCGCTACGTCCGTCGCTTTATATTCCTTGCCTTGGTGTTGGATGAGGAGTGTGTGTGATGGTCCCCAACGATACTTCACTCCCTGAGCCGTCAATGCCGCTGAAGTGGTCGGAGAGATTTCCGCCATTGCAGTGTTGTGCGTGAGAGGTCAGAATAAAACGTTAAGTCCATGTCTTCAAAGCGGTATGGATTTTTTCCTTTGATGGCGCCCATTAAGGCAGCTTTGTCTTGCCCGTTTTGAAATTTGACCAGAAGATCACTTGTCGCTGAGCTTGCAAGTTGTGACGGCTTGGGTAGGCAGAACATGCCATCCAGCTGCACCCCTTTAGCTTGTTTGGGGGACAGGAGGGCTGTGAAAAGCCGTCTGAGAAGATGGGGAAGTTCGGCTGGGGATATTGCGTCTGAAAGGCCTGATTTTTACATGCTTCCACCTCCTTTTGTCTTCCATAGCTGCCAGTTTGTGGGTGAGTGTAATGTGGGCTGAGGAGAGGTCTTTGACCTGATTCTGCAGCTCTGTTATCTGTGCTGTCTGTGCCTGAGTGGATTGCTCCACTGCTGAGAGACGATCAGTGAACCCCTTAACATCCTCCCTTACCTGATCTGAGATCTCCTTGGAGAGCGACTGGCGTAGGTCGGTCAGGAGAGAGGTAAGTAGCTCCGTGGTAATGGGGTAGCCCATCGGCTGTTGCTTGGGTTTGGGAGGTCCCTTATAACCCAGTGTCTCAGGGCAATGGAGGGATGTGTCATCCGAGCTCTCTGTAAAATCATCATATTCGGCCGCCATGTTGGGTGCCGCCGCACCATGAGGCCTCCTCAGTAAGTCGCCGATATCGGCCGTCAACCGCGGGCGACCCAGTCGCGTTTTTTTGTTTTTTCTCCCCATCTCAGGGGGAGTATTAGCAGGCTGTCCGCTGTCTGATGGGGTGACTTTTGCGGTCGATTCCGGGCTGTTTTGGGCTGCGGTCGTCGGAGAGCAGTATGTGTGCGACCGTTCATGCCGAGAGCTGGCTCCGCCCCCAGGTTTTATGTTGTTTTGGAAAGTTAGAGAGTCAAAAAAAAGGCTTTCATTTAATTTGTTTCACATTGAAATTTGCCAGTTTGGTAATGTTGCCTCTGGGACCGTATGGTAGCCCAGGAATGAGAATTACCCCCATGATGGCATACCATTTGCAAAAGTAGACAACCCAAGGTATTGCAAATGGGGTATGTCCAGTCATTTTTAGTAGCCACTTAGTCCCAAACAGTGGCCAAATATATTTTTTTTCACACAAAAACAAAAGAAAAATGCTAACTTTGGCCAGTGTTTGTGAAAAGGGGCTACTAAAAAAGACTGGACATACCTCACTTGCAATAACTTGGGTTGTCTACTTTTGCAAATGGTATGCCATCATGGGGGAAATTCTCATTCCTGGTCTACCACACGGTATGTGTAGAGTGTCCACCAAATGTGGATCATTGACCCTAGTTTTTGTTCACACCTCCAGCACGTGCTGGGGGAGTTTGTCCACATCTTATGTATCTTCTCTGGTACCAAGTACCAGCAGTATAGGATTTTTCTTTGGATTTCTAAGTGTTTAACACAGGAGGTTAAGTCTTTATGCCCTTTTCCATTGTGATGCGCTAATCTCAAACTCTATCTCTGTGCTCTATGACTCCTTGTAGGTTTTATGTGGTGATGTTTGACTGTGTAGTAGTAGGTTGTAGAATCTAGACAGCGGTCTAGCGGTGTTTTATCAACTAGAAGTGATTTTATCTGAAGGTAATGAAATATAAGACTGGAGGGGAGGTCATATTGCTCTTGTAAAAGCGGGAATGGTTTGAGTCATCCTTCCTGATAAAAATGTAGAACGTGTGTTATTCCTCTGTCTATCCATGGTTTGGGGTTAAATGTTGGGATTGTTAGGTTAATGGCTAGTATAGGTGTCGCCAATGGTATCTTGGGGTAGCTGGTCAGCAACTTCCTCACCCTGTCCTGTGTGTTCATAAGCAACTGAGTGGTTGGTAGGCAGCTATGGATGTGTGGTCTATCTTTGTGTTCTATCCCAAATATTATGTGCGGTGAGGTGAGCCAATACGCTTGAAGCCCGATCCATTGTGGACGCGGGGAATTGCCGTGTAGGGTGAGCAGTGTACTCAGTAACACTGCTTTGTGGTAGTGGTGTAGATTCAGTATCCCTAGACCCCCCCTGCCTATGTAGAATTTTAGTGGCTACTCTAACTTTTTTATTTTGCCAAATGAATTTTCGTGATTGACTTCAGGATGTTGTTCTGAAGTGTTCTGAAGAGGTACAAAAGCTTGGGTAGCTGCTATGCGGCCTAGCCAGGAAAGGAATTTTCCCTGCCAAGATTTAAGCATGCTTTCAAATTCTTTGATTAGTCTGGTGTAGTTGGCTTGAAATAAGTGTGAGGTTTTTTTTGTGAGTTTGATTCCTAAATGTGTTAAAAAGTCAGTTCGCCAGTCCAGTGGGAACGCCTCCTTCAGTCTTTCTTTCCTTCCTATGCCCACCGTGAGTGCTTGTGTTTTAGTAATATTCAGTTTGTAGTATGAGAGGTGTTCGAAGGTGTCTATTTGTTTCATCAGCTTGGGCAGGGATATAACCGGTTGTGTCAGCATGACTAGTATGTCATCGGAAAAGATATTGAGTTTATAGTCCCTGCCGCCTAGAGTAGGGGTTCCCAACCCATGGTACATGTACCCCCAGGGGTACAATTCAGTATTTCAGGGGGTATGTGAAATTATTTAGGTAATGGCGGCTGCATGGGTTGGGAACCCAGTGAGTCGCGATGGTCATAGGCCGACAGGGGAGATCACAGGATCTCCCATGCCTATCCGTGCAGAGCCAGGGTATCCTAGCGTTGGCCCTGCTGTGTGCCTTCAGGGACCGGTGGGGAGATCAAAGATCTCCCTCACCGGCCTACAGGCACTTACAGGCAGCCTACAGGAGAGGGAAGGAGGAGCCGGGAATTCTAAGCATTGCCGCCGGTTACCCCGGCAACGCTCCGAGGATCTTGCAGGAGGACTGAACGTTGCCTGCAGCCAGAGGTGCTGCAGGCAGGATAGTGTTGCTCATCTCCACCAGGGCAACTTCCCCCTCCCTAAGGAAAAGGTAAGGGGAGGGGAAAGGGGATATACAATGTATTTATATTTTTTAAATTTTGTTTTAATAGTAATAAAATTAAATATTTGAATTACTCCTATAACCCCCAATGTATAGGCACCCCCCTCACACACACAATACTCATCACCCACACACTGCACCCCTCACACACACACACACACACACACACACACACACACAGAGCACCCCTCACACACACACACACACTCAGCACTCCTCACACACACAAACACAGTACCCCTTTTACACACACACTCAGAGCCCCTCACACACATACTCAGCACCCCTCACACACTCAACACCCCTCACACACACAAACACAGCATGTAACTGCTGCTACTATTATGGGGTACACTTCAAAAAGTGCAGAATTCCTAAAAAAGCCTTCAATTTGATTAACTTCTTCCAGCCATCTACCCCATAGCCAGTTGTCCCCAAAAATGGCTGCAAAACCTGTGGAGGCTGCTGCGTTGGTCCAAATGGTAGGGGAATCCTCTGTGACTTGGGGGAGGAACATGCTTCTGCCACTGCAGTTTGACAGGAACACGTTCCATATGTGTAAGTCTGCGGTGGCTTGCAGATCAAGAGTGGTACGTTTGTGCTCGTCAGTTAGTGTCGGAAGAAGGCACAGGAGTCTGGAAATGAATGCTCTTCTATGGGTATAATACGGATGGCAAAATTTAGAGAGCCAATCAGCGACTGAAGCTCTTTCCTATTGCATGAGCCTATGCGTAAGTACTGCTGAATGGTCTGAGTGATGTTGTCAATCTTATCTCTAGGGAGGCTGGCTTCCATAGTTACGGAGTCCAGTTCCAGGGCCGCCATCAGGGCATGACAACCGTGACAATTGTCACGGGCCCGGCGGCCCTGGGGGGCCCCGCTGCCCGGGCCCCCACGTGTATTAGCTTAACTGCCGCCGGTGCATCTGCACCGGGGCCCACACGCTGATGGGGCCCATCAGGTGGCCCAAGCATTTAGGGCCACCCAATGGGCCCTATTATCTTCAGGGGCCCGGTCAGCGCTGTAATAGTGTGACCGGGCCCCTTTAAAAAGAAAATGCAGCCGGAAAGCAAGTGCTGCTGGGAGGGAGTGACGTCCGGTCACTTCCTCCCTGTTTACTCCGCGCGGGGGAAGGAGAAGAGAAAGGCCGCGAGAGACAGCCGACGCACATCATCCCCAGCCACCCTCCTGCAACGAAATGGTAAGGAAGAGAGGAGGGTGGCTGAAAATGAGGTGTGTGTATGTATGTGTGTATGCCAGTGTGCCAGTGTATGTGTGTATGCCAGTGTATGTATGCCAGTGTGCCAGTGTATGTGTGTATGCCAGTGTATGTATGTATGTATGCCAGTGTATGTATGTATGTATGCCAGTGTATATATGTGTGTATGCCAGTGTGCCAGTGTATGCCAGTGTATGTATGTGTGTATGCCAGTGGGCCAGTGTATGTATGTGTGTATGCCAGTGTATGTATGTGTGTATGCCAGTGTATGTATGCCAGTGTGCCAGTTTATGTGTGCCAGTGTATGTATGTGTGAATGCCAGTGTATGCCAGTGTATGTATGTGTGAATGCCAGTGTATGCCAGTGTATGTATGCCAGTGTGCCAGGGTATGTATGTGTGTATGCCAGTGTATGTATGTATGTATGCCAGTGTATGTATGTATGTATGCCAGTGTATATATGTGTGTATGCCAGTGTGCCAGTGTATGTATGTGTGTATGCCAGTGGGCCAGTGTATGTATGTGTGTATGCCAGTGGGCCAGTGTATGTATGTGTGTATGCCAGTGTATGTATGTATGTATGCCAGTGTATGTATGTGTGTATGCCAGTGTGTGTATGCCAGTGTATGTATGCCAGTGTGCCAGGGTATATATGTGTGTATGCCAGTGTGCCAGTGTATGTATGTGTGTATGCCAGTGTATGTATGTATGTATGTGTGTATGCCAGTGTATGTATGTATGCCAGTGTGCCAGTGTATGTATGTATGCCAGTGTATGTATGTGTGTATGCCAGTGTATGTATGCCAGTGTGCCAGTGTATGTATGTGTGTATGTCAGTGTATGTGTGCCAGTGTATGTATGCCAGTGTGCCAGTGTATGTATGTGTGTATGCCAGTGTATGCCAGTGTGCCAGTGTATGTATGTGTGTATGCCATTGTATGCCAGTGTATGTATGCCAGTGTGCCAGTGTATGTGTGTATGCCAGTGTATGTATGTGTGTATGTCAGTGTATGTGTGCCAGTGTATGTATGCCAGTGTGCCAGTGTATGTATGTGTGTATGCCAGTGTATGTATGCCAGTGTGCCAGTGTATGTGTGTATGCCAGTGTGCCAGTGTATGTATGTGTGTATGTCAGTGTATGTATGTGTGTATGCCAGTGTATGTATGCCAGTGTGCCAGTGTATGTATGTGTGTATGCCAGTGTATGTATGCCAGTGTGCCAGTGTATGTATGTGTGCATGCCAGTGTATGTATGCCAGTGTGCCAGTGTATGTATGTGTGTATGCCAGTGTATGCCAGTGTATGTATGTATGTATGTATGCCAGTGTATGTATGCCAGTGTATGTATGTATGTATGCCAGTGTATGTATGTGTGTATGCCAGTGTGCCAGTGTATGTATGTGTGTATGCCAGTGTATGTATATGTGTATGTATGTGTGTATGCCAGTGTGCCAATGTATGTATGACAGTGTGCCAGTGTATGTATGTGTGTATGCTAGTGTGCCAGTGTATGTATGTGTGTATGCCAGTGTATGTATGCCAGTGTATGTGTGTATGCCAGTGTATGTATGTATGCCAGTGTATGTATGTATGTATGCCAGTGTGTATGTATGCCACAGTGTGTGTGTGTGTATGCCACAGTGTGTGTGTGTGTATGCCACAGTGTGTGTGTGTGTATGTCACAGTGTGTGTGTGTGTGTATGCCACAGTGTGTGTGTATGTATGCCAGTGTGTGTGTATATATGTATATATCAGTATGCAGTATGTGTATGTATATGTATGTTTGTCAGTATGTATGTCTGCATGTATATATGTGTGTGTGTGTGTGTGTGTGTGTCAGTATCTCCCTATGCATGTGTGTATGTCTGTTTCAGTATTTGTATATGTTAGTGTGTGTGTATTCCTGTGGGCGGGATTTGAAGGCGGGCCCTGTGGGCGGGCTTGAAGGGGGGCCCAGACCTTGAGCTGTGTTAGGGGCCCCAACATTTCTGATGGCGGCCCTGTCCAGTTCTATCCCCCAAAACTGAATGATCGTATCTGGACCTTCCGTTGGAGATAATTGAGTAGATACACGTCTATCTTACGTCTATCTTCTGTCCGTACTCCCACCTCTGATGCTCGCCTTCAAGATTTCTCGAGGGCTGCACTGTTCCTGTGGAACTCGCTTCCTTCCTCCGTTAAATGCTCACCCAGTCTCCACTCCTTCAAACAATCGTTAAAAACCCACTTCTTCATAAAAGCGTATCAAGTAAACTGTTACTGTTAGACTGTCACTAGTCTAATACTATCCTTACCTTTTTGTGTCATTTTATCCCACTCCCTCTAGCATGTAAGCTCATTGAGCAGGGCAGTCAGCCCCTCTCTTCCTGTGTGTCCAACGTGTCTGATTACAACTACATGTCTGTTCGTCCACCCATTGTAAAGCGCTACGGAATTTGATGGCGCTATATAAATAACATAATAATAATAATACAGTAAGTAACTCAATTATCTCCTAAGCAGTTATAGGAGCAGAGGGGTTATATGTTTTATGTCCCATGCCGGAGGGAAAAAAACGCGGACCCCCATGACCTGTGTCCGTGGGGGGGGTCTGCCTTCCTCCCATGGGTGAGCGGTAACCATGGAGGCTATGAACATTCCGAGTGCCGAGGCCATGACCGCGTACCAAGCCCGAGCCAGGTAGGGGGAAATTGTGAGCCGGTGAGTAAGACCTGCCTGCTCCCATTCCGAGGGGGAGGGGGGGGGGGTTAGGAGACGGATTCAAATGTTAATATGAACCGGCTTCTGTGAAGAGAGCGAGCACGCTGGGGGGGGCGGTATGGGGCCGGCTTGCACCAAGCCCGAACCTCCGGCGGGAAACAAAGCCGCAGACCCTGTCCCCCGATACATTAGCATTAGCCGTGGACCTTGGCGGGTCAGGCTGAACGATTGAAAAAGCAAGCTGTCAGGAGGAACTGCAAAACCATGCTGGGAACCTGCAATCCAAACAAGCATCTGGGCCAGAAGGTAAATGAGGTAGGAGGGGGGAGTCCCTTTTAACCCCTTAAGGACCAAACTTCTGGAATAAAAGGGAATCATGACATGTCACACATGTCATGTGTCCTTAAGGGGTTAAAGGGATATAGCCCCTCCCACAACTTCAGGCCCTGTCTTCCAATATATCTTAACAACTGGGTTTATACCCAATGGAGGAAAGTGTAGTGTAATGAAAACCGAATTGCAAGATTTAGGCCTAAATAATTGAGCTAGAAAAATTCTCCAATTCAACTGTAATCACATATTAGTTGTTTAGCCCTATTTCAATTCAACTTAATTTTATGTTTCATGAATAATCCTATAAGTGCATATTCATTTAGGTTGATTTAATTTAATCCATTAAGATATGTCATTTACTGTAGTTTTGTCAAGGCTCCCGGCTTGTGGCATGGCGCATTCGCGCCCGACCGGCACGACTACACTGACAAGCTGAGCTTACCTGCTCAGCGGCGAGCCGGAAACCGCTCCTCCGGATCTTCCAGGCAGTTTGCCCAAAACAAGGATGGCGCTGACCATGCGATCGCGGCCATCAATGACTCCGCCCCCCAGGGTTATACGAACGTGCGTGTGATGTCACAACGCCAATGCACATGCACGTTTTGGGGTCAGAGGTCACCCTCTGACCAATTGCAGTCTAGGGAGGGATATATAAATCCCTGAAGCTTCCCAGTTCCTTGCCCTGTCGTGGTTTCCTGTCCTGGTTCCCGAGAGTGCGTTTACCATTGCTGTTATTGTTATTCACGTTATTTTGACCTTGGCTATTCCTGACTACTCTGATTTCTGGTTCCCCTGACTTGGCTTGTTTAACGGTATTTGTGTATTTCTGTCTTCCTTGACCTCGGCTATCCCTTGACTATTCTCTGTCTCTAACGTATTAGTCCGGCCATTCTAAGGACCGGTTTACGTTCTATCCTTTCTGTTCTTTATAAGTAGATGTTACATAGTTCTGCGTGCTGGACCAAACTAGCAGTCGTGACAAGTTTATCCAAAACTGTGAATAGTGGAGAATTTTATGTCAAATTGCTGATCTAGAAAAACAAGTGAATTAGATATTTTTTTTTAGTTTCACTATATTGACCTATGATTTTCAATCCCTTCTGAATTCTCAACAGTTCCATGTTTAGTGAACATTTATATATTTTTTTTTAGTAATTCAGTCAACTGAGCCAAAATGGTATACTTAATCTTCATATGCCAAATGTTACAATGTACTTCTCGATCCAATGTATTTCTTTGTAATGTAACTTCTATTTATGATCTAGCTGTAATGGAAATGTGTCTCCATTTCTGATGTGTTGCTATGTCTGAAAATAGTGCCTGCTTGGGCAGTACCTAAACTTTGGCATGGGGCACTGTTTGGTCCAGATCCAACATCAACAAACATTTCAAACATTTTTAATAGTCTGTCATCTGAAAGTAGAAGGACACACACCTGGCTTCTGTAGAAACTGTTCAGTTTTTTTATTCTGCCAATTGAAATCAGAATGTAAATAAGACTTTTTAAAAGGAACTGCAGAAGATTGCTAAAAGTTGTCATAGTCTGAAAAGCCTTGAATTCTAAAACACTATTATGGAAACTGTTGAGAAATGTGATCTGCAGGGGTTGAGCATTCCACCTGGGGCTTCAGTCATGCTCTGATGAGCCATTATCTTTCTAGCTGCTAAAATGTTTACTTGTAGAAAAAAAAAAAATAAAAAAATATATATATATATATATATATATATATATATATATATATGACGTACATGTAGGGTGTGTCAAGCCACAACAGTAGGGAGAGTATGAGAACAAAAGTAGATTAGTAGCTTATAGCCTCTGGATTTACTAACCTACCCACCTACATGGCAACACACTACACCAGTGATGGTGAGCCCGAGTGCCCAAACCGCAATACATGCCAACTTTTTTTTCCTTAAAGTGCCAACACGGCAATTAAACCCAAATACTGAGGTTTAAGTTTAGAAAAAACAACTCGTACCGTTGTCCGAACTAATAACTTTTGTTTTAAAAGAACACAGAGTTCAATGATACAAATTTTAAATAATGATATAAATAGATAAAATTAAGCTTATATTTATTAGTATCTCCAACAAATGCAGTACATACACACACAGACTGCTGAATACATGCACACACACAAGACTGCTGAATACAGAGACTGCTGAATACACACAGACTGCTGAGTACACACACACACAGTCCGCTGAGTACACACACACACTCCACTGAATACACACACACAGTCCGCTGAATACACACACACAGTCCGCTGAATACACACAGACTGCTGAATACACGCACACACACAGACTGCTGAATACACGCACACACACACACACAGACTGCTGAATACACACACATACTGCATTGAGGTGTGAGGTGCTGTATGTGTGGGGGGGGTGCTGTGTGTATTTGTGGGGGTGCTGTGTGTGGGGGGTGCTGTGTGTGTGGGGGGGTGTGCAGTGTGTGTGTGGGGGTGCTGTATGTGTGTGTGTATGAGGGGTGCTGTGCGGGGGTAGGGGTGCTGGGCGGGGGTAATGGTGCTGGGGGTAGGGGTGCTGTGGGGGGTAGGGGTACTGCTGGGGGGTAGGGGTACTGCTGTGGGGGGTAGGGGTGGTGCTGTGGGGGGGTAGGGGTACTGCTGCGGGGGGTAGGGGTACTGCTGTGGGGGGTAGGGGTACTGCGGGGGATAGGGGTACTTCTGGGGGGTAAGGGTAATTGTGGGGGGTAAGGGTACTTCTGGGGGGTAGGGGTGCTGTGTGTCAGTATCCCCCCCCCTCCTTCTTACCTTTAATGAAGTGTGGAGGGGGGAGAACACAGCCATCCCTGGTGGTCCGGTGGTGGTAAGCACTGCAGGGGGATGGAAAAAAGATGGAAAAAAGGTAGATCCCCATCTTTCGTACAACTACCACAATACTACCATCCTTGCAGGTTTGTACTTTGTAGGTTTGTATGTTTGAATGTAGTATGTGTGTGGGAATGTAGGTTTGTATTTGTGTGTAGTGTTGGAGTTTGAATGCTGAGATGTATACACATATACACTGCCACGTACACACACACACACATATATAAACAGACACACATTGACACATACAGATACACAGACACTCACACTAACAGATACAGACACACACATACAGATAACATGCACACACAGATCACATTACATATATTAACCACCCCCCCTGCTTCCATACCTATTTGGTGCAGGAGGGTGGCTTCCCTGGTGTCAAGTGGCGTCTGGCTGAATGTGATAGGAATGTGATGTCTGGCTGAATGTGTAATCTTGGATCCTGCCTGTTAATCTCCCTCCTCTCTCAGCTTGTTAATAAGCAGGGAGGGGGATCCTGCTTGCATCGCGGTATTACACAGTGCAGAGGCCCGGCCGCGCTGATAAGGGGCCGTGGTGACTGACCGGGCCCATGATTATTTCAGTAGCGACCTGTGCAGGCGTAACGCATGTTGATGCACCTACGTGATGTTGCAGTTGCACGCTCACACGCACAGGGCTGAATTTATCCTTTGCTCCCCCAAATTCTACCTCCACTTTTGGTAAGCAGTGCCGTATCCGAGAATATTGCGATTATCGCGCGTTGGATTCGAGCGATCGTCGCAAGTTGTGTTTTGTGTGACAGTGTCACAGACACATGTGGCTGGGTGGCGGGACACCTACCTTGGCCGGGCCCTCAGATCATGTCCGAAATACCCGACCGCTCAGTCCACCCCTGACTAGAGGTGCTTCCTGGGTGTAGCACTGACATTCAGTGCCTCCACTCTTTGAAGTTCAGTTGGAATTTTCACTTTAGTAAATAAACCTGTCAGAGTTTATAAATGCATTTTTGGTTACCCCTTACAGTTAAAACTAGGTATGAAAATACAGAAATCCCTAACACCATAAGTCAATTTTTCTGTAAAAATATCCAAAATAATACGTGCTTACGTTCCAAACAATATAAATCCAAGGAGAATTCATCTGGCTCAATGACAATATGCAACACAATCTTACAATTTTATATTTGATATTCATTTAAATCATCAATTAAAGGAACACTGTAGTCACTATAACAATTCATGTCTTTAAATTGAATATAATGCTTAAAGTCTCCTGGCACTGTCTCTCCATTTAGTGTTAAACCATTTTAGAGCAGTGTACCACTAAATAAGGGTCCCTAGCCACTCACAGTCTAGCTCCTTCTAGAGGTGTGGCTTGGCAGAGATTGCACACTTCCTTGTAGCCATACCTTTCATACTGTCAGTTAAAGCTCTGATAGGCTAAAAGCAGTAAGCTGACACTCTCAACCAAACACATCTGCTTATTCCTGCTCAGGATAAAACTTCCTCATTATCCAAAGAAGCACAGAGGTGATGAGCTCCTGTGGACTCTCATTTAGCATTAAAACATGAAAACATTAAAAACTATTTAATGCTGAATTAAACTATAGTGCATGGTAATTCTAGATACTATAACCAGTTTAATGAGATAGAACAGATAGAGTGCCGCCCTAAAGTGTCTATTTAATGATGCCAAAGTGATAACTGTCAGGATTCCTAGTTGAGCCAACACGTAGAATAATATCAACACCTAGGACTAAAGGCAACGTCTTACTGGGCCTCAGAATAGTCAGACTTAACGTACCAGAGAATAGTCAGAATACTTGCTGAGGTCAGAGACACAGAAGGAGACACAACGATGAGGGAAAGCCAAAAGTCAAGAATACCAGAATACAGTGAAGTCAAACGAATAACCAGAAATAAACGCTCAGGAACACACTCTCGGACAACCGCTAAGGGAAACCACAACAGGGCAACGAGGAAAGGCAAGAAAGGAGTTTAAATAAGTCTCCTTTAAATCCAATTGGCCATACCCGGCCTCTGACCCCAGAACGTGCACGCGCGTCCTTTGCGTGACATCATACGCACGTGTACGTGAGGCTACAAATTGGCATGGGTCCGCAGCGGCCGGGGTCCTTCAACATGCTGCAGGAGTCAGACACCACGATACAGGTCTGCCGACCAGCATCTCCACCAATGCCCTGATGGTAGTTATCCCCAGAGACACCACAAGGTGAGGATGAACATTTGACAATAACAATCCCACTGCTCCAATACTTTTCAAAAGCAATTATTGTATTAGTGAAAACAAATGGGCCCTATAACTTACATTAAGCCCACATGTTTTGGCAAACATAATTCCAGCATCATATGTCAGTGCTAGGGTCGGTAAGAGGTAGGTCACAGTTTCATAAATTGTATTTCATATTATTAATAGTAACTATAGAATGAGTGATATTTCCCTGAGCCATGATCGTAATATGAGTTGGTTCTATGGATGCTTGTTTTCTTTTTTTGTTTCCCTCAAGTTGTCTTATTTACTATGGCTCTTTCAACTTTTGTAGCATCATAGATTATTCTGTACTGAGAACCAGATAGATCACTTTTCTTTGCAAAGAATCGCCCTCAAAGCACCTACAGGACAAGATCAGGCCTTGTATATTTCAAATTTCAAACTAGCATGAAGAAATCTGTTAATATAATTGGTCTACATTTTCACTTTGATAAACATGACCTACATTTTATAGGAGGTTTTATATGCTAGTCTGCTGTAGTGAGCCCTGTGCACATAATGCTCTGATAAAGTATGTGTTTCTATGTCCAAATCTTTCTTGTGGAATCAAATGCATTATTATGTCTGACTAGACTAACTAAAAATAACACATTGAAAGGCTCTCTGTGGGTTCAGGGAGTAAGTGTTTTGTTTGCTTTTGCAGGAAGTGGTTCTTCCTAGGTCATTATCTGTGGTCCAATAATTGTACTTTCCATCATCTTTTAACCTATTCATTGCCAGAGCGAAAATGTAAGGCATAGATTTGCAATGAAGAGATCAGCAATAAAATGGATTTTTTAATTTTAGATTCTTGAAATTCTGTGGAATAATTAGTGATCTGTTGACTGCGGCATGTTACTTGCAATTTTGTTTGTTTTGCTATTCATTTAACTCACCATGCTTTTGCTAAGAAAGCAGGAAAAGGTAAAAGAAATTTACCTTACATTTTATTATTTTGTTTTAAATAATGTTTTATTGCTGACTTCTTTTTAAGAAATGTTGAATTAGTCCTGATACTGTATAGCTGAAAATAATTGCATCCTAGGAGATTAAGGGTTTATTTACTGACATTAGATTGTAGTGAGCTAACAGCTGACTTGCAAAATGTAGGCCGAGATAGTCGATATGGAAAAAATCTCAGTAACTTGTCTGAGTTGGTGTTTTTGTCAAATCAGCTGTCTTAACCTACATTTTTAAACCTGCTTGTCAGCTCAACCAGACTTTACTATATTATAGGCAATCTTTGGCATTCCAGATGTTGTAGACTACATCTCCCCTGGTTCTTTGCAAGCATTAGCATTATGTCTGTAAGAGCCTTATGGGAGATGTAGTCCACAACATCTGAAATGATGAAGGATGCCTATCTTTCAGCCTATCCATAGAATAAAATTTACAAGATACAGATTTCTAAAAGTGAGTCATTGCATAAGAACAGCTATGTAATTCGTATTCCAAAAGCTTCACATCCTCGAGAAAGTGTGCAGAAAAAGGTAGTAAACTCCAGTAAAAGGTCAGTATGATGTAAACTTGCAGCAGATGTTTACAAAGACAAGAGGGCATAACCTAGAAGCCAATATATGAGAGGTAACATAGCTTGGGCTCAATACAACTGAGGCTAACAAGTAAGTGTCAAAGTACACGAAAGAAAACAAATATTGGGCTTTACCGTGAATAGTTAAAGAATTAAAAGCTGGTCCTGGCGTAAAAATAAAGGTAATGGATTCTGTGATACAAAGAAAAAGAACACAGGTGGGGGGCTGTGTGTGTCAGGGACACAGAATCAGACACAAAGATGAGGGAAAGCCAAAAGTCAAGGATGCCAGATATCAGGGAAGTCAAAACAAAGCCAAAGTCAAATACCAGAAAATCAAGATCAGGACCGCACTCTCAGATAAACATAGGCATGAAACCACGACAGGGCAATGACCAAGAGGAGAGTTGGGTTTAATTATCCCTCCTGTGAATCTGATTGGCTGTAACCAGCTTTCGACCCCAAAGGCAATTACCAGGTTTCCATGTGCATGATTGCTGCTCAACACAAACCCTCCTATGGATTTGATTGGCCATGACCGGCCTTTGAGCCCAAATGTAATTAGCAGGTTTCCATGTGCATGATTGCTGCTCTGCACAACTTTTCCTGTCAGGCAGCAATGTTGTTCGGTACAACTTTTCCTGTCAGGACAGTAAATGCCATTAACCACATTTTTATTTGCAGATGAATACGTGACAGTAATACACCCAAAGTTATTTCCCATAATGGATTAGCCCAATTTAAGGCCTTACCTTTAAGATGGTTCATCAGATACCCAATCTTTGCTCCATCTGAAGGAAATGAACCAGGTGAGGCCTCAAAGTGGTACTCAAACTGATTGAGAAATCCCCTACATTCCTGGATATTACCATAAAAATGCAGGGGGGGGGAGATGTTCCAGTGTCTTATATTGCCCCGTTACCCCCCCCCCCCCCCCTTGCCCCTCCCCCACCCTGGATCTGCCAGTGGGTGGATGATGGGAATCCTGCACACGGCAAACATTTCTCCTACAGGGCTGTATCTCAAATGTGAAAAAGAAATTGCGTGACACTGTGTCTTCTGCAGGGATAGAACAAATTACACTGAGAGAAAGAGATACTGGATTACAAACTGAGGCCTGAATACCAAGGATCAAAAAGGAAAGTAAACATGCAGAATCTTCCATAAAAATCACTTACTGCAGCAGTGTGATGGGAGAATATAGATCTGGGTAACTACCCAGACCACCTGTTGGCAGAAACATTTTAGATCACATATTAATGCTGCAAGAGCTCTATTTTTATCTTATTAGACGTAGTAGACCTTTGATCTTTCTTAGTAAACACCTTATAATGGGCAGATGATGTAAAAAGTAATGCAGGATAATCATGTCTTATCATATCTGTTGAATTATATACTAATAAGATCTGCTTTTTAGTCTTAATCTACAAAATTGTCTATCCAGCATGCAGGTTTTTAAAATGTAACATGTCATATTTGCTCTTATAAAACAACCTCTCTTTATAGTTCTCAATGTAAATAACCATTTCCTCTGCTGTAAACATTCTTTATACATTATTTGGATCAGAAGATGTTCCAGAAGGACTTAATATCTCATACTGTTTTTCTTTCTATTGTCCTTCTTTAAAATAAGCACATCCACCGACTATTTGTCACTTTCTTTGCTCCTCAAAGTCATTTTAAATTACCATAACAAGTTGCATTTCACTGTATCTAACAATGTATTTCTTAATTTCTATCCTTTGTCTTTGGTTTGAGAACTTATATATTCAAGTTGGACATAATGGGATTTGTTGTAAATATAGAACATTTTGAAAAACATTCTGGAGGAAATATTAAAGTTTATTTAGTTCATCATCTAAGTTTAAAGAAATCATCCCATTGAATCAAATGGCTAAGGTTAACGTTCTTCAAAAAACAAATGTTCAGGTGCTAGAGATTTACAGATTTTGACAAAGCCTAGGTTATGTTAGTGTAAAATAGTACAACCAGGCGCAAATACTTACATTGTTTAAACATATCACTGTGAATATCTGATTTCTGTTTTGTATTTTTTATTCTTTTTGTTTCGAAATACAAAGGTCACATTGTACAAAATAAAGTATGTGCATATTACTACAAAACATGAAACTGCACGTTATAACAAAAGGGGGAAGGGAGGATCCAAAAACTATCCAGACCCAGGCAACAATTAGGATAGATAATGAAAGATTCAAGATGAATCATCAGGCAGCATTAATTAAACTCCGATTCATGACCTTATTGGGAGAAAAAATAAAATGTAAACAACGGGCCCCATATCAAATTAAAGGGCATGTTTTCCTTTGCTGTTGGTAAGTTTTACAAAACACACAATTTCTGACTGACTACTGTTTTAACTTCTGCCATCAGGAATAACAGTATACGGTAACTCTACTTACCTATTCGTTTCCATAATAGATGCTACATTTTAGTAGCTGCCGTTTTCTCACCAAAATGAAAACCTGCCTCAGACAAAGTCAAGTTAACAAGATTTCAATGCATTCTATATGAGAAAATACGTTTTGGATATGTACTGTGTTATCACTAAAGCAAATTTCAAAGCACATGTCACTGTTAAAAAAAAATCACATAAGCCAACTATAGCTTCGTTTGCCTGGGATGTCCACTTGCACTCTAGATTTTTATAACCTTTGTGTAGACAATTATATCTATTTTTTTTCTTTCTCTCTCTCTCTATCTACTTCTCTTTTCCATTTCCCTTCCTCTTCCTTCTTCTTTTTCTTCATGCTTCCACTCTGCAAGTATTACTTGAGGTGAGAGATGAGGGGCTCTGGCAGCTAACCTGGGTTCTGATGACAGCTCTTTCTGATCTTGCCCTTGCCACAGCCTTACAGTGTCAACTCTACTTAGCGGTAGGCTCTAGGGGCCTTGTACTGAAACTAACAATTAGGGATTATTCTATCCTCGGTGAGGGAATAATCTAAATTTTATTAAAGACAGGAGGCGAATATTTGCTTTACCTTCTTTACTGAAACCTCCAGCAGCAAAGAAACAGTTAACAGAAATATTCAACCAATCAGAACAAAGCAACAGTAGTATAAAACCCCTTAGCAGGCTCTTCCACTTCCTCTTTCTTTGATGAGGTCGAGCAGGAGAGCAAGGAAACCAACGAATCCACCTTGTAGCAGACACAGCCAGAGAAATAATCGTCAAGCCCGGAGAGAAAATAGATTACACTGCAAGAAAAAGGAAAACATTGTGAAAGTAAACTGTCAAGGCAAGATGTCATATCCACACAATATCACTTGCACATCAAAATACCTGATGAATAAACAAAGTCTACAGATCTTATGAAGACCTAGTATCTAGTATGTACCTAAACTAAAAGGCATTGACGAAACATAATTACAACACAAACATGATGAATAAAAATGCACACAGACAATCATCACCGAATAATAGAAATAACCTTTATTATGTAGAACAATGCATTCACAAAACATAACAATATCCCCAATTAATCCAGGGAGGGAACGTAAGAAAAGGGGGGAAATATTCGCCTCCTGTCTTTAATAAAATTTAGATTATTCCCTCACCGAGGCTAGAATAATCCCTAATTTTATGGCAGGACAGGAGGCTTCATATTTGCAATTTTAACGCCCAAATAGTAGAACCAGAAGCAATATGACATAGAGGACTGAAATAAAAGGAGAGTGGAAAAACCCATTCCCTAAACCAAGCAGTGGTGTAGAGAAAATGCAGAAGGGGCCCAACGGCTTCCAAAGTTGCTGAGGTGACAGCACCCTGAACCAAAAGAGTCCCAGAGGAACTCTCAAGGTCAGCCAATGAGAGGATCCACCAAATCCAACGGGCGAGCGAAGATGCAGAAACAGTTCAAAACAGCCGTACGCAGAAATCAACAGCTGTCCATGAGTAGACGGATGAGAGAACCAGAACCTGGATCTACATGGTCGTGTACAACCTGTCAACAGAGCCGTGGCCTATCTGGAGAATAGGGGTACAACACAGAGGACGGATAGAAATGAAATATGTACGGAGCAGAAACCGATGTACTGAACGGCAAGAAGGAAGAAGACACTACGTCGATACCATGACATCAGAACGCCATGAAATACAAGATGTACTGGGGAAAACCGTAAACGGAAAAACTGGCGCAAGGCAAGTCCTTGTCATCAGGTCAATCCTCAAGGAAATACAGAACACACGATACCACTAGACTTGAGGAATAGCGAGAGATAGGGTTCCCGTAAGGTATACTCCTATTGGTAGACTGCAGACCAAGAGATCCTTACCAGTGCCAGAATCTTGAGAAACACACACGAGTCGTCCTCTAGCTGACATAGGACGTGAATGGCCCCATACGATCCCACCCCGAGAGTGCAACTCAGCCAGACAATGGGGACAGCCATAGGGACCCAAACAACTCTCCAGACGCCAGTCATGGCAGGCTACCCCTGTGGATCCCACACAGGACATGAAGAGACAGGGAGTCGTAGATTGCTTTCCCATGGCAAACTCCAGCAAAAGGGGAAAACACGGAGGACTCCTCCGAAGTGGTGTGGCCAGGCGAAACGACACTCCCAGGAATTCGGTCTGAAGCAAAGCCCGAAATATCCTGGAGGTAAACAGGATGCGTACACCCTGAAGGAGACCAAGCTTGGAAAACGCGTCCCTCGCCTTGCTGAGGGTCCGGCAGCCAGATGGAGAACCACTCCGTATGGCAGTTCGCACAATTTAATCATGCCAGTACTCGAGACCCCGGAGGGTGAGGCAACCAATCATTGGGGTCTCTCCATGGTCGGGTGAAGCCGTCCGCCACATGAGTGTCTCGTCCCGCAGACATTGTCACAAATGACGAACACTTGTCCAGACACTATAGATAGCGATCCTACGTGAGATCCGACTGCAGTCCAAAGTGGGCAACCAGTGATAGGTCCAGGCCGCAAGGTAGCGAGCAGTGCTTGTTGTAGAGGAGGGGTGCTGGGGGGTAGGGGTACTGTGTGTGGGGGGTAGGGGTACTGTGTTTGGGGGGGTAGGGGTACTGTGTGTGTGGGGGGTAGGGGTACTGTGTGTGGGGGGGTAGGGGTACTGTGTGTGTGGGGGGGTAGGGGTACTGTGTGTGGGGGGTAGGGGTACTGTGTGTGGGGGTAGGGGTACTGTGTGTGGAGGGGGTAGGGGTAATGTGTGTGTGGGGGGGGTAGGGGTACTTTGTGTGTGTGGAAACGTGTTTTAAAAAAAAAAAGTATTTTAAATCAGTATCTTCTCCCCCCCCCCCCCTCCTCCTCCTTCTTACCTTTAATGACACAGTCATCCCTGGTGGTGGTAAGCACTGCTTCCGCGTCGGGAGGCAGGGGGAGGGATCTGTGAAGCAGCTCCCCTGTCCTCCTGCGTGATGCTGTGTGGAGCGTTGCCATGGTTACGCGTGGCAACACTCCACACAGCTTGCTCGCGGGAGGACAGGGGAGCTGCTTCACAGATCCCTCCCCATGCCTCCCGACACGGAAGCAGAGTAGGCGCCTGCTGTTTCAGGCAGGCAGGCGCCTACTGTGCATTAATGGCGAACCTATGGCCGCGTGCCATAGGTTCGCCATCACTGCACTAGAGAGTCCAGCCAGCTATTTTCTACCCTCTAAAACCTTACTACCGCTTTCTAGCTATGCTCACTGTGAATTTTAAATCTGAAGCTTGTCAACTTGCCTCCACCTAAACTTGGGGAGTGGTTCTTGTAGTGGCTGAGGGGAAATTAATGGAAATGGTATGTCAATGGAAGAAAAAAAAAAAGGTAAAAAAAGAAAATAAAAAAGGGGGTGATGTAAGGATGGGGACTAGGAAAAAGTATGTTCCCGTAGCCTCAGTCATTCTATATCGCTTACTTGCTCATCATCTTGTCACCTTAAGTATTCTGTGACATGCAGTTAAGCCAAAAGGTCCACATTTTCCTGCCCTTTCTTTAAATTTCACTGTAAGCAACTTCATTGTATATCTAAAAGTATAGAGCCATGGGCTACACAGTGCAGGGTGAAGAGTAGATATATTTAATTTTGGTCCAAAAGATGAAACAAAGATACTTTGTTTCAGCCATGGGTCCTTAACCATGTATGATTAAGGCCTCACAGCCAAAACGTCATATCTTTGTACTCTTCACCCTGCAATGTATAGCTTGTGGCTCTAAACTTCTACATTTATATTGGGAGGTAGTTGACCTACCCCACAGAGCTCTAGTGCATCAAGATACTAGTGTGCAGCACTCTACCACCTGGTTCAATTTGATATCTGTTCTACCATTTCTAGCCACTGCTGAATGGTGGGAACCCCCTGTTGCTTCCATAGTATCATTATTAATGCATTTGTAGCATTAAATAGGTGTCTTGCTATGCTTTTTTTTTGTTTAGTGGTCAGGTCTGGGGAAAACCAGCTACTTGCACCACCCCACCCAAAAAAATGGCAACTTTGATTTTTTATAAAAAAAAATTAAAAACTTAAAACTAGAAACCACTATGTCCCCCCAGCCACTCTGTGTGCCTCTTTGTCCCCCAGCCCCACTGTGTATCTGTTTGTCCCCACAGCTCTCTGTGTGTCTCTCAGCCTACTGTGTGTCTCTGTATCCCCCCTTCTGTGTGTCTTTGTCTGTCCACCCTACCCATTCCTTTGTGATCGTCGCCCCCACATGTTTACCTTCATATAGCATGGGAAAGTGGACTGCAGTGGAGGACAAGAAGCTGTTTGTTGCTCTCAGTGAGCACTTTCTGTCAAACTGGGTAAATGATACAAAAAATCCTCTACTCAGTGGCGGATTCAGAGCCTGATCTCGGGAGGGGCACTTGTAGATTATTTAAATAATCCAGACACAATAACCACTACAGCTCAGTGTAGTGGTTATGGTGCCAATAGTGCCGGGACCCCCTCCCAGAGTAAGTAGTCAAACCGTTTAAGAGGTCTGCTGGGAAATGAGGCTGTAGTAGGGCATATGAGCAGTGGTGTGTGTGAGTGGTGCAATGTGTGAGGGGTGCAGTGTGTGTGTGTGTGTGAGGGGGACAGTGTGTGAGCAGTGTGTGTGTGTGTGAAGGTTGCAGTGTGTGAGTGAGGGCGGCAGTGTATGTCAGGCGTGCAGTGTGTGTGTGTTAGGGGGCAGTCTATGTGTGGGTCAGTATCTGTGTGTGGATTGCAGTGTATGTGTAGGGCAATGTGTGTATGGGGCAGTGTATGTGTGTGGGGGCAGTGTGTGTATGGGGGACAGTGTGTGTGCATGTTGTTCAATGTGTGTGTATGGGAGGCAGGGTGTGTGTATGTGGGGCAGTGTGTGTGTATGAGGGGCAGTGTGTGTATGTGGGCAGTGTGTGTGTATGTGGGGCAGTGTGTGTGTATGTGGGGCAGTGTGTGTGTGGGGGGGGCAGTGTGTGTGTGTATGGGAGGCAGTGTGTGTGTATGTGGGGCAGTGCGTGTGTATTGGGGCAGTGTGTGTGTATGTGGGCAGTGTGTGTGTATTGGGGCAGTGTGTGTATGTGTATGTGGGGCACCAGTGCCGGGAGTGATTCTCACGATTCCTCCAGCTCCAGTGACAACCATTCCATGTGCACTCTTAGCCTATACCAGTCCACTACAGCTAGTATGTCACTTGGTAGTATCCAAGCATGAAGGGTATTCTCAATTAACCTCGTATTTAAAGGAGATGGTCAGTTTCAGTCTTTTGTCTAATGGGCCATTTATTCTAGATGTAAGACAGGAACACTGCCTGTACTGTTGCAAAAAAAGTTCCCAGTATTAAAAATTGAATTCTTTGAAGCATAGAGTATCCCTGGCAGTGAGTTCATCCTTACAAACCAGGATTTGGTCGGTCTAGGTAAGGGACTACTTGTCACCACATCATTGCTAAGATCTTAGCCAACAATGCCAATTCTGCCTCAAGAGAGTTGAGTCTATAACTCTGGCACAAACTTGGGGATACTTGTTATTGTTACTAGTAGGGAGTCTGTGGAAGCTCTTTCCCTGGGGCAGAGCAATGGTATAAAGAAAATCTCAGATTGTCTTGTAATAACAAAGTAGAAGTCCATCTAGTCCCGGGGCACTGTTATTGTGAGAAGTATTAAAGGGACACTATAGTCACCAGAACAACTACAGCTTATTGAATTTGTTCTGGGGAATAGAATCATTACCTTCAGGCTTTTTGCTGTAAACACTGTCTTTTGAGAGAAAATGCAGTGTTTACATTACAGCTTAGTGATAACTTTACTAGCCACTCCTCAGATAGCTGTTATAGATCCTACCTGGGCCATGGCTGCCTAAAATGCATCCAAACATTGAGTGTCACCTCCCTCTGCATGCAGACACTGAACTTTCCTCATAGAGATGCATTGATTCAATTAATCTCTATGAGGAGATGCTGATTGGCCAGGGCTGTGTTTGAATTGTGCTCGCTCTGCCCTTGATCTGCCTCTTTGTCAGTCTCAGCCAATCCTATGGGGAAGCACTGTGATTGGATCAGGCTACCTACCACTTCTGCTGAGGTCAGCAGGCAGTGGGCAGGTCTAAAGGAAACAGGGACATGTAAGCTGCTGCAGACTTGAATACAAGTAAGATGTTACTATATTTAGGGGGCAAAGGGGGGTAGATGGTGGTTTTAAACCTACAGGGTCAGGAATACATGTTTGTGTTTCTGACCCTATAGTGCTCCCTTAACTGCTGCTTTCAATTCCTCCTCTATTATCACCCCATCTAGGCTAGTCATCAGATCCTCATCTAGGGCTCTAGGTACGTTTCTGTCAAATTTCTTCCAGCTCCTAACTGTGTGCCAGTGAGTGAGCCCTGTATACTATATAGAGATGCATAGTGTAACGGATCACCTGGCACCCCGACTGGGTACCTCTGTTGAAGGATGCTCCTAGGGCTTCCTGGGGGCTCCAAGCACTCTAGCAGACACCACAACAACCGAACCGGAGAAGCATACGAATGCTCTCAAACATATGAATGCTATAAACCGCTGAACAGGAAAAGCATACAATCAGCTTACACTCCTGGCAATCAGCATACAATCCAATTCCCCCAATAACGAGACAACACTTCGTTTTGAGGGTTAAGCAGAACTGACTGTACTGGCACATAGAGCCTCTTTTATTCAAAATCCACAAACATAGCACTGCCCACAGGGTTTTGAAATACAACCAATCAATCCGTACAATGCACACAGACACTCCCACACAAAATCCTCCCCTCTGCCTGTGATATGATTACTGAACACAATGGGTAATATAATTATCACAGGCAGTGAAATACAGTTTTATAAAATGTATCACAGGGACCCCAAAACATGTAATAACCCCATATATCATCGCAACTGGGGGATCTGGGTGAACCACATATCCAAAATTCACCCAGATCCGTTCAGCAGTTTGGAAGATACAGTTTAATGCAGATTCCACAGAACATATACAGGCTATATGAAAAATAATCACTGTATAATGTGTCCCCTGTTGTATAGTCCAAAACCACTGCACAATGTCCTTGTGCACCAAATACCGGCGAGATGGCACCGTGTAGAAAAGTCCAAACAGTGTCTGTGAGTTAAAATGGCCGCCATCCATTGTTCTCACCATGTGCTTCATCCATTGTTCTCATCATGTGCCTCTGATACATGAAATGGTGGCCACCCAGTAACTCCACAGCATGTCCCCCAGATGGTTCCCAAAGGGCCAGCAACAGCATAATAAAATACAATATGCCTAAATCAGTTCCTAGAAGGGCAATACATCCCAGGGCCATAGTCGCAGGGCAGGAGGCTGGCAAACAGGCCCCTCCAAAAACCAGTGGCGAGGTCACTTTTGCCACACATAGTATGCCTGGAACTCTGTGGATATTTCCTCTGGGTCGAGTGCTGTGCCTCCTGTTACCTTGGTACATGGCACAGTAGTGCTTCCTTTGGAGCATTCTTGTCAAGAGGTGACCACACTTATTGGAGTGCTTGTAAAATAAGTGGGCAATCTGTGCAAGATCAATAGGTGTTTCTGGCTTAGCACGGTTTTTAATTGGCACCTTGCTGCCAATAATTTGTTAGAAAAAACAAAGAAAAAAGTTACTTGCCACTATCCCAAATCCCTATGCACATCTAAATAAATGGAGGTTTTCAGTATCACTACAATGGCCATTTGACTGTAAGCTCACAATAATTTGTTATAGTCTGTCTACTAATGTAATCTTATGTGCAGTTTAAAGTGTTGCTATTTGTGACGTTAATTCTGGTACCTGTCTAGTATCATGTCTTAACAAAATGGCTCTGAATAAAGCATTTATGTGCTTCCTAAAGTGTAAGGCAAGTCATGTCCGCCGTGTTATTTTCCAAGAAATAGTAGGATAGAATTTGTTTTACTGCTCCAGTAACTTCTACATCTTCTGGTCTCAGCCTACATTGTCTTTGTACAAGCCTAGATAAGGGGGAGATGCCAAAATGACAAAAAAATAGGAAGTGAGAATATACTTCTATCAATAAAAGATGGAGAGCAGGAGTCATTTCAAGTTCAAAAAAGGGAATATGGAAAGGAAAAAGTCAGTGTGCAATTGACCACCCACTCACTCCTTCTACCCTGAGAGGAACAAAGCTTTCCCACAAATCCAGCCTGCAGTGTCAGTGACTATAGTGTTTCTGTTTTTTAAACTGTGCCCTCATTTAATTGGAAAAAGAGGGATTTTTCAATAATCTTTGTCTTGCTACCTCTTGATTGGACAAGAGACCTAGCTTACATGATTGGGCAGACCACTTGTCCATCAAGGCAAACTAAACTGTGTATTTGTCCGCACCCAAAAAAAAGCCACTTATCCATTTCATCCACTTTTGAAGGCTGAAGGTTGCAGTGGATGCAGGGAGCAATTTCTAACAGACTCAATGTAAG
Source organism: Pelobates fuscus (assembly GCF_036172605.1). Taxonomy (NCBI): domain Eukaryota; kingdom Metazoa; phylum Chordata; class Amphibia; order Anura; family Pelobatidae; genus Pelobates; species Pelobates fuscus. Next base: position 297,989,724 of record NC_086318.1, read on the forward strand.
TCAAACTATTTTAAGACAAATTAAAGGGACACTATAGTCACCAGAACAACTACAGCTTATTCCATTTGTTTTGGTGAGTAGAATCCTTCCCTTCATGCTTTTTGCTGTAACCCTTTAACCCCACAAGGACCTAACTTCTGGAATAAAAGGTAATCATGACATGTCACACATGTCATGTGTCCTTAAGGGGTTAAGGACCAAACTTCTGGAATAAAAGGGAATCATGACATGTCACAGATGTTATGTGTCCTTAAGGGGTTAAACACTGTCTTTTCAGAGAAAATGCAGTGTTTACATTGCGCTAGTGATAACTCCACTGTCCACTCCTTAGATGGCTGCTAAAGCTGCTTCCTCAGGCAGTGCTGCAGAGTAAGCAGCACTGTCATTCAGTGGCTCCACCCTCGGCATGCAGACACTGAACCTCATAGAGATGCATTGATTCAATTCATCTCTATGAGGAGATGTTGATTGGTCAGGGCTGTATTTGACTTGTTCTGGCTCTGCCCCTGATCTGCCTCCTTGACCGTCTCAGCCAATCTTATTGGGAAGTATTGTGATTGGCTCAGACCACCACTTCTGCCGATGTCAGCAGGCAGGGGCAGGTCACAGGCAGAGGCAGCAACTTCTGACTTGAATACAAGTAAGATTTTACTATATTTAGGAAGGCATGAAGGAGGGGGCTAGATAGTGGTTTTAACACTATAGGGTCAGGAATACATGTTTGTGTTCCCTATAGTGCTCCTTTAACTACTTTGGTGGGTGGAGCACTAAAGTACTCCTGACACCATAACTAATACAGCATACTATGCTGGCTATGACACTTGCAGTGTTCCTTTATGGAAGATTTCCTTACAGTAACTGATTTAAATCCCAATTACGAAGATAACTAGTTTATTAGTTATTATAAAGCACGTGTTCCTGTACTACTCAGCTATCAAGGGCCCATTGTCTTTTCACATTTTGTGCTTCCCTCCCTCCTTGTTCCTGTACCAATATTGTGTGCCTCTTGATCCTGTGGCTTATCTACTAACAGCCTTTGCTGTCTGCACTGACCTCTTAACTACAAGTTAAAGCTGCCAGCAGCTAGTACAGGGTCTCCCACAAGCTGCTTTGTGAAAACTACAGATTTCAGAATTTCTACCCAGGTGTTACAAATGAATTGTACAATGGTGTCTTGTGTCTTAACGTGTTTGTTATTCTTTCCTACCTCTATGTCTTTTCATTTTATGTGTAACAAACTTCTCTGTCACATAATCATACACCTTTTTCCTTGGGTTGCTGAATAACTTTTACAGCCCACACAGTTGCTGTAGAAGTTAAAAGGATATGTATGAGTACACCAGTTTATTTATAGAAAATTGTGCATTGTGTATACATTAGGTAAATTTGATTAAACCATGAGAAAGTGAGATGTGTGCCTTACACTGCCTCTGTTACATATATGCTATACAAAAAAAAGCAAAACAAAAATAAACAGGCACTTCTAATTGTTGTCGGACTTAACTGTTTATATGTGTGTTTTCATTTTTTTTTTACATACATGATGTATTGTTACACATTCATTTGGGTAATTGCTTATTCACCTTGCTTTATGATAGTATAACAATAAGTAAACACACAGTTTTACATTTATCACACATTACATTTACATTTATCACTTGGTTTAAAAGAAGAAAAACTACCACAACAAGAGGGGCAATAATAATATCAGGGGGTACTGAAGCTGAATGGACGCCATGTAGGTCGACCCCCAACCACGATAAACAAAATCAGCTACTACCTCGTAATCCACCCAAAATACGGTCAGATTTAGACTTCACAAAGATCCAGGGCACCAAGAGAAGCAAATAGATGCTCTTCTTTCAATCCCCAAATTCCAGGAAGTCCAAATGCAAAACCAGGGCCTACCTCCCGCCGGCCACCCACAACCTGGAAACTCTCCTCGAAAACTACAGAGTGTATGATGATCTAGACACGGAGGGAGAAGACGCCTCGACACCCACAACAATGGGGTGCCGCATACAGAAGCTGCAACAGGGCTCATCAGTTGAACAACCAGATATCGAAGTGCTGTTGCAGCGACAGGCACCATCCAAGATGGCCGCTGCAGAGGCCTCACCTGCTCCGACGCGGCCTACACCACCAACCCAATCACCAGCAATGCAGACAGAGAGGGAACCAAACACCATGCTCCCAGCCCTTAAAGACACAGGGGATCATACCCTTGCCACAAAACAGGACCTCCAACAATGCATGAAAGAGCTCCAAGACCTACTTGCCGCAGATATTGGCACCCTTAAAGCAGAGGTTCGACAGACCACTGACAAGGTAAATGCAGCGGAGGAGAACATCCACAAATTAAGCAACGGTGTATCTCACCTTACGGACACATTGCACACATTACAAGGGGCCCACCAGGCACTAGCGGTACAGGTCTCCACCCAAGGTGACCGATTGTGCCGCAATCACATCATGCTCCGTGGTGTACCCGCAGCAATCACACTGGCTGAAGTGCCACACTTCTTCAGGAGACTAATTTCCACCATCCTGTCCCCATCAGTGGCCCGGAAAATATCTTTGGAGAACACATACCGCTTGACGACAAGGCCCAACTAACCATCCATGGAAGCCTGGGATGTAATCCTGTGCTGTGCCACATCGCAAGACAAATCTACCATATTGACAGCAGTGAGAGACATCCTTGGTGTTTGAAAATGCCCAATTGCTCTTCTTCCAGGACTTAACAAGGGCCACGCTGCACTGGCGGAAAACACTGTACCACCTTACCAGTCGCCTGAGAACAGCAGGCATACAATATCGCTGGAGGGCACCAAGAGTCCTAACATTTACTCACAATGGGACTACTTACAGAGCCATGTCGGAAGCAGATTTCCCCACAATCCTTACTTCGTTGGAACTCCAGGGACTGCCTATGACAAGAACCACGAAAAGCCCAGCCCTGATCGGAGATCCTGCCACGGAGGTGATATTCACACCTCAAGCCCTGGGAAGTACAAATGCAGTTCTATGAATGAGAGCACTCTCAAACCTACCCACACCAGTCAGACTGGACACAGTCTCACCAGAATAATGTTATGTTATGCTTTCTAGACAATATTTGTGTTATGTTATGATTTCCGTATAATCTTGGTCTCTCATCTCCTCTGGGGTCTTAACCCCTTAAGGACCAAACTTCTGGAATAAAAGGGAATCATGACATGTCACACATGTCATGAGTCCTTAAGCGGTTAAAGCCCATCTCCACTCGTCCTTTGCTGATGTCAGGTCTGGACCGAGTGATGGTGGTACAGAACCACATTAATACAGAGGAGCCAGCCAACTCCCCCTCCCCCCACTGCTACCCACCATACTTGCGGCATGCTCTCGGTTTAATGCAATGTGTATTGCATGGTGCAATAGCCCAGGGCGGTCTAATGTTTCACAAGCGCACGGGGCGGCCTCTAAGGCATTGATAGCTCGTACCGAACAACTACAGGCGGCATACATTCGCCCCATGCTACTTAAAAGTGATGTATAATTATTGTGGTGGCTCACAGTTGGCAGAGTCCTCACTTGTACATCTCCTGTCACCACCCTTGAATTAATTTATGTACCCTTACTTTGCACCTACAGTCTAAACATTTGGCCTCAGCCTCTGGGACAGTGACCCAACATCTTGACTACACTCCTAAAGGGGCCATAAGCCTGGGAATAAATGCCTACCATGTTATATGTTCTTGTTATGCAACATGTTAAAAAAAAACAAAAAAAACTAAAATTGTGTGCAATTGTACTAGACAAGTTGTGTGACGCCTCTAAACCGGTATTATGCCATGATTCAGCTTTTACTTGTATCGTTATAACTCATGATATGTTGTCATGCACCTTCAAAATAAAGAATTAAAAAACGAATAATAATAATATCAGGAAGTATTACTTTACTGAGAGGGTAGTGGATGCATGGAATAGCCTCCCAGCTGAAGTGGTAGACGTTAACACAGTAAAGGAGTTTAAGCATGCGTGGGATAGGCATAAGGCTATCCTAACTATAAAATAAGGCCAGGGACTAATAAAAATTTAGAAAAGTGGGCAGACTAGATGGGCCGAATGATTATCTGCCGTCACATTCTATGTTTTTATGTTTAAATTTCAATAGACTACGATAGAACATTTATAGATTAATAAAGATTCTGCCATAGATTTAGTTACACCTCCAGGACCAGAGGAGTTAACCACTGTACGTACATAAATGTAACAAGAAGTTTTTAATTGTATGTAGATTTGCAGATAGTCCTTCATAAAAAAAAAGTGTAAAGTATAAATCCACAGTGGCTACTCCACCAAAAAAACGAGGTTGACATGCAACAGTACCGTTTCCCACTGAAAAGATTAAATATTTATGAAAATATAGGAAACAAAACAGCCAGTAGATTTATGGACGTTATATATCTGTTCCGTGGGAAATTTAAGAAAACCAAAAGCTGGAAATTTAATGATTGTTTAATGACCAAGTAAATGAAACGTACAGAGCTTTATAAAATTCTGATGCTTCATAAAGATGAACAATGGTATGCAATGTAATGCATACGTTAAAGTAAATTGTGCATATGGGGGGTTCCCTTTCACCATGTCATTTATAATTTTTATAGGTGTGGAACATTCGTATTAATATTTCATTTCTTGCATCATTTAGAAAAAAATAATTACTACATTTTAAAAAGGTCTCTCTTCCCTCAATAAAACGTCATGTCAATGCTTGGAGTAATGTCACCCATTTGGTCTTCACAGTTCAGCCCAAACACCGGCCAAAGTTAGCGTTAATATTTGTTTGTGCATGAAAAATGTGTTTGTGACTAAGTGGCTACTAAAAAAGACTGGACATACCCCATTTGCAATACCTTAGGTTGTCTACTTTTGCAAATGGTATGCCATCATGGGGGTAATTCTCATTCCTGGGCTACCATACGGTCTCAAAGTCAACATAACCAATCTGGCAAATTTCAATGTTAAAAAACTGAAACACAAGCCTTATATTTGACTCTGTAACCTTTGAATTAAACCTGCACATGAGGGATACTGTTATACTCAGGAGACTTCGCTGAACACAAATATTAGCGTTTCAAAACCTTAAAACGTATCACAACAATTATATTGTCAGTATAATTGGCGTTTGTGTGTGAAAAATGCAAAAAACTTCACTTTTATTGATGATATCATCGCTGTAATACATTTTACTGCTTTGAAACACTAATATTTGTGTTCAGCGAAGTCTCCCGAGTACAACAGCACCAGCTTGCCATATTGTTAACAAAGGATGCTATTCGTCCCTGACCATCGTGCGTTTCATGTGGAAGTTGACATGGCTGGTGCATTAATTTCTCCTCACATGTATACATATTCCGAGGGTCCTGAATATTGCAGCTGATAATTTGTCTCAATATCGATTTTAGGAGTTCAAGACAGCATTGCCAACAGCAAACTTAGTAGCCACTCTGGCTCCACAGTTGCAGGACATGGTTATGGATTAGATAATTTACTTGCTCATGGGCATCACCTCTCACACCTAGGTCTTTCTGCAAACACAAGGAAACCCTATGATAGGGCTTTTCACATTTTCAATAGATTTTTGCTGGAGTTTCACATCACGGACAAGTTCTCCATGGGAACATTGGTAGCGTTCATCTCTTTTTGCCACCTGCACCTAAAGCTAGCCTTCAACACCATTACATTATACATTACCGGAATCCAACACCACATGGCCTGATAAACAATTGTTTATCCTGTCATCCTGTCAGGTTAAAGCCATATTAAAAGGTATAAAAGACTCCTCACCTACACCTACATCCTCTAGACTACTCCTCCACAATCACATGTTCCAATCACTTTCAGATCTCCTAGATGCATCACCATTCGAGACCCAGACAAATCGCATGATTAAAATGGCCATCTATTTAGCATTCTTTGACTTTCTCTGACCTAGAGAATTCACCACCACCAACACTAACTCAGCTGACTTCGTCACCAAAACACAACTGGTGAAAGCACATGGCCACTACAGGGTCAGGCAGTAAAAATCACATAATACCCCACAGGCAATCAACTATTAGGTGTTGACCCGGCTAATTACTCAGGTCATTTACTCCGTATCGGGGACGCCACCATGGCTTCCAAAATAAATATTCCCATACACATCATCAAAACCTTAGGTCGATGGAAATTCACCTACACTAGATACATACCCCAACCTACACAAGAGGTACGATAAGCATTCCGGAACATGTTAATGTGATCCATGTTGTATTGGTAGGCCGAATACATTTTGTTATAATATCTCTTTTTGCCCTCTTTATTTCAGGCCTACCGCTTCGTCGGTTCCGGCACACCACAACTGACTTTTGTTTCTTCCCTGTATGTCTGTCACGTATTCATCCGCACATAAAAATCTGGTTAATGGCATTTACCATCCTGACAGGAAAGTTGTGCCGAGCAACATTACCGTCCTGACAGGAAAAGTTGTGCTGAACAACATTACCATCCTGACAGGAAAAGTTCTGCCAAGCAGCAATCATGCACATGGAAACCTAGTAATTGCTTTTGGGGTAAAAGGCCGGTTACGGCCAATCAGATCCACAGGAGGGGTATTTAAAACCAATTTTTCTTTTGTTCATTGCCTTGTCGTGGTTTTATCCTGATGGTAATCCGAGTGCATTCCTAATCTTGATTTTATGGTATTTGACTTTGGCTTCATTTTGACTTCCCTGAATTCTGGTATCCTTGACTTTTGGCTTTCCATCATTGTTGTGTCTGAGTCTGTGTTCCTGACCTCAGCAAGTATGTTGACTATTCTTGGATACATTAAGTCCAGCCATTCTAAGGTCTGGTTATACGTTATCCTTAGTCCTAGGTGTGACACAGTTCTGTGTGCTGGATCGACTTGCAATTCTGACAATGTCTTAATCCCCAAACTCTACAGCTTTTGAGGCCCTGAACACCAATGGAAGGCTGGACCTGAAGTTGTGGGAGGGGCCTGGTTTCCCTTCTCAAGTCTGGCAATTTGCCCCACTCACCACTCCACTTCTCTTCTATCTTTATATAAGCTGGACCCTCTTTATTTCAGGCCTAACTCAACTGACTTTTATTTCTTCCCTGTATGTCTTATTCCCCAAACTATATGGCTTATGAGGCCCTGAACACAAATAGGTATATATATCTATATCGATAGATATACATATATATATATATATATATATATATAAAGTGATATATACATATATATTTATGTGTATAGCTATATATATTATTTCGTTTATATATATAAATTAATATCAAAATACATATTAATATTATACAGGGAGTGCAGAATCATTAGGCAAATGAGTATTTTGACCACATCACCCTCTTTATGTATGTTGTCTTACTCCAAGCTGTATAGGCTCGAAAGCCTACTACCAATTAAGCATATTAGGTGATGTGCATCTCTGTAATGAGAAGGGGTGTGGTCTAATGACATCAACACCCTATATCAGGTGTGCATAATTATTAGGCAACTTCCTTTCCTTTGGCAAAATGGGTCAAAAGAAGGACTTGACAGGCTCAGAAAAGTCAAAAATAGTGAGATATATTGCAGAGGGATGCAGCACTCTTAACATTGCAAAGCTTCTGAAGCGTGATCATCGAACAATCAAGCGTTTCATTCAAAATAGTCAACAGGGTCGCAAGAAGCGTGTGGAGAAACCAAGACGCAAAATAACTGCCCATGAACTGAGAAAAGTCAAGCGTGCAGCTGCCAAGATGCCACTTGCCACCAGTTTGGCCATATTTCAGAGCTGCAACATCACTGGAGTGCCCAAAAGCACAAGGTGTGCAATACTCAGAGACATGGCCAAGGTAAGAAAGGCTGAAAGACGACCACCACTGAACAAGACACACAAGCTGAAACGTCAAGACTGGGCCAAGAAATATCTCAAGACTGATTTTTCTAAGGTTTTATGGACTGATGAAATGAGAGTGAGTCTTGATGGGCCAGATGGATGGGCCCGTGGCTGGATTGGTAAAGGGCAGAGAGCTCCAGTCCGACTCAGACGCCAGCAAGGTGGAGGTGGAGTACTGGTTTGGGCTGGTATCATCAAAGATGAGCTTGTGGGGCCTTTTTGGGTTGAGGATGGAGTCAAGCTCAACTCCCAGTCCTACTGCCAGTTTCTGGAAGACACCTTCTTCAAGCAGTGGTACAGGAAGAAGTCTGCATCCTTCAAGAAATACATGATTTTCATGCAGGACAATGCTCCATCACACGTGTCCAAGTACTCCACAGCGTGGCTGGCAAGAAAGGGTATAAAAGAAGAAAATCTAATGACATGGCCTCCTTGTTCACCTGATCTGAACCCCATTGAGAACCTGTGGTCCATCATCAAATGTGAGATTTACAAGGAGGGAAAACAGTACACCTCTCTGAACAGTGTCTGGGAGGCTGTGGTTGCTGCTGCACGCAATGCTGGTGGTGAATAGATCAAAACACTGACAGAATCCATGGATGGCAGGCTTTTGAGTGTCCTTGCAAAGAAAGGTGGCTATATTGGTCACTGATTTGTTTTTGTTATGTTTTTGAATGTCAGAAATGTATATTTGTGAATGTTGAGATGTTATATTGGTTTCACTGGTAAAAATAAATAATTGAAATGGGTATATATTTGTTTTTTGTTAAGTTGCCTAATAATTATGCACAGTAATAGTCACCTGCACACAGAGATATCCCCCTAAAATAGCTATAACTAAAAACAAACTAAAAACTACTTCCAAAAATATTCAGCTTTGATATTAATGAGTTTTTTGGGTTCATTGAGAACATGGTTGTTGTTCAATAATAAAATTAATCCTCAAAAATACAACTTGCCTAATAATTCTGCACTCCCTGTATATGTATGATCTAAGTATATATTATTTAATTTTAAAACTGTTTTAAAACTTTATTTCATTTTATTACAGGCAGCAGGGGGACTACCTGTCATTCCAGGCACTCCCCCTGCTGGCACTGCTATGGACAGCTCTTCCGTACATGTGATCGTGAGGTCCTCGCAAGCACCTTGTGATCATGTGGCCCAGGAGGGTGGGATCAGCAGCAGGGGGACTCCCTGGGATGCCAGGCAAGTTCCCCTATCGCGATCGCCAGCGGAGAATCGCCAGCGAGCAGGTAAGTACATAGAATGGCGTAGACGTACTATGGAATTTGCGCTATACGTGGTTCAACCATAATCCATAATTCTTTCAATTAAGTGCACCCATACTGATTATATAGCATTTTGTTCAATCTGAAAAAAAGTATTAGAAATTAAGAAATGTTGTTAAGTTCTGAATGACATTTTAACTATGAATGTCGTAATACATAATAAACTAGACCGCATCAGAGGACATCGTTCTACCATCACAACTGCATTCCGAGATCAACATAGTGATAAACCAGTGGCTAAACATTTTCTTGCCATGCAGCATAGATTCCCAACTTTGAGATACACAGTTATAGACCACATCCCCCTGTTACCTTGCGGAGTTGATAGATCCAGGCTACTTCTGCAATAGGAAGCACAATGGATCTTTCTTTTGGACACAGTAGCCCCCAAGGGACTTAACGAGAATGTTATATATTCTATGTTTTTGTAAATATGGCTTAGTACATCCACTTGACTATGGGGTGTTACTTCCCTTAGCTGTCCTAATGCCGAGAAACATTCCTTAGTACGATCATGTAGCATTATTTTTGCACATATACATGTGTGCATGTATTCTTTTCAGGCAGCCTCTCTGTTCTTTAATTATTTTTTCTTTCAAATTCCTTGAGTATAATCCTACAGGCTTCTTTAAGCATAGTATTTGAGTAGTTTCATTCTGCAACCTTGTTGATAGTATTTAAGTAGATAAGCCCCGTACTCTTGTGATTATGTCTGCATTGATGATGAGTAGTGTATATTTAATATAATATACTATGATCTTGTATTTGCCTATTAACAGACTACACACTATATTGACTCTTATGGGACCTTAAATGGACCCCCTCCTCTTCTTTTTTTTTTTTTTAATTCTTTATTTAGTTGTGCATTTAGGGTACAAGTAGGCAAGCAATGCCCCAACAGCGATTGCTAGCGTAGCAGTCAACAATAGTAAACATGTGATGGCATTTAAAGACACAGCACATTTTATATTTTAAGTACATTATACAAGTCAAAGTTAGGTGAGATTGATTGTGAAACCCCTTGTGGGTGTGGTAAAAGTGGAAGTCAACTTGATGGTACCTACGGTGAATTTGTACCTCCTTCCACTAGGCTATGTGTATGTCATTTTAAAGTTGGTTCCCTGGAAGGAGGGGGGGTTTGTAGTAGTTTGTGAGCGGCGGTGGTTACTCGACCGTGCGGTATGCAGTGCGCTAGTTAGCAGGTCAGTGCGTCCTCTCTATGTGTGTGCTCGTTTCTCTCTTATGGTACAGTTTGGTCGATCGCCTATAAGACTATTAGGCTTTGCTAATTTGGTACAGGATGCACAATAAAAAGGAAAAGAAAAATAAAGCAAAGAAAAGAAACACATATAAAGGAGAACATCAAGGCAAATAAAATGAAAAAAAAAAAAAAAAAACATTCTCTAACTGTGGTAGGCATGATGGTTAGTAATGGTGGAACACAAAAGTCCCCATGGGTGATTCAGCTTATGCTCTCTCAGGTGAGTGAGCCATTTGGTGGGGCTCCTCGTTGCCCTCTCAGGGTAAAGTCCCGAATGGTGGCCGGGTTCAGCTGGGACAGTCCCGTTCTACTCGGCGGTGATGTCTGCCAGATGCCTGTTGATTGTAGGTGTGCTTCTTGCTCCTTATACTCCTGTGCTCTGTGGGTAGTCCCGTTTTGTGTAAACATGACAGCTCGTGGTGTACCCATCTATAGGGGATCTCTTTGGCGTGAAGGTGTTGCAGGAGAGGTTGTAATGATTTCCTCCAGGTAAGTGTGCTCCTGGTGAGGTCTTGGAAAACTGTAATTGAGGAGCCCTCGAATGGAATGGAAGTTTTATTTCGCAAGGCCATTAGGAGTGTGGCCCTGTCTGAGAGTGTTTGGAATCTGAGGATGAGGTCGGCCGTCGCTGTTGCCGGTGCTCTGGCCGGTTTAGGCAGCCGGAACATACCAAGCTTCAGGGATTTAGCTTGCTTTGGTGGGAGCAATCCTCCGATGAAGCGCCGCATGTAGTGGGGTAAGTCAGCGATGTCGACCGAGTCAGGTATCCCTCTGACTTTCAGATTGCACCGCCGCCTCTGATCTTCAATAGCGTCTAGCCTGTCTGATGTAGCTAGTTGTTGCCGTGCCAAGTGTGCTACTTGCTTTTCCACCTCTGTGATCCTGGTGTCTTGGGTGGTAGAGTGGGTCTCCAGTTGGGAGATTTTAGCTGTGGCCCCTGCCATGGCCTCTTTATATCCAGCCATATCCATTGCTAGGTCTTTGCGGAGATCCGCCAGCATCTTTTTAATTTGGTCTGCAGTGACCGGCTCCCCAGTCCTCTGAGGCACCGTTTTGCGGTCTGGCATGTTACCATAAGGTGGTCCATCCAGGAGGTCTGGTGTGAAGACCTTCGAGGAGTAGGAGGTGAGGTCGTCGGCCGGCGCCATTTTGGACCACGCGGCCTGCTGCGAGTTCCGCAGCATGTCTCCGATGTCTCTCCCTTGGGAGCTTTTGTCCGCCTTTACCTTTTTCGTTTTGCGGCCCATAACGCTTCAGCCGGTTGTAGGCAAGGTTCGAGGGGTCTTTGAGCTTTGGGCTCCACCATAATAGCTTCATTAGGGTGAGTTAGAGCTGGAGCTCCAAGAGATGCGACCGCTCCGTTGCCTGGCTGGCTCCGCCCCCCCTTCCCCTCCTCTTCTTACTCTCTATGTTCAGACACTTCACTTACACTCTGTTTGAGGACCAGCACGTTATTGATTTTGCACATTCACACACACTTCTCACTCACTCCTGTATATATTTCAGTGGCCTATCACATTCACTCTAGGGGGTGGTCCTATCTTTCGATATTTAGATAATATATGTTTATCGTGACTCTAGATCTTCTATGATTTACATAGCACCCTCAGTGGTTTTCTGCTTCACGATCTCTGCTTAAATACATTCGCTACTTAGCAACCGCTGTCTCACTGGGAATTACCTCATCACTCCGCGTCAGTCATGTTAGCACAAATATGAGTGTTTTAAAAAGTATATAAATTCTACATATATATGTAACTATTAATTTTACATCATTATTTTGTTTTATTATTTGTAATTTGAGGGCCCTGACTGACAACCCAGGCAAACAGTCCAGAGAATTGAATTGGTACGCCCTATATTTAACCCTGTAACTTTCCAAAACACCATAACACCTTTATTTGTGTGAAATAACCATTTAATGTGATGAATGGGGAAGGAGTCACACAGTTGCCTCACAATATAGAGGAGCTTTGAGGACCTGATGTGAATGTGTGGCGAGTGGCATGCATGCATTAAAGCTTCACCATACAAAGGAATTGTATCAATGGAGGGCTCCCATGTCACATAAACCAAGTTTAACTTGGCAATTGCAGCAAAAGCACCTCTAATGGCTATCAGGAAGACAGCCACTAGAGCTGAAACTAAAGATGAAATATAATCATTACAGTTTCTAAAAATGTAGATATTTTTGTGGACCTTTAACACAGAATTGTAATCAGTTAAAATGACTTGTTGATTGCTATGATTCATTCATAAACACTGCACATTACTGTGAAGTAAAATGAAGCCTATCATTTTAGGTTATTCAGTAAAGTGTGCACTATTGGAATTTGTTTTATTTCTCTGGGACCCTGCAAAAACAGGTATACAAAATGTCCATCACAGTTACAGTTATTACTTTAGAACCCTGGCAGGATATTCACTGAAGTGAGATTTCAAAGTGAATTCACAGTGTATTTTACATTTTCAAAGTCAAAATAAAAAGGAAACATTTTCTAAGTCAGCTATGCTTCCAGATTAGCTATGTTGGCCTTAAATTTGAATTTTACTTTGAATTCTCACTTCAGTAAATAGCCCTATGTGATTTACCTAGAGATGTCACAGGCCTATTAATGTTATTGTTCTCGAGCTCCCTTATGCACTGTGCATTACTGAACGTTTTATTGCTGTGAACATTTGTGGTATGTTTAAATACACTGCATATTAGTATGAATATTAACATAGTACAATTCGACACATCAATGCACACCATGTATTCCAGGAAATTGTTTGAGGTGGATCTTTGTGATGCACCCACACACCAAATTACAGTGGCTGTTATTATTCTAGTCTTTTGTAATAGATTTATGTATAAAGTAAAAGGAATTTGTACAGTATACACACTGGAGCTGAATGCCATAACAAATACAGCTGCCCAACAGTGATGACATTCTGAGCATAGGGCTAATATTTGCTTTATTAACTGCTTTTGTATCACACAGCCTCCCTAAAGTTCAGCCAAATACTACCATGTGTTCTCCATTTAGTGTTAATTAATTTGTCTCGTTAGATATTTTTCCTTTGAGCTGAAAGCATAAATTCATGGAAAAGAAAAGACTTGGCACAGGAGATTAATTGAGTTTCGAAGTGACATCCTATTTTACTTGCAGAGCCTTCGTGAGAGACAAACATTCTGGAACCGTTACGTGGTTACAAGTATGCTCTGAGGATGTCTGTCTCCACCAGCTGATCCAGTGTCTCCCTCCAAATCAATGGCATTATCATCAGCTCTACCTTGCAGGCTCATTTCCTAGGTGTTTTCTTTGACTCCAACCTTTCCTTCACAGCTCATGTTCAGTCACTTCCCAAGTCATGCTGCTTCTATCTCATAAACATAGCTTGCATCCGCCCATATCTAAAGCCGGATGCGGCCAAGGCCTGGTCCATGCTGCCATCATCTCTTGCTTTGACTACTGCAATCCATTTCTCATTGGTCTTACATGTTCCTAGCTGACCCCATTACAGTTTGTAATGAATGCAGCAACGAGGCTCATCTTCCTGTATGCCCCCACCTCCCATGCCTGTCGTCAGTCTACACTGGGTTCTGGTAGATTTAAATTCTGTTGCTTTCATACAAACCTCTACATAATGCTGCTTCTACCTACTTATCCTCACTGATACACAAGTCTGTCCTGTCCAGGTCCCTACGCTCTGCCAAAGATCTGTGTCTATTCTATTTTCATACTCTGACGCCTGTTTTTATGACCTCTCTAGGGCTGCACTGCTCCTATGGAATTCCTTTCCCTGCTACATTAGACTTACACCCAGTCTCAATTCCTTCAAAAGGCCATTAAAAACTCACTTCTTTAGGAAAGCATATCAATTAAACTGTTAATAATATGATATGATATAAAATTGATTTGTGTGGCGCTCTGTAGTAAACCATTATGCACTGTACATTTCTGTAAGTTTAAATGTTTTGGAGCTCTGTAAAGCATTCATATAAACTGAACATTTTTCTCTCTTAAGTTCTCGGATTCATTCATTCATGTAGATTGTACATTACAGTTGGTATTATTGCTGCAAAGCTCAGCAATGCACCCGAACACACCTTACTTTTTCTCTGAATGTACAAGTGTGGAGATCTATGATACATTCATACGCACTATAGTGCACAATGCTTTACATTTTAATGCTGTGAAGTTCTGTGATATGAAAATACATACCAGACAGGTAAAAGTACACATGCCGTGAAGTTATGTGATACACTCATGTACAATGGAAATAATTGTGAGTTTTATTAATGTGGAACTCTGTGACATGCATCCTGTATGTTAGCTACTTGCTGCTAAGCTATGTGATAAACTATATATATATATATATATATATATATATATATATATATATATATATATATATATAATCCAAATGCCCCGCACTCAATTTAACCGGTTTTGTTCGGTGCCTCGGTGCAACAACTCCAGCCACTCCATATATTCCCGAAAGAGTGCACTCAAAGGACTTGTATAGATTTCAAATAAGTGCTTTTATTCAGCAAATATATACAAAATATGCGGATCAAGTCGACATTTCAGTCCAAGCGGATCCTCTTGATAAAAGTCAGTTTGGACTGAAACGTCGACTTGATCCGCATATTTTGTATATATTTGCTGAATAAAAGCACTTATTTGAAATCTATACAAGTCCGTTGAGTGCACTCTTTCGGGAATATATATATATATATATATATATATATATATATATATATATATATATATATATATATATATATATATATCATAACATAAATACAAAATCCAGCACACTCTCTCATTCATTAAACAGCAATTTCAAGACTCACAGATTGTAATAGTTTTATTTAAAAACACCTAATCTAGGAAAAAAATAATGGGGGTTTAGTTACAGTATATGATTATACATTGCATAAGCCTGCCACAACATCAATGTACCCCATCCTTGGCAGGTCCTATCCTAGCAGCCTAATGTCTGCTCTTATGAGATCCATCTATTTACTTGGGAAATGCTTTCTTCCTGGGACTCTCTGCAGTTCAAGGCTAAATAGGGCCCTTGAATGAGGCACCTGTGACAGGGAGGGGTGAAAAAATGGGGAGTTGGCCTGACTCCCAAATATATAAATAAATGAAACCAAAGAATTTCTGTCACAGGTGCCTCATTCAAGGGCCCTATTTAGCCTTGACTTGCAGAGAGTCCCAGTAAGGAAGAATTTCCCAAGTAAGTGGATTAATCTCATAATATAAAAAAAGAGGTACTTCCCAGGTAAACAACCTAATAGGGAGTACCAGAAAGGGAGGGTTAATGGGGTGGCAAAAAGGGCATAACCCTGCATAGAGCACAAAAGAAAAAGAGGTGAAGGATATGATCACCCCGTAAAGAAAACGGGCTGGTCACCTTCAGGCCACCCCAAAAAGACGTCTCAAGAAAAATAATAAACAACTTTATTGGAAAAAACTAGAGAACAAACAGAGTTCTAAAAATAAATGGATATATACGGCCTGGTTTCTGCAGAGATATAACTACGCACACATGTATCAATCTCTACACAGTGTAGCAAACTCACTCAGAACAGAGTAGTAGCTAAGATACATGTAGCAAATGTAGTAAATGTTGTCATGCACCAGACCCCACAGGGTTAACACTCTGGTATAGAAATCGAAAGGATAGAAGAGGTAGTAAAGTGAGAATGGAAAATAAAGTGGAAATAACCTGTCAAAGGTAATACAACAGTAGTAGAAGGTTGTATCTAACCACAGGTAGCTCACTAAGCCCCACCACCTAAATACAAATGACCAGAGCAAATAAATAGCTCAAACAAAAGTGTAACACCCTGTAATCTAGAAAACACTGGGTTAATCTAAATGAAACATAAACAGCCCAACGCGCGTTTCGGCGGTCTAACCGCCTTTTTCAAGGGCAAAAAGATAATAAAGTAAACCGCATACACATTCCCCCCCTAGGACTATTTAAATGTCTTCCCGTACCTCCCATCTGATGTAATTGGTTGTCGCTTGTCCATACATGAGTCCGTATCGGGAGGGGGAGAGGGAAGTGACTGCGCATGTCCAGGGAACCTCGCGCATGCGCGTCCAACGAACTCCAAAGTTAGTGCACATGTCAGAAAAGTAGTAATTAACGCGCATGTCCGCTCACCGGCGGACACGCATGCGCGAAGACTTCTTGCATATCTAAGGGGGTAGTATAATAAAACACCTTGATAGTGCGCATGTCCGCAGCCTAATGGCCGCGCATGCGCGAAAACTTAGACACGGAATAAATCACATATAGACGTATCTCAATTCAATTATGAAGAGGGAAAATACCTCTTTATAGTTGGTAACTGCTAAAATGATTAGGCTGGAAGCCCTATATGGGGAAGTAGATGATAGAAGAAGTGATTATAGAGGGGGATGAAAGCAGGAGAAATAGTGAATAAATCCACATTAATGATTGAACTAAAGTCCCATTATCTAACCAAACACATATATATTTTGTTTAAAGAGACTAAAAAGAATGGTAAAGGTCAGATCGTTCCAATAAAGGCTGGGTGTATAAAAACAAATAAAGAACAAAGAATAAGGGATAACAATGCGAAAAAAAGAGACAAAATAATGCAAGACAGAGTGTACATTTATATATATATATATATATATATGTAAATACAGCTATACAAATGTGATCATTATTTACACATTTAGTTACAGAAAAGAAACGTGAGAAGGGGATATAAATCCCTACGTATATACACACAAACAGTCTTATTTATGCTTCTATCGATATTTACACATTTATTTACTTACTTACAAGTTCATTTTAGATGTGTGGATATAAGCAGAGTATAGAGACCCGTATATATAAGAACCCGTAAAGATAAATAGATAAGGACCCAAGAGGTGGGACCCGATTAGATGAACGGGGCGAAGAAAAAAACCCTCATTCAAACCCAAGGGTTGGAGGGTCTTAAGTTCATATATCCATCTGGACTCCCTTTGTCTTAAAATTTTATCAAAGTCTCCACGTCTCGGGGTCCTTTTAACCAGCTCTAGGCCGCAGAACCTAAGGTTACTGGGATCCCCCTGGTGGTGTTCTCTCAAGTGTCTCGAGATAGGAGTCTCGAGGCGATTCCTAGGGGATCTCACATGCTCCATAATCCTATCTTTGAAAGCCCTAAAGGTCTTCCCTACATATTTCTGTCCACACGTACATGATAGTAGGTATACAAGGCCCTTGGTATTAGAATTAAAAAAACTTTTAATTTTAAAGGAGCCCTGTCCCTTGCTATCATTCACAATTTTAGATTACAGGCTACACACCTGCCACACCCATATGTGCCTGTCGGAGGAGTACCTAACCAAGTGGCACGTGGTTGTGGTTTGGTGGAAAAGTGACTGGGGACCAAAAAGTCTTGAATGTTCCGTCCACGTCTAGCTGTAATATTGACATGTGGACTTAAAGTGTCTCTGAGATGTACATCATTCAGAAGGATCGGCCAGAATCTCTCAAGTGACTTCCATACTTCCGGCCACCCCACATCAAATGTTGCAATCATACGGATCATACCAGTCTCCTGATTAGTGTTCTTTTTAGGGGTGCCACACAATAGATCATTCCTCTCTGTCTGGAGTGCTCTTTTATAAGCTCTTTTTAAACAACGATTCGTGTAACCCTTCTCTTTGAAGTATTGCCGAAGTTGTTTTGCTTGTATGATAAAGTCCTGGGTGTCACTACAGTTTCTCCGAAGACGGAGATATTGGCCTACCGGTATACCCTCTTTGAGAGGTCGAGGGTGGTGGCTAGTCCAGTGTAGAAGGGAATTGGTTGCTGTGGGTTTTCTAAACAGTGTGGAATGAAGTGTACCATCTTCACTGATAATAATAGTGACATCAAGGAAATTTATAGAGGGTCCTCCGAATTCAGAAGTGAAGCGGAGATTTTCAGTGTTCTGGTTAAGGAGAGTTACCATATCTGAGAATTCACGATGGGGTACCCTGCCAGACAATCAGAATGTCGTCGATATATCGACCCCGCCATAGAACCTTATATAGGTATTCACTCAACGCATCTGTATTGCGTACCTGTTGTTCCCACCAACCCAGGTGAAGGTTTGCATATGAAGGGGCACAAGCCGTCCCCATAGCAGTACCCCTCACCTGGTGGTAGAAATGGTTGTTAAACAGAAAATAATTGTGTGACAAGATAAACCTAAGCAGACGTAAACGAAAAGCCGTATATGAATCATCCCTCTGGGTTCTTTGATCAAGGAAAAAAGCCACATGATCAATCCCTCTATCATGAGGTATAGATGAATATAGGGATTCAACGTCCAAACTGCATAGTTGGACAGTAGGGGAAAATTTGAGGTTGGCCAGTATATTTAACGCCTGCTTAGTATCCCTAATGTAGGAGGGTAAAGTTTCCACAAGGGGTCTTAGAACTTTGTCAATATACAAGCTGCCATTCTGTGTGAGGTTATCAACCCCAGAGACTATAGGTCGTCCAGGGGGTGTCTCCAAGCTTTTGTGGACTTTTGGTAGGCAGTAGAAGGTTGCTATTTTAGGGTGACGAGTAAAAATAAACTCAAACTCGTCACCCGATAGCAACCCCCCACTGCGACCCTCATCCAAGATCTCCTTGTATATAGATAGGAAGTCATTAGTGGGATCCTGTTTAAGGATTCTATACGGTTCAGTATCGCTGAGTACTCGTTCTGCCATACCAAGATAATTGTCCACATCAATCACTACAATATTCCCCCCCTTGTCGGCGGGTTTAATGATGATATTGGTATCATCCTGTAGGGTTTTTAAGGCCCGTTGTTCCCGTCTCAGGAGATTTAAGATTGATTTTTTTCAATCTCAGTCCTGGCTGCCTCTAAAAATAACTCAATGTTCCTATAGCTTGCAAAGTTGGGTGTGAAGCGACTCTTTGGTTTTAAACCTGTACGGTTCGGTGTAATATTTGGGTCATTTTCGTCCAACAAGGCAAGTAAATTAGTGAGGCACTGAAAATCCTTTAAAGCAAGTCCTAGATCTTTAGCTTTTCTTTCATTCTGAACAGAGTGGAATTTATGTAAAGCCAGTTTTCTGACAAAAAGATGGAGATCCCTAATCCAATCAAACTTATCAAAGGGTGGTGTGGGTACAAAAGATAGCCCCTTCCCCAGAACAGCTTCTTGATCTAATGTGAGTATACGATACGGACTCACGTATGGACAAGCGACAACCAATTACATCAGATGGGAGGTATGGGAAGACATTTAAATAGTCCTAGGGGGGAAATGTGTATGCGGTTTACTTTATTATCTTTTTGCCCTTGAAAAAGGCGGTTAGACCGCCAAAACGCGCATTGGGCTGTTTATGTTTCATTTAGATTAACCCAGTGTTTTCTGGATTACAGGGTGTTACACTTTTGTTTGAGCTATTTTGTTGCTCTGGTCATTTGTATTTAGGTGGTGGGGCTTAGTGAGCTACCTGTGGTTAGATACAACCTTCTACTACTGTTGTATTACCTTTGACAGGTTATTTCCACTTTATTTTCCATTCTCACTTTACTACCTCCTCTATCCTTTCGATTTCTATACCAGAGTGTTAACCCTGTGGGGTCTGGTGCATGACAACATTTACTACATTTGCTACATGTATCTTAGCTACTACTCTGTTCTGAGTGAGTTTGCTACACTGTGTAGAGATCGATACATGTGTGCGTAGTTATATCTCTGCAGAAACCAGGCCGTATATATCCATTTATTTTTAGAACTCTGTTTGTTCTCTAGTTTTTTCCAATAAAGTTGTTTATTATTTTTCTTGAGACGTCTTTTTGGGGTGGCCTGAAGGTGACCAGCCCATTTTCTTTACGGGGTAATCTCATAATAGCAGGCATTAGGCTGCTAGGTACAAAAAACAAGAGATAAATCAGTGCTAATTAACAGACAAAATCCCGGAAGGCAGCAACCAAAGGAAAGGTTGCACCAAAGATACAAAATATATATACCGATAATATCAATAGTAGAGATAGTCCTCTTGTATAGGTAACTATAAGTCATAGATGAGAGTCAATATAAAGTGCTTAATAGAAAAATGAAAGATCCTCAGTTGAAACGATGAGTCAATTAATCGGAGCGCTCCGTATGCAGATATAAAAGACAAAAAAAGGAGGACAGCGTATAGTGCAATAAATGTGATTAGAGATATGTTATAAGTAGAAATAATGGTACTATTATAGGATAAGTGGGGATTCCAAAACTCAGGACAGAAAGACAACGAATAGTGCGCTCAATATAAAAAAGTCAATAGATACAATTAATAAAAATGTACTTACCAGTGGGTGCAGGAGTGATTGGAGGGTACTGGGAGTGTATCAGGTACTGGGAAGTATAGGTGTTGTAGTGGATCCAGTGAAGGATTGGGGCGGTAGTAGGTGCAGGGAGTGTTAGGGGCTGTGGTGGGTGCATAGGGGTGGTATTGGGTGCAGAAAGGCATAGTCACAGTATTGGATACAAAAAGGCATAGGGCCTGTAGTGGGTGAGGTGAGTACAGAGAGACATAGTAGCTGAATTGTGTGCAGGAAGGCATGGAGGCTGTGGTGGGTACAGGGAGAGATAGGAATAAGAGGGATGGGGGCTGTTGCAGGGTTAGATGCTATGGTTGGTGCATAAAGGCATAGGGGCTGTGGTGGATGCAGGGTGGGATAGGGGCTATGGTGGATGCAGGGTGGGATAGGGGCTGTAGGGGGTGCATGGTGGGATAGGAGTTGTGGTGGGTGCAGGATGGGAGAGAGATTGTGGTGAGGGGAATAGTGATTGTGTGGTTAAAGGGACATTGAGCTGAATGGATTAAGAGGGCTTAGGGGCTGCAAAGGGTAAAGGAGGACATAAATGCTGTGGTGGGTGAAGGGGAGCATAGGTGCTGGATGGGTGAAGGGGGGATAGGGGGTGGGATGGGTGAAGGGGAGGATAGGGGCTGGGATGGATGAAGGGGAGGATAGGGGCTGGGTTGGGTGAAGGGGAGGATAGGGGCTGGGATGGATGAAAGGGAGGATAGGGGCTGGGTTGGGTGAAGGGGAGGATAGGGGCTGGGTTGGGTGAAGGGGAGAATAGGGGCTGGGTTGGGTGAAGGGGAGAACAGGGGCTGGGATAGGTGAAGGGGTGGATAGGGGCTGGGATGGGTGCAGAGGGGAAAGGGGCTAGGATGGATAAAAGAGCATATGGGTTGTGGTGGGTGAAGGAGGGCATAGGGGCTGGATGGGTGGCTAAATAAAATATTTACATACCTGTAGATTCTGATATGCTGCTCATTAGCTTCAGTAGACTCTGCAGGAGAGGACAGGAAGTGATGTAACTTCCCTGGCCCCGCCTCTTCCCCTCACATGGAGTTCTGTAGATCCATGTTATGGAGGAGACCTGGCAAGAAGAGCTAGATCACTGCCTGGTCTCACTCAGAAGGGGGGGTGGATGGGGGAAATTTAAAATGCAATAGGTTGTAGGAGCAACCTACCACTGTGCAATACGTGAAATTATGGCTGGGCAGCCGGCCGGGCCCTTGCCCAAGTGGTCAGTCCGCCCCTGGTAGTCAATAAAGCTGGAGCTATACTAGTAAGAGAAAGTTGGCAGTGGTGTCCAAAACAGGTAGGTCTGAAAAAAGAGAGCATCAATATTAATAAAATATTAATACCACCTAATTACAAGACCATTATTAGGCTGACTTGTACCTTGACTGGCTCCGCAATTGCTACAGGATTTAATAATGTAATTCATTGGTAAAAAGATGTTCAATAACCTAAAACACCAACAAGAAAGTGACAAAAGATAACTTGCTCATAATTCAGTACTACCTTACAAATCCCATGAAAATGTGTCAGATTGTTGCCAGTAAGGTAGGTAAAGTAAAATGAGCCCAAAAACAACTAGAAAAAAAACTAAAATACTCTTGTAATACCTGTTACCATAAAATATAGAAGAACATTGCATCAGTATATTAAATGATCCAGTTAACAATGGGTGCTAATATAGCTCCAGATATTTAATGGCCAGTATGAAGCATACATGGTGAGACTTGACGTCATTAGATATAAGTGAGATATGCTGCAAATGAGGTAGCAGTATACATGAATAACAAGAAGCAAGAGTACATAAACACAAAATATCAAGTAGTGGAAAACCAGGCATGTTTGGGGCACCTGAGGGTAACCCATGGACTTTAAAGGTAAGTAGGAATGTCATGTTTGGAAGTATGACACTAAGTGTCTGGAGTAAAGTGAGAACCAAAAGTGTTGTGAGATAAAATATTAACAGTGTCATAAGAGAAATGTAGAAAAAAGTACTAAAAAAAATAAATACATAAGAGAATTGAAAGACCATAAATTGTAAAAGGCATTTGTAACACATCCATGAAGGGTGTTTCATCGGTGACAGGGAAAGTTTGTTAAAATATAGCGTGGCTGATCGTAGGCGGAATTTACTGAGCCAACACAAACTATATTGTGGCCGAATGTAATAACCAAAGTGACTACAGGCAAAATTTACTAAAACCAAATGCAAATGTAGTTTTGTTAAACATAGGCTTAATGTATTACAATAAAAGTGAAAATTTAGTGTGGTCAATTGTAGACAAAATCCACTGAACCCGAAAGAAAATGTAGCGCAGTCAAATGTAGGCAGAAAGTACTAATGAAAGTGACTGTAACGAGGCCGAATATAGGCCAAATGTACTGAACCACAGTGAATATGTATTTGCATGCCCGAACATATCTAATGTGGCCAAGTGAATCAAAGTGATTATGTAGTGCATCCTAATGTAGGCTGAATGTACTGAAACCATGGTGAATAAGTGCCGTAGCCAACACAGACCAAATGCACTGAAACACAATGTAGCATGACTGAACGTAGGCCAAATGTACTGAAACAGTGACTATATAGTATGGCTGAACGTTAGCTGAAAGTACTGATACATAGTGAATAAGTAGCATGGCTGAATTATAGTGAATATGTAACTTGACTAAACAAAAGCCAAGTGTACAATCCTAAAAAAAGAACGGTGGAGGTTGACCGTGAGTCAAGGTCCATACTCACGTACACTGCCTGAATGCTATCCCAAGCTGGGAAGTCAGCGAACTAGAAGTTGAGCGTGGTAATCTAGCAACCACGTTCCAACTGTTGACAGAACAACAGGTGGTTGCTGGGAAGGAGGTAGATATAGGCTGGACAAAACCTCTCACACAACTCCAGGCATACTACCTTTACATATGTATGAGCCATTCTACCGACTGGGTGCCATTTCTGTCCCCTGGACATTATATGTATAAAAATGGATGACCACTCTAAAATATGTTTTATTATTAAACAAATTATATTGCACATTAATATAACTGGAAATATAAAATATATAATTGAAAACAATAAATAAAAACTACCTATTACACTGAAAAAATAGCACATATGTTACTTTAACACTAGGCTCTTTATCATAAAATATAATGATAAAAATCCTTTAGAAATCTTTTTTTTTTTAAATGGTTTTTATTGTTGTGTGACTCCATATTCCATTTATCCATTTAAATATTTTTTTTACTAAAGAAATCACTCAGTCCTGTTACCCTAACATTATTCTACTATTGAGATTTATTCTATATAGGAAGTTACAGCTTCTGGTCACGGGAAGACCAAAAGTAAGTGCTCTTATTTTCATCTCTGTGTATTTGATGATAATGTAACTATGACTGAGAAGGTCGATTTCAACGTATCTCCTGTAACTGAAATTATTATTTAGATGTTATTGGTTTATTTTAAAATCACAAATTTTTGGTGAATCACTAGGATTTTGTCAGTGGCTTCGTGCTATTAGCATGTGCGCCATGTGGCTATATTTCATGTATTTGCTAATTCTACGCTAAAAACTCATAAGAAGTAACAGGATGGGTAACAGTAAGAGGAGTAAGTAGTGTCCATGGTGTAGTGATGTATTAGTGGGAATATTAGTTGGTATACTATTTACTTGATTTTTAAGTTTTACAGTTAAAATGACTGAAGTTGTAGACATTTAAGATCAGTTTTACAATATAATTGCCATATTTACACAGAGCCAATCCACCACTAAGTGCTTCAAGAAACAGAAATCCTATCATACCCAACACAATGCAGACCCCAGAGAGGAGAGAGAAATATTTAGAGAA
Organism: Pelobates fuscus; assembly: GCF_036172605.1. Lineage (NCBI taxonomy): Eukaryota > Metazoa > Chordata > Amphibia > Anura > Pelobatidae > Pelobates > Pelobates fuscus. Next base: position 298,014,392 of record NC_086318.1, read on the forward strand.
GGAAGGTAAGAAATACAGGAAGGACCTAGAGTCAGACAGGAAGGAAACAATCAGTGACCTCAATGAGAAAGAAAAGCAGAGACGTCACAAAAAAGTGGAAACCTCGTCAGCAAAGAGTCATACATCCCTAATGTTACAGAGCTGTTTTCTGTGTTGCAAAAGACAGACACAACAATCAAGTTGTTTTTGTGAGCAGGGAAGCAGGTGAGAAAGCAGATTCAGAGATGCCCAATGTTGTGCTACCAGTTCTGGCCATTATAAGGGCCCATCAGGCAACGACTCTAGCCCATGGAGAGCTGACATACAGGGATGTCATTTGCTTGTGCACAACAACACAAAATCTGAACTGAGAGTGCGTTATTCAAACACATATCAGGTTTAGAAATCAACTTACAGCTCCCACAGACATTTAGTGGCAAAGTACTGAAGTTATTAGTAATTGTTGTGTGATGAAGTATGAAGGTGATCTGTAACCTGGTGTCATAATACATACAAGTGAAACACATGTTGGGGTCTGTTGTATGCAAATGATTGGGGTCAAGAGGTTTTTCTGGCCAGCTCATGAAGACATCCTTTGGTATTTGTTTAAGGACATTGTGTGCATTATCCCATCCCTGAGATCAGTCAAAGGTTGTTACATGGACATTGAGAAAGAAGTCTGGGCCAAGCTAAAGAAAGTTTCTTATAAAAGGTCAGGCAAGTTTTTTTTACATTAATTTAAGACACTACTAGCTAAACACTATTGGATGTAGTTTTTGTGCAACTGAACCATTTATGCCAATGTAGCTTGTGCAACTGAACCATATATACAAATTGACCTTAGGTACCGAAAACCAGACATCTTAAACTTTTTGTCTATGTGTTTCTTACTGCAAGAAAGACCCACTCATGGTATGCAGCTGGGAAAGGAGCAGAACACACTTGCCACCCTCTCTATTGCCACTCTTTCTGTGTCTCCCTCCTTTCTTTCCCCTTTCTCTCCTTTATCTTTCCACCTTTGTTGCTGTGAAGAACTATGAGCACATATCACATCCCTTCAACACAAATCACACAAACAGACAAAATGTACACACAGCCATTGACACTCGCAAACAAAAACACACACACATGTATGCACACACACACACGTACAAACACACACTCCTTTAACCCTTTGTTCATTCCTGTTACTAAATTGTTGTTGTTTTTTTCTAAAAAATAAATTTTATGTTTTTCAATTATGTTTTATCCATCATTTATCCATTTGTTCAATAAATTATATTATAAAAAAAAAATGCTAAATGTTAAGTTTTGGTTTTCTTTAAAAAAAATAAACCTTTTTTGCATATAAACCTTTTGTCACAAATATCAATTATTTGAACAAGTAACCAACTTGTTCAAATTTCCAACTCCATTTCTTTAAAATAAACAGGTTGTTGGGGATGCATATATGGGGCACTGAGTTTTGGGGGGTGGGGGGAGTACATTAGGAAAAGGCTCAAGGGACGAGCGGACTGAAAGGGCAATACTGTGATATTTATTGTGTTGAAGCTCTGTGAGACACTCACACACAATGTTAAGCTCAAGGAACCATGGGCCATCTTGACTCAAAAGAACATGGATTTTTAGATCCAGTTTTTAGTCACCAGTTGGAGCTCTTTGAAAACCCCACCCCATTGATCAGCAGCAGTTCCCACCTATATCATCACACAATCCTAATTGGCCAGAATTCAAGGATCTCTTCATTATTATTCTCCAGTAACACAATTATACGTGCATATGTTGTAGTTTTGGAACCACTGCCAGAGAATAGTAGCATATTTTAGTCGTAAAAAGAAACACACAAACAATATTTACTAAAGTAAAACTTTATTGTTTAAAGAAAGCACTTTGGAAACAATGTGCTAATTAGCCATTACTACATACATGCAATGAAGCAGAACATAACAGTAGTTTATGGGGAAAAAAATCAAAATCATTCATTCTGCACATATTACAAAAAACTTAATCATACAATGCACTTCTCTCCAGCATATGTAGTGCTGTGTCAACGCAACACCACTGCTTTTATTGGGAAGGTGTGTTTAACCGAGTGCCAGTGATTTCAACTCATAGCTAAATCTACGGCTCAGGTGCCCTAGAACACAAATTGTACAGATGGTCTGCATCCTCTGCCTTAAAAAATTAATTAAAATATATTATGTGCAATGTAATGTCAGGAAAAGAGAGGAGCTTTGATGAAAGAGGCACTGCATGGGCAGGAATGAGCGGGGTTATCTAAATCCATTTGCAATGAGCACCTCCAACTATGGTGTTTTTCGGCAGCTGCGTAGTATACCTTTTTGGAAATTGAACCACGGCTGAAATCCTCTAGCACTCCAAAGATTTAACAGATGCAATTTTTCAAATAAATTACCTCTAAGTGTATAATGGAACAAGTTTAATCTCCAGACTGTCTTGCATTCTAAACAAACCCCCAAGTGCAAACATTACAGTGGTTGAAGCAACCAAATGATAATTAAATGTACAAAATGAATCTCATCAGGATAATGAAGTCTAGTTTACAGTACATAATTACAACATAATTCACAATTGTGGGCTGCTTAATACAGAACCTGTGCAGCTATATTTAAGTCGCATTCCAGCTCTAAGCATTTCTGTTTCTCACATAACAACCAAATGATGTATGCGTACAGTACTATAACAACCTCTATCATTCAAGCATATTTGATTACACATTAAAGAAATTAAAATCATTCAAGTCAGGATGGTATTCCTGACACTTAAAGAAAGACAAACAATCTAAAATCTCGACATTATACCTTAACTGATCGATGTCTATCCAGAAGTAGACACGTCAAAACAATACCGACAACACAAAAATAGGGCTAAAATGTGCTTTTTACAACACATTAGGAATTTGTAAACACCATTTTGTTGGCCTCTAGTGCGAGATGCTATTTAAAGTTATAGTTATCATGTATTTATAAGCTACATATTTTTCCTCTCATGTATTTAACCATTGGAATGCCAGAGGAGTGATGTAAAAAAATTCATAGCAATATCTGGTAAAGTTAACAGATTGAGTGCAGATGATCGTGTTGGAACTCAAAGGGTTAAATATGTTGTATGTCATTCTCAAAGATCTTATCCAGCTCTTAATTTAATCAGGGGTAGGCAACCTTCATCACTCCAGATGTTGTGGACTACATCTCACCTGATGCTTCTCCAACAGTATGGCTGTCAGAACACAATGGGAGATATAGTCCACAACATCTAGAGAGTCAAAGGTTTCCTACCCCTGTCCTAAACCAATGCACTTAAATTTATTTTGAGAAGATGCTCAATTTCCAAATTTACTTTTATCTCAAATGTTTCTGTGATTCAATTGAAGATTATTTAGATCCAGTTCACAAATTATTGCAAATAATTAGTAATTCATTCCACTTATTGAAGTTGCTTTTATTAACCCAATTATTTGGTGACAGTTTAAGTAGCTAAATTCATAGTGTTTCTGCATGGACAAACTGTTTTCCTTTTCTAAAGTTATACCGCCATAACGAAACTGATCTATTAGATTTAACCGATTAAGGATCAGTCATGGCATATGTGGTTAAAACGATTTACTCTTTAATGATGTGTTATAAAATGGAATGTCAAACTCATTTAAATAAACAGGACATTCTGTGCTGGCATAAGGTTTTCTAGAACATCCTTTATTGTCCTTAAGAGATTGATCACCTATGACTGCCGTAAATTGACTAACAGATAGAAATGTGTTTTGGGCTTTTAAAATTTCCTATGCAGGATCAAACTTACCAAGCAAGATATCTAATTATTTTCTGTCGAAGTATGACTTCTGAGGTCAATAGCACAGGGAACGGATGGAACTAAATGACATTTAGTGCATCAAAACACTGAAAAGTACAGTCAAACCAGAATTTGTAATTAACATTAGCATCTGTCCCGTAATCGTAAACTTGCAATGTCTTGATACGGATCCTATATCATCTAAAATGACTTGTTAGAATCCGTAATAATGGGAGCAGGTCAGTTTCTTACTATAGCTATTTTTAGTTAATTTGTTAAATATGAAACTAGAAAGAATTGAAAATGATGTGTCATTCTCTAGCAAAATATTTGGGACTTTCAAAACTTATCTGTGCAAAGCATGTCAGGAAACACACTGAGAAAAGATCATCACATAATGTGATGTATAATTTCCTCTTGTTCTGCATCTGTCAAGCTGATGGAATCAAACAGCAGATCTTTTATTTAATCCTGTAATAAATATATCACAAAAAAAAAAAAGATGAATATGTCTCATTGATGTTGCACTGTCAATGTTTTGTGATTACAAAGAGAGTTTGACAGCAAAAAGGTTTTGAAGGGAAATTGACAAATGCTTGATTGGACCGATTTCAGATAAGAAGTCTAACGCTTCACTTGCTGCTTCCTTGATACATATGGTTTCACATTTAAATAGTTTTGCATTCATAGAACTGCAATATTAACATGGACAGTCTTTTTTTTTAGGACATTCACAGTGATTGCTGTAATAAAGGTATTAACTGTTGAAGAATATTAATTCCAAATACCTTTGGTTATTCATGCACAAAACACATTATTGGGGTCACATCTAAAAGTCACACTGATTTCAATGAAAAAAAAAATAGCCACATATGGTGGTGACCATATTTGACCAGGCCTGTGCAACCTTTTTAGAGACTACTGAGAACGGTTGCTGTTTAGCATAAATACGTATAAGCTAATATAGTGATAATCAGATCAATCCATGTATGTTGATCATAAGTCAATGTCTTTTCTTTTATATTTTATAAACTATATGAATGGGATTGTTGTTTTTAAAAGGGGCAATTGTAACTAGCAACTTAATTATGCTAAGCCTACACTTTATCACAATTTTGATTTTAATTAGAATGTTTGGGCCACAAGGTAAATGATAAATCATGCTAAATGTTGTGTAATTCCCCTGTCCATCAAGGTCTGCTAATGCACCATTGGGAGGCGGCCTCCACGGTGTGTTACAGCACTTCAAGTGCATAAGATTACTATATGAAAGTGACATTCAGCTATAGTAAACTCCCCATATACTCCATAAACAACAGGGTGTGCAGTATGGAGTTACCTGTCATACAATATGGAGGAACTAGCATGAATACATGGTTAGCAGTCATTAAATAAGGGGCATCTACCATAAGCTGACGTTAGAGTACAGATGTGGGTGCAGGCATGAAATGAAAAAGAGCTGGTAGAAGGGAAGAGCTAGAATAAACAAGATAGATATAAACAACAGACCTGGCATGACAAAATGGTGGATTTGGATATATGGTACAGTGCTGGCATTTACTTGAAGTGTGGAATCACTGTATGCTGCAAATGAAACATTAGTAATAAAGGACTAAGGTTAGGAAGAATAGAAGGTATCTTCTCTGCTAATAAGCTCAATTAGAAGTTACTTCATATGAAAAAATTTCAAAGAAATGTATGGAGAAGCCTCTCCATGAAAGTGTCACTTCTGAACCCCAGCTATTCATTGCTTTAAATTATACTCAAATTGAATGAACAAAGCGATGTGTTTTAAGTATCAAGTTGATCTGTGGACTGACTTGCTGCTGAATTAAAGAGACACTTTGGCAATAATCATTTAATTTAATTTAATCATAGTGGCTGAAGTCCCCTAGTATTATCACTGCATTCAATGTTGAACCATTTAGGAGCAGGCCCTGCTGGGGGTATGGCTAAGCAGAGATTAAACACTTCCTTATAGACATACCAATTCATACCAGCAATGACTGAAAGCAGTCAGCGGCCACTCTCTGCCCAACACAGCCACCCATTGGTGCCCAGACTAAGGCTTCATCATTATCTCAAGCAGCACAGAGGGAATGGGCTGATGGGGACTCTCCAAGATGACTTCAGACAATATACACCACTTCAATGAGATGAAGGAGTTACTGTCTTCAGTGTCCCTTTAAAGTTCTTTACAATTCATCTATTTTGCACCATATTTTGCAAGTTCTTTTAAATTATAATAGTATAATTTAGAGGAGCAATTGAGAAATCAAATTAGGGAGCTACAACCAACCACATTCTCTTGATTATACATATTTATTTTTGTACTATGTTTCTAAACTGTTCCAGACAGTCAATCTATTTATATATTTTTCATTTAAACATCTTCTCAAAAAAAACCTTCTTTATATTTGTAGTAGTTTTATGCCAATCACTCAGTAATACAACACCTTTGTTCACAAATTGAAAACACATACCTTACTTTATATACATCCTCTTATAAATACATTCTAGGTTGAAATGCATGTGATTCTAGTTTTCTGAGTCATTTAGTTCTGTAAATTTTGCAATCAACTACTTAAATACCAAAGTGTACCTCCCACACCACAAAATGTACATTACAAAAGTTTTAAAGTTTGTTAAATCTCTTATTTGAGACCATGAAGTACCTCCATCACTCAACAAATTAACCTTTCGTTTGATAATGTGATTTAATAAACTAAATCTCCAAATCATCAGGTCGGGGTCTGCTGCTGGCATGGCTGCTTGCTCTGCTAGGTGGTCTGTGGTCCAAAACTGCAATGGGCTGCATCTCATGACCAGGCACTAATTTCTTGGTATTCTGTTGATCATCAGGAAACTCAAAGGGCTGTGCATGAGTATTTGAGATGGTGCTTCCAGCTTGGCCCATCCTAATTTGTTCAGCGCTGTAATTAGCCCAGTTCTGCTCACTTGCTTGCTTGTTAAAATTACGACATGATGAAGGGTTTCTTTCACTAGTAACAAGCTTGTAACCTGGTGGTGACATGGGAGCAGTCGGAGAAGAACAGCCATTAAAGTATGTGTATTTAGGTGAACCACAATCTTTTGCTGAACTTATTGGATCATTTGTATGGGTGTATGGGTTTCTTTTCCCCTTGATGCCATCCTTGATGCTTTTAAAGCTGACGTAAAATAGTTCAATGATGTTTAAGCCAAGTGACACAAGAGACACTATCAACATAAACCATATAAAAATGGTTTTCTCGGTGGGTCGTGAGAGGAAGCAATCTACTGTATGTGGGCAGGGTTGTCGTTCACACCTGTAGACGGCATTCAGACTGAACCCATACAGGTACCATTGGATGACAAGAAAGCCAACTTCAAAAACTGACTTAAACAAAATGCTTATTATATAAGTGCGAAGAAGACCCCCACGCATTCTGACTTTGCCATGTTCTTCAATGCCATACTTGTATTTTTTTATTTCAATTTGTTTAAGGTGCATGTCAACATTGCCTCCATCATTCTGAACAATTTTAAGTTCTTCTTCCTTCCTGTTCAGCTTTTCTTCTTTGCGCATCAAGTAAAACACATGGGCCAAATAAAGCAAAGTTGGTGTTGAGACGAATATAATCTGAAGAACCCAGAAACGTACATGAGAGATGGGGAATGACTTGTCATAGCAGACATTTTCACAACCAGGTTGCTGAGTGTTGCAGCGAAATGCTGATTGTTCATCTCCCCAGGCTGATTCCACAGCAGTGCCCAAAAGAAGGATACGAAATATAAACAGTACTGACAACCAAACCTTTCCACCAGCAGTAGAATAGGTTTGCACCTTGTCAAGAAGTCTTCCAAGTGCACTCCAGTCACCCATCTTTATAGAGGGCTACCTAAAATAACAGAAAAATTTAAATCAATTTAAAATTTACATTTTTTCTATGAACAAATTCTTATTAAAATTACTCTAATACACATTTCACAAAAGCAGTAACAACTGATAAAGTTTTATATTTTGAAGTCACATGCTTATCATACTGTACATTTTTCTCCATTTCAAATACATTTAATCAACATAAATAATATAAAATGATGCTGGATATTAGCATCTCCAGAAAACTGGAGATTCTTCCATTTTATGTATTAACCCAAAATGGCAACCTCAAGGTATTGTGTATGAACAAGAGGAAGTCAGTGAAAACTACTTATTATAATTAACACTCACGACACCACATTTGGAATAAGGGAATGGATGGACCCACATTTTTATTTTTATTCACAGAACCCTAACTGCTGCTTATGCTCTGGGGAGGTGGGCAGAAAGTATTGGGACACCTGCCTAGTTTAATGTGTGTCACAAGTACCCTTGTTTTTAATGTAGGTTTGTATTTAGGTTCTAAATGTATTGTATTTTTAATACTAAAACGCAAGTTAAATGTTAACAAAAATCAGAAAACTAGTGTGGTATACTTTTATTTGTGTGTGATTTTTTTTTTCAATTCTTTATTTTTAATTGTGCATAGATAGTACAAAGCAGCCTTACTGTGCCACAATAGCTAAAGCAAGGTATGCATTAAACGTAGTGAGAAATTTATATGGCTTTCAATATATCTGCACATTTTTATATAAAGCAAGAGAGAACAAACTGAGTGTCTAACAAAGAGTTCCACCACAAAGAGCCCTGATAGAGAAAGGTGGGAGAGTCCAGAGCCTTAGAAAAGACAAAGAATATGATACTTGCTCAGAAAAAAAAAAAAGAAAAACAGGGGTTGAAAGATTATACAGAGCGTATTAATTCAGCTAAAAAGGGTAAGAGAAAAGTTCAAGGGATTTTTATGATAGATTAGGCTCAGGGGGGACTAAAGCACAGTCTTTCAAGTGCCTGTCAGCCTATGCCAGCCATGGGAAAAACGCAGCCCCTACCTATGGCGCTAGTCGGTGGATTAGGGGTCTGAGGAGACAATGAGGAACCACCTGGATGGTGTAACAGGCTTTTTTCCCCCCTTCAAACCTCCCAGGATATCTCTGTCGGCATTGGGGTATAGGCCTGTGCGCTGCTCTCCCTGTGCGCCGCTGGCGCGGTTCTTCTGTGGGTCTGCAGCCGTGTGTGGGTTCCTGGTTCTTTGGGGTAGCTGTGCAGGCGTGCAATTCAGCAATACTCTCTGGGCTGGCTGGAGATAGCGCTTCTGCAATCCCTGCCAGAACTCCTCACAAAGGCAGTTTAGCTGTGTCAGTGCTCCGGACCCCTTCCTCAGCTGCAGCCCCGGACATGCGGCCGCCTTTGTTGCGGGTGAGTCAGTCATAGATGTCACTGGGAGCATTACAACGCCACATGTCAGCTGCGGAGGAAGGGAGCCCTCATGGATGGGACCGGGATCACCCCCGCCAGCACATAGGGGGAGGAAACGGGGCTGGAACTCCATGTAAGTGCGGGTCAATGCTTGTCAGGTCGGCCGCCTCTCCTTGTCACAACGCACGCTAGGCCTCACTCACAGTCGATGCAGATTCCCTTTTGGGCAACCACGGGCTGGTCAGACTGGTCAAGTGATGAGGAATGCCAAGGTAGTTTAATATGATGAATACAAAAGGGCCAAAAGCGTTGGCAACTGGATCAACTCGTTTGGAACTGGAGGAGCTCCTAGGAAACACATCCAGTTGCCATTGCAGTCAGGCTTTTATTTGTGTATTTATTTAAATAGTTTTAACTATTTTGTTGCTAGCACACTTTATTCTGTTATCACCCATATAACACTCTGTAACTGACCAACTCTGATATTAAATATGGCAATTTGACTGAAGTCTAGCACTACTCAACAACTGACCACATGAAAAACACTATCAGAATCCATTCCAGTCAGCTATTGTTCCTAACATTTTACGTATAAATGCGGAGAAGAGTACAGGGTGGACCATGATAAGGTGTGGCGATGACATAAGGGTGGGATCATCCAGAAAGGGGTTATTCCAGTCAAAAAGGGAGGGTATGTTGCTCTTTTGGCCAGTCCCTGTTAATGTACCAAGTGCTGAAGTGCTGAATGCTCTGGCTTTACTATTAGCAGTGCATGTCTAATCATTTCTTTATTGGGGCCATTTTTCTGTTGCATTTCCAGAAGCAGAACACTAGGTATGAAATCTAGGACAATGAAAAAGAAACACAAATTTAGGACTGCCCTACTAAATATTGATTTCTAAGGAATTGTTAGCTTGAGGGATAACTTGAGCATTGGTTGACTTGAAACAGCTGACTTTTAATAACTTGAGGCAAACTGAAATAACATTTCCCAGTCATGTAAATAGGCCCCTTCTAAATGAGAAAATATAAGCTTACTATATAACTGCTTGAGACTGAACCATTTAATTTTTATTTTATATTTAGTAGGCAAAACACCCAGTCATTATGTAACCTCTAAATGCTTATATTGTGTAAGTGACTGCCCAAGCAGTTCTCTGTTTTAAATACCCTACTTACAATAACCACTTTACTGCATGACAAAGTCCAAAAGTATTTTTCAACCTTTACCAACACATGTACCCATAATAACAGTGTTCTTCTAGTTAAAAATACGTATTAGTTTCCAACAATGACATTCTGATCCCATTAGTAGTACCCTAAAAAAACTTTTATGATATGCAAACAGTCTTGAAGAATGCATTAATTCAGTCTTATAATAATCTGCTCTGGCAATAAACTATTTGAAACTAATTGGTAAAACAGAAAAAAAAAAATGATTTTGTGTGCAAATATTATAAAAATATAGTGCATTTTAATGTGTAAAATATACATTTGATGTGCTACCAATGGGGAAAGTCCCAGGAGAACTCAGAGTACAGTGCAATAAAATATTTTAAATACACAAGCTGGTTACAATAGTACAATGATCTCTCTAACAAGAAATAAATGTAAAAAAAATAAAATGTGGACCCCACTATTCACCATATGAGACTTGGTGTATGGCCTTCCTACTACCTCCATTATGTGTGCAGGGTGGAACTGAAGGCCAATAACCTGATAAGGCCAGAGGGTATGCCCAGTTCCGTTGGTCCTATTACCCTAACACTACAGGGTCAAAAGATTCCCTATACCCCTGTCCCTTTTCCTAAAATATTGTACCCAATCCTATAGCCGTAAAAGGAATAAGTCTACATGCCCAGTATTTATGAATAAAACATGGGCACAAAATCAATAATAAAACTGCTGCAACTGTTAAAGAAAAAAAAATAATGCTGAAAAAATAAATAAATCTATACCGTCCATGTGACTGACTGGCAGATTGGTAAATAAATGGATTCAAGCAACAGAGGCTTTATATCCGCTTAATATATCTCAATAATGCAAGACATGCCTGGTGATGTAATATGTGCAGGTTTTACATAGAAAGAAGCATAATTAAACTATTATGATAAATCTATAATAAAATCTTCACTTGCATGAAATGCATGATAAAACATATCACTAATCTTTTTACTAAATTGCAGGGGTCATTTTAGCGACTAGGTCATTACTTATTAAATTAAGCTGCAAGCATGGAAGACTGGAGAGTGAGTAAGCGAGCTCAGACAAAGTGCTACAAAAATATAGATATGTTGTAGAAGGGTTGGTATTTGGTTGTTATATTAGGTTAAAGAGGTATCAGTCCTACTGCAAGCCTCATATAACAAATATGCACAGCTTTCTATGACAGTTCCTCTAGGTCAGAACTGGCCAAAAAGTAGACCTTCTTTTATTCAGAACAACAATAACAGAAAGACAATGAAAGATGAAAAGTAAAAAAAAAAAAAAAAATATAGGTGAGGAAAGACTTAGAACACCAAGAATGGGTAAATAAAAAGATAGGCAGGCAGGTAGGGGAAAAATAAAACGAGACAAGGAGAGGCAGGGGGATATATGGCAGAAAAACATGAGCTAGACATAAGATGGTATAAACAAATATTACAGGATTTGTAAAAGACAGATAAAGATACAGAGATAAAAGCTTATAGAGAAGTAAGAAAGATAGGTACAAGTGTCAGAGATAAGCTAGAAAAAAGGCTATGAAACAGTTCACGAGAGACAGAGGTGAAACTGAAAAATTTACGAGATATAGGGATAAAGGTAAAGGAACCTGAGTGAGCTATAGAATCAGTGGGAATAAAGAGTGATAGAAAGAGAGAGTTAAATCCATTAGAAAATGCAAAGTCTTAGACACATTCATGTATGAAGGCAATAAAGACTGAGAGACAGAAAACAGGTATTGAGAAAGAGCAGGACCCTGGATGCAGGCGCTCATGGCCAGGCAAGTGGACCTGCTAAACCAGATGCCACGTCCTCCTCTGGAGGAAAAAATCCATATTGGAACTTTGCATGGTGTTGTGACTCAATGTATTTTACTTTTGCTTTTTAAGACTGAGATTCAAAGTGAGAAGTAGACAAAATATGAAAAAAAAGAGAATTGGTGACAATCAGGCAAGAAAAGGAAAAGGCAGAGAAATTAGCGTGATGGAAAAATACTGAGATACATAGAAGGACTTCCAAGCATTGATAAACAGATCAAAACACACACACAAGAGACAGAGAAAACAAGAAAGTGCAAAAAGAACAATGCTGAGGAAAAGGTTGATATCCAGAAAGCAGCAAGTGAAATAAAGATAATGATGGCAACTACTAAACAGAGACTGAGATAAGGGATTGAATACAGAAGGAAATAGGTTGGAAGAAAAAAAAAAAGGGCTGTAGAGACAGAATTAGATGTGTTGGAGACTACAGAACATAACATGGTTAAAGGTGCTACACCTGGCCTGCCAGCAAGTTGGTACAACAAAACCCATCCCTTGACATTGATTGGCAGTACTATAATAGTTGGATTCCGAATTACTAATGCGTGATATTTTGTCCAAAACAAGTCTGATCCTGACACACAGATGTTTTTTTTTTTTGTTTGTTTTTTTGCAACATAAAAGTTGGTTATATGCTAACTCCCAGGTCTGCCACGTATAGCACACATGATTACACAATTATGCTGCCCTGCTTTTCCCTCTGAGATAATTATAGCCACACTGCAAATCCCCATCAACACATATTAACGCACCTAACAGATCATGCATAATACAGAAGAAAGCATACAATTTAGATTTTTTTTTTGTAACGTGTAAGTGCATTGAAATTATATTAACCTTTTCAACGGCTTTCTTTTTTCTTTCCTTGGTAAAGCTCAGTCATCTCCAATATTTATGAGGGATTTCATTGTTCATACTATACATTTTATAATGGGATTCCTTTACATACAGACAGCTACAGAAGCCAGTATATCATCTTTATGTGGCATTGCATGTAATAGAATGGAATTTGATATACAGTAGGCATGTACACGCAAAGCAAGAGCAGATGGGTATTTGGTTGTAATATTACGTTAAAGAGGTAGCAGTCGTACTGCAAGCCTCATATAACAAAGATGCACAGCTTTTTATGACAGTTACTCTAGGTCAGAACTGGCCAAAAAGTAGACCTTCTGTTATTCAGAACAACAACGCTCATTAAGCTTTGCCAGCCATAGATGAGTTGTAGTTTGACAAAATTTGGTGGCCCACTTGTTTGATCGTTCCTGCTCTAGGTTACATGCACACTTTCATGCTGCTGCATACTAGTTGGTATCTGTTTGATTATAATCCCTAGGAGTGCTTGGATCAGAGGAGTTTCTTCACTAAACAGAAAATTGTTGTGAACTGAAAATGAAATTGCAACACATTGGCTAAAATAGCCAAGCCTTGGATGTAGCTGGAGTTGGAGATTTTCTGCCTACATTTAGCAATTCAGTCTGTTGCTGTTTAGTGAAGCCTGGTGCTGTTTAGTGAATAAACATTGAATTGATCACCTTGCTCTAGAACAGGGCAAGCAACTTTTGGCTCTCCAGATGTTGCGGACTACATATCCCCAGATGCTTTGCCAGCATTATGGGAAATGTAGTCCACAACACCTAGGGTGCCAAAGGTTGCCTACCCTTGCACTAGACCAAGGCTGTGATTTTGTGGGCTCTCTCTCCCCATCTTATTAAATTTTTCTTACTAGATTACTAGGCACCATGAGAACAGCAAAAATATAGATTCCAAGATTTTGGAGAAATATCTTCACAAACAGTACAAACAATAGTTAAAAGCAAAGTGTGCTAACCAGATGTTGCAATGGCAGAGCAACAGATAAAACCGTATTAAATGGAGCTTATTTCTGTCCTGATGTGCGTAAAACTATATTTCCTTCTCACACATTCCGTGGCTCAGAATAGCAGGGAAGTGCAATAACTTCAAACAGAAATCTCCGCTGCAGTAGCTAACCCAGACCTCTTTTAATAAGAACTGCTAAAACAGCAAGAACACCATCAATTAGAGCCTAAACACAAAAGTATGAAAATTCCAAGTCATGCAAAGTCTTACTTCAGCCAAAGAATAAAACCTAGGTAGCTGGTGTCAAATTTCCTGTCTGCTAAACCAAAGGATCATGGCAAAACTATATCTGTTAAAATTCAGATGTGGTCTTTTTAACCCCTTAAGGACCAAACTTCTGGAATAAAAGGGAATCATGACATGTCACACATGTCATGTGTCCTTAAGGGGTTAACCCAAATTTACTGTTAGAAGTCTATGATTCAGATTTCTGAAAATGCTGACTAAGATATGGAAGCCAGGCTTAGTTTCTGGCTAGTCTGCTTAGCCATTTTATATTTATTCAATTCACTCTCGTGCCAGCATCATTTAACCAATGGAAGACCAATGGCTGTCTATGCCATCATAATATTCTGTTCTATAAAGATGTTTTTAAAAAAAAAAAAACACATTAAATCCCTCTGTTAGTGACAGTAGTGCTCTATAGTGTTGCTGAGGCTATGTAAGTGGCACAGTGAGTACTGGAATAATATCTTAAAGCATCAGTTGCAGATGGCTGCGTAGAATATCATTGTGCATAAGGAGTTAAACACATCTAACAATCTTCCTGCTCACAGAAAAAAATATAGAACAGATCTAAAACTAAGGATGTGTTGAGGAATAATGCTTATGCTAAAATACTGTTTAAAAACCTACAAATGTGATAGCTAAATGTGCCACTGCAATGCCCATCACGAAAAGCCAGCCTAAATGGTATTTGCAAACACATGGAGTGCGAACCATCAGAAAAGTTTAAAAACAAGAGTAAATATATTACATATCTCAAAATAATAGAAAAGTAAACATTTTTAGCAATGGAGATGCTAAAACAGCAGGATACCTGGAGATAAAGCAAAAAGTCAGGGCTGTCTCAGGAATTCTAGGACAGTTGGGAAATAGTCAAGGGCGCACGTAAAATAGTATTTTGTACAGTTAAGTTAATACAATGAGAAATGCTATTATATATAATATAAAATTATTACTTTACCTTAAATTACTTACTTACGTTGGGATTTTACTTGGTCCTAAAACTCTTATGAATTGTTAAACTTGTTTTTTGGCACTGGGAAACAATTAATTTAAAATTCACATTTATTTTTCTAAAACTAAAAAAAATACACATACTCTACCTTGCTGATCCAACCAAAAGGCAGCAGCACAATCCAGGGTGTTCTTGGAAAGTCAAGAGAGCAAGTGACAAGCACAGGCACTTAATCCTGTCCTTTTAAAGTTTAAAGGCTTGTTGCTAACTTGCTGGGTAGGCTCCCTCCTTCTAGTGAAGTTGCAAAACTTTTTTCAGACTCTTCACCAAGGCTTTTAAAAAGTTTGTAATCCTCAACTCCGCCTTCAGGACGGACAGAGAAAGCAGGAAAAAGGAGGAGGGATGGAGAAGAGAGGGCATAAAGGATTTTAAAAGCCAGGCAAATTAAGAAATAAACAGCTAGCACAATGTTTTAAATGCAATGTGAAATTTAGTGTGTATTTTGTTTTGCATTGTCATTCGTGAAGAACTTTGGAAAACTTATATGCCAATTTACCAAAATAAATCAACATTTTAGCTCAGCATCTAAATGCATCCCTTATAATGTGTGTTGGAAAATTGATGGGTGTTTACATTTTAACGTGTACAAGAAAGTTCCCTGAGGAAGTATTTATTTAAAAAATCAAATCCTGTAAGCACTCGGTGTCTTCATTGTGTTGTGTTTTATTGTATGCTGATATTTAGTGATCCATGTGATATTTGTATTCTTCGTGCCTTGTATTATTGCAGGATATAGTAAGTTTTAAAGAAAGCGAAAGTATTATTTAAAGGAGCACAACAGTGTTTAGTGCTTTTTGTGCCAAGTGATGAGCTCCCCCATGTAAGAAGTAAAATACATTTAAGAACTATTCACCTTTTTACCTTGGGACCCGGAGTCGCCATTCCTGCCTCAACTACCTCATCTGGAGAGATGGAAGTTCTCTATCTGACCTAAACTCACATTCCCAGTGCTTAGTTTGTAAGTTAAGATTGATCAGCTGAGCATTGCATGATTAGCTCAGGAGAGCTAACATATGCTTTGGCTTAGGAGCTTCCAGGTCTCCGTAGGAAGTAGTGGAGGTGGGGAACAGTGCCTGACAAACCTCAGGTAATATGTCAAACGGTTTTAAAATTGTGTAAATCCAGGGCCGGTGCAAGGATTCTTGCCGCCCTAGGCAACAATCCATTTTCCTGCCCCTCATGAATGCAACTACATTCCCTTTAGATGTTTATTCACTAAACTCTGAATTACAGTGAAGAGACATTTAAGGAAAGAGACGCACTGAGTAGGCATTAAAGGGAAACTATAGTGCCAGGAAAACAAACTTGTTATCCTGGCACTATAGCTTCCTCCTCTGTCAAACGCACCCCCATCACGGTGCAGAAGGTGTTAAAACTCCTTCTGTCACTTACCTGGGTCCAGCACCAATGTCTTTCGTGCTGGCTTGGGTCCGCCTTTGCTCCTTAAGGGCCGCGCTCGCAGTGGTATTTCCATGACACTAGGTTTGGCGTGACGCTGGACGTCTCAATGCATAGCCACTAGAGGAGTTAACGTTAACCCAGGACAGTAATTATTTCAGTTTCTTAAAAATTGCAATAATTACCTTTGCAGTGTCACACAATCTCACTAATACACACACTCTCTCAATGGCATACACACTTACACATTCTAACTTACACACTCTAACACATACACATTCTCACTGACCTACACATTGTCACTTGCACACTCTCACTGACATACACAGTGTCACTTACACACTCTCACTAACACACACACACACTCTCTCACTGACATACACAATGTCACTTACACATTCTCACTAACACACACACACACACACTCTCTCACTGACATACACAATGTCACTTACACACTCTCATTAACACACACACACTCTCTCACTGACATAAAGTGTCACCTACACACTCTCACCAACACACATTGCCAGTTAAACACTCTTACTAACACAACACAGTGTCCCTTGCACACTCTCACACACACACAGTGTCACTTGCACACTCTCACACACAGTGTCACTTGCACACTCACACACAGTGTCACTTGCACACTCTCACACACACAGTGTCACTTGCACACTCTCCCTAACACACAGAGTCTCTTGCACATACCAACACAGTGTCACTTGCACACTCTCATTAACACACACACACTGTCAGTCAAACACAAAATCACACCACTCTACATATAGTCACACTTTATTTACA
Organism: Pelobates fuscus; assembly: GCF_036172605.1. Classification (NCBI taxonomy): domain Eukaryota; kingdom Metazoa; phylum Chordata; class Amphibia; order Anura; family Pelobatidae; genus Pelobates; species Pelobates fuscus. The sequence goes on from NC_086318.1 coordinate 298,031,811, forward strand.
CACACAAACACAGTAATGTAACACACACATCAATTTACAAACATTCATACTAGAAACAATCCCCCATGCCATACCTGGGTGCTGTGAAGAGTTCCAGGCAGCAGAATCCAGGATGTTGGTCTTCTTTCTCCTGGGGGAGCAGGAGAGCCGTGCACTGTGAGCACATGCTGCTTCCTGTTCCCCTCTGAGTGCTTCCTGTGTTCACAGACAGGGGGCAGCCGGGATACCAGTTTACCTCCCGCTTCCCCCAGCCTGCAGGAAGCACAGTGCTCTGCTCGGGGGATGGGGTTACAGTAAACCCCACTCCCTGAGAAGGTAATCGGCTGCAGAGGGAGCCCAGCAGGAGAGTGGCTGCGCTGGGGGGTGGCTAAGGGGCCGCTCACCCAGCACAGCATCCCCAGACAGCAGCAGGGCAGCCCCCCAGGAAACCTCCCTGTGGGCGCCCCCCAGAGGCTGGCGCCCCATGCGAATGCCTTATTCGCCTTAATGGTAGCGCCGGCCCTGTGTAAATCCCTACAGTGGAGCGGTGCAAGGGTGTTCCTACTACCATAGCCAATACACCATCCTGTGTTGGTTATGGTGCTTGGAGAGTAACTATAACTCTATATGCCCCAGGCAGACATTAAGTGGTACACAAAGTGTAACTGTTTAATGCATAAGGGCCTTCTGCCATTAATTGCTTTAATAAGGAATTCTTGGTAATGGTCTTGCACAGGCCTCAAACAGGATGCAGAGTAAAGGTTTTAATAATTAAGTAACAGATTGATATTGAATTAATCCCCAAGAGTGAACATATTGACTTATTACAGTGGCCACCCTAGTAATAGAAAAACTTGATATGTGATATATGATTTTTATATTGATAGATGTAAATATTCATCTGTGTGTTTGTACGTGTGTGTGTACGTGTATGTGTGTGTGTTTTAGGCATTTGAACTCTGTATAGTTTCCAGTACAATCATGCAGTCTCTTCTCTATGATAAAAACTAAACTGATATCATGTTAAACATGATAATATTTTTTTTTACTAGATTATTTGTATTTATTTTACCATATGTAAATACATATTTCAAATTGTAGGTGTATGCAAGAGTTGCTGGGATATAGATAGTGTAGATGTACGCAAAATACTTACTGAAATACAAAGAACACACAGATAGGGAGAGGTCAAGTAAGAATTAACTCCGAGTCAATATATATATATATATAAAGCTGTATTTTAACAGCGCTAGATGAAATAAGTTACTTGAATAAAATCTGTTGGCAGTTTGTTGCCTAAAGAAAAGTAGGTAAATCTCCTGTTGCTACCAATTTACACTACTTGGCTCAGTTAAAATAGGGTATGCAAAATGAAATAAATAAATTAGCCAAGTAAAGCACATCAAGAATAGGTAAGCAGTGATCTGAACATAGAATATACATATTTACACAAGAAGAGCTTATGAACAAGCACTATATAATCATGTGGTGGAACAAACTTGCAGAACAAATTAGGAGTATCAGTATAAAATTGTAATGTTCACTCCTCTCAGTTGCTGCTTACGTGAAGACCCTCAGCTATGTATGGTTTACTAATGCTTCTGTAGTTTCCCGCAGATGTCAGGACTAGATCCACTTTAATGTAAGGTGAAATCCTAACCTTATCAGTTCATGAAGGTTAGTTATCTTCAACGATCACCACTTACAACCAAGATGCAGAAAGAGGGCTATCTAAACTAGTTATAAGTCTTCCATTTTTGCATCGTGTACAGATCAGTATATTTAGTAACTAGTATTGAGGTCTGCGAAAACAGATTTCTACAAAAGTTAGCTTAACCCCTTAAGGACACATGACATGTCTGACATGTCATGATTCCCTTTTATTCCAGAAGTTTGGTCCTTAAGGGGTTAAAAGTCATACTATTATGTAAAACGCCATCAAAAGAAATGTGTCCCCATATAGAATTAAAACAAGTTCTATTCAATACATTTCCATTATTTTAGTGGGAACAATGAATCATTTTACCAGACTCTTTAATTAATCGCCATTCTGTTAAACTGACACATATTGTTCTAGCGGTTTAACAGCTTTTTTTTCTGTAACAATAAGGATTGTCATTGCTGGTGTCAAAGATGCCCTGAGCTGATACCTAATAGAAAACACCATAGAGAGTTATTAAAGAGATATATTACACGTAATTGAACCTCAAAGCTCTGCATCTCTCCATTTTGCCGAAAGTAATTTAAAAGGAAAAAAAAATAATTGCAAACTTTTCTGTTAACACTTTTTAGAGTTCAATGTGAAGGATCAGGAAGAACGCAGAGCAAAAGCTACCATTAAGAACTATTCAGCTCATGGCAATCTCTTATCAGGATGAGGACTATAGTTCAATACTATTTCATTATGCATTAAGTAATGGACCAAACCCTCCATACCATAGGTTTAGGCAGATTTCCCTTGCATTTTAGTCATGTTCACAGTAGTCATTAAACACTAGATTTATTAAGAATGCAGATTGAACAATATCATATCAGATAACAGAGACTTAAGTTAAAGGGACACTATAGTCACCAGAACAAATACAGCTTAATGCATATGTTCTGATAAGTATAATCATTCCCCTCAAGCTTTTTGCAGTAAACACTGTCTTTCCAGAGAAAAGGCAGTGTTTACATTACAGCCTAGGGATATATCCACTGGCCACTCCTCATAATGTTACTAGAGGTGCTTCCCGGGGCAGTCCTGCCTAATGTGCCGCACTGCCATTTAGTGTCCCCAGCCTCTGCACCGAGATACTGAACTTTCCTCATAGAGATGCATTGATTCAATGCATCTTTGTGAGGAGATGCTGATTGGCCAGGGCTGTGTCTGGCTTGTGCTGGCTCTGCTCCTAATCTGCCTCTTTAGCAATCTCAGCCAATAGAACGGGAAAGCATTGTGATTGGCTCATATCACCACTTCTGATGATGTCAGCCAAAGAGGCAGATCAGGGGCAGAGTCAGCAGCAGCACACTGGAATAAAATGTAATAATTTACTATATTAGGGGGCAAGATGGTGTTTTTAACACTATAGGGTCAGAAATACATTTGTGTACCTGACCCTATAGTGTTCCTTAAAAGTACTGGTAATGCTGGGCCAGTAGCAAGAGTGTTTGCAGTAACTGAACTAATAACTGAAAAAAAAATAAAAAAAACAGCTTTTACTATTAGTGGTAGTACTAGCAGTATTATGCAATAGCACAAGCAGTTTGTTACAATAACAACACCCACAAGCAATAATAAACCAATTTGAAAAACCTGGGACAACTAAGATTAGAATCTAGCTAAAAACACCATTCCTTAGGTGATGCCAGCTGATTAGAGTAGCTTAACTAAACCTCTGGACATTGCAAATAACCTAAGCCTTTCAACTTTACTACCGATAATTTGCTTTTATCAAATTCCATGTGATGCTCATTAACTGCTTGCTTGCTTTGATTTTAGGAGGGCAAGAAAGAAAGAGGTATTTGCATAACTCTTCCCAGTGGTGTTATTTTAATACATCCTTTTTTGATACATGAAGATATTAATGATTAATGTATTGCCAGCCTCTTTACCAGCACAGTATATACATGATGTTTTCCATGACTTATTTGGTAACTCTTCCTATTTAGGACAATAGTGAAATTTTAAGTCTCAGATACAGAAGAATAATGAAAGCGCTGGTTTATGTGGATGTATATCATTTATCCTATGCTCGGAAGAATATGACATTTTCTTTGTCTAAGCTAGGATGTAACAGAAGGTCAGTTCCATTGAATATTATTTTCCAGTAATAATGTTCCTACCTGTTTATAAATCAATCCATCACAAAAGCAGAGGATGAAACAGCAATCTGTTATAAATTCATGCAAAATACCTGTATTCCTCTGGGATTGTCTGATATGAAACAAGTTATTTCGTTCCTTCATATTCTTGCCTGCAAACTCTATACATTCACATAATTTAAAATTAAGTATTTTTTATTACCTCCTTTACATTTTCGGCATTTTGGTAATACAACGTTTTAGTGCTGCTGTTAATGTATTTACCCAAAACATAGCATGATGTATTCTTGGTATGTATTTAATATAACAGAAATTTATCTTACTCTAACATTGTATTAACTATCTATACATATTATTAGTCACCAAAAGTCATTTACTATGGATATATGTGTTGCCAAGTAAGACAGATATTTACATTGAGACATAATGTATTACACAAAAGATTTGGATATATTCCAAGCCAGACCGTGCCTTATATATGCTACAGATGAATGATATCTACATTCTTTCTTCTATTTTATTTTATCCGGCAAAAAAATATTTTTCGGGGGAACCATTTCGTCCTAAAATAAAAAACAGAAACTCTAAACTGTTGAGTTTCGCTAATATGGCGACTCAGCTCATTTGATTTTAGTTAACAAGAAGAGATTTGGGAAAATGATTCAGACAGACCAAAAGGGTGCGCAAAATGCGCCAATCAGTGTACTGCAAAATAAATACACATTATAATATTTACATATTTGTCCACCATTTGGTTCATTGACAAAAAGTAACCAAAAAAAGGAAGATCAGGAGGAGCAGTATATATAAATAGATTTTTTTACTGCTCATTTTTTCCCCTCTACTGGCCACTTTTCACTTTATCTATAAATAAAATGAACATTTCGTCGCTGTCCCCTATCCATAAATCTTTTTTTTTTATCCCCATGATCAGAACTCCCAGTCACAAGTCAAAACGAACATAGTTGTACATTGCACGATTCATTTGTTTTATGATCTGGCTATATAAAAGCTCAGAGTTCAAAAATTTGTATGGTCGGCCCAAATTTGGAAAAATTGCTGTTTATTACGAAACAAATCTCCAAGTCTACAACATATAATCGTTTGTGAATTATATACATTTTTCAAAATATTAGTAACTTGGAGAGCTCAAAGTCACACGGATCACAAAAATCTAAAAATTACATTGAAATGAGTTTGCAGTCTCGTGTTTTTAATGTACATGGTTCAGATCAATGATCATAAGGGCAATTTTGTTTCAGTAGTAGAATTTTAATAACATTTGGATTTTTAATACTTGAATTCTTAAAATAAATTGGACAACACAGAGAATTCAGTAGATTAATGTTTTTTGTTTTTCTTTTGGGGGTGGTTTAATAGGATACTAAGTTGCAAAATGTAAACCAATGATGTAGACAGGCCACAATAGTACTACATGTACCGCAGCTGAGTGGTATAAAATTTATATATGTACCACGTGTAACCACACCAGTCCCGGACCTCCACATCCAGCATCTTCATCTCCAAGATCGTCTGAGACCAGCCACCCGGACAGCTGCTGCAACAATCGGGACCCCTCTGACCCCAGATTTTGGGACCCCTCTGGACTCCCCATATACAGTAAAACTGCCCATTTTAGAGTGGCCAGACTAAGGCACACCTGTGCAATAATCCTGCTGTGTAATCATCATCTTGATATGCCACACCTGTGAGGCGGATGGATTATCTCGGCAAAGTAGAAGTGCTCACTAACACAGATTTAGACAGATTCGTAAACAATATTGGAGAGAAATAGGCCTTTTGTGTACGTAGAAAAAATCTTAGATCTTTGAGTTCAGCTCATGAAAAATGAGGGCAAAAACAAAAGTGTTGCGTTTATAATTTTGTTCAGTGCATATATATATATATATATAAGGTCCATAGCCCTGGATATATAAACAAAGGGAATTAGGTTTCTGGCACTACACATTCAGTTGGGGGAGATTAAGCAAATCTTGGGGTTTGTTCAGTTAACTGACAATAAAGGAAATCTAATGCCTTAGTTGCAATATTGCAAAAGTGCATATTCTGACCAATAAAAATAGCTGCTCAAGTCAAAGGAGTTTCTAATTTTGGTTTTCCAGGTTTCTTTTTTGGCCTAAAACTGGCCTGGCCTTTGTCAGTGCTCCACAATTCACCGTTTAGTGAATAATTCCCATTCTGTTTATGAGCTTCCTGCAGAATTTTGAAAACATAAGTACTTGAAGAGTATTTTTAATACAATATGATCTTAACTACTGCATATGAAAGTATATCTTTGCCTATATAAAAACATTATTTATGGTGCTAAAGTGACCCATTCAAGTGAGCTACCATTTTTGCTACTATAGTTAGAACTGCAGATGATTTTTACAAAGTATGATTGTAAGAACTGTATAACTATAAATGTGACTTTATCGCCACCTACTGTACGCAATGAGACTGAAACGCACACTCCTGTAAAAGAGAGCATTGTCATGTTATTTTTTCAAAGTCATGTTCACATTTGTTCTTATTCACAGTTCCATTTGTGTCTTTAAAAAAGTAACCACGTTTTAAAGATGTATATTATCTAAATGAAAATGAACTTAAGAAATAACATGATAAAAATCACTATTTCCCATAATTCTTAGATCAGGCAAACATTATTAATTCATCTTGATTGAAGTCAACTGAATTTATTTTTATGGGAGACAACTTGCAGGAACATGAGGGATTTAAGGAAATGTTTGCATGCAGAAATTATAAGATTATGATTGCTCACTTTACCCAGTACAGTTAAAGGGATACTGCTGTTGTAAAAACGATATGTGTATATATATATATATATATATATATATATATATATATATATATATATATATACAAAATGTTCAGAGTCTGGCACTCTACCTTTAAATGGAACAGCAGAAAAAAGCCTCGGTGCTGCACAGCGTAAATGTATATCCAAAAAGAGAAGAGAGCACTCCAGAGGACTTGTTAAAGCAATTTATTCCGTGAAGACAATCGTGAAGAAAATCGACGTTTCGACCCGCAGGTCTTTATCAAGATACAAAATCAAGAACAACAGTGTCTTTATATGCCCTAAAAGATTAAGAAGTGATTACTTACCCTGAATGTGTTGTGCACCCGGAAGCCATGTGTGCTCGATGTGCTGTGATTGCCAAACCCGCGTTGGCGATCCCGTCGGTGTGTAGTGACGTCACCACTAGTGCGACGGCGCAGAAAAGGGACGTGAGCGTGCGTCTAGGTAGCCCAAGGGGTCAAGTGTGGGCAACAGCTTACGTGATGTGTGTGAAGTGCGAAAATTATGCCAGTAAAGATGTATAGGAAGAGGATATTAATTGATAAAACCAGATATTAGATTGGGCATATAATGTACAGATAGACATACTACTCCTGCAGATTGGTTAAAGCCGTGTTGAACAACGCAATGAGTGTGTGTGTTGCGTACAAGACAAGAATCGATGAGAGTATTGGTCCAAAGGGGGACGAGTGCAAGAAAGCAGAGGACCCAGGATGCAGGGAGTGTAAAAGGATGAGAAGGACAGGGGATATGTGACAAGAAGTGGTGACACATGAAGAAATAGTAAACCAAAAATAAAAACATAAAACCAAAACGTGGACAAAACAATGTACACATAAACGGATCTATGAAGAGAGGTCCTAAAGTGTTTAGCGATGTATATAGGAGTGTGTGAAGAACTAGAAGAGTGGTGAAGTGATGTGTGGAGAGATGTAATGCAGCTGGTGATAGCAAGCTGGGAGCCAGGAGCTAGGTGTGGAGTTAAAAGAGTAATAGTGAGCTAGATGGGAGGAAGAGTGACCAGACAGAAAATCACATATAGCGTCTAGTGAGCTGAATTGAATGCAATATACAAGTGAATACATGGGGATGTATATATGGAACAAGCAGGATCCTGCGCTACAGGACGAGCGTGTGGCAATGCCCAACTGGCTAATAGACAATATTGTGTAGAAGAGAGGCAATTGTATGAACAGGATTTAGATGGTAAACAGTAAACATCGAAATAAAGAAAATAAAAAATAAAAAATATAAAATGAAAGATATCTAGCATCTGGTTATACAGGAATGCTGGGATTACAGGTACTCAATATCACAAAAAAAAGGGGAGTGATCAATATATAGATAATATATGAATACATAGGCAAATAAAAAATAAAAAATGAAAAATAAAAAATAAATAAAAATAGAAATAAAACTAGAATGGAATAAAATAATATAAAGATAGACAACGATGTACAAACGTGTACAAAAATACCATGAACGACCATAATAGAAAATTATCAATACCAAGTTGACATGAAAGTGTCAAAGTTTTTAGACACTTATCCAGATGTACAAAAAAATTCAAAAACTAGAAAAAGTTCAAAAACGTAAGGAGGCTCAGCGAGTGTCCAAGAAAGCATGGAGGGAGATGTATTCATTGAGTCCCCTCGGATGTACGGTGTCAAGCGTCTTAGTCCAGTATGCCTCCCGTTGGAGCAGGATCCTAGATCGATCACCCCCCCTGGACAGAGGGGGGATGTGGTCAATGGCTATAAATTTGAGAGTGGGTAGACGGTGGTTCATCTCTAGAAAGTGTTTGGCCACCGGTTTCTCTGTTTTGTTGTCCCTGAATGCAGTCATGATGCCTGACCGGTGTCCCCGCATTCTGTCTCTAAGCGTAAGATCGGTTTTTCCCACGTAGTATAGTCCACAAGGGCAGGATATTAAATAGACTACGTGGGTGGTGAGACAGGTGATGTGGTGTTTGATGGGATACCGCTTCCCTGAGTGTGGATGGGCAAACGAGGACCCTGTGAGCATATGTCCACAGGTGACACAATTGGTGCATTTAAAGCAACCAGTTTTGCTGTGCGTTTTTTGTATCCCATATTGATCAGGGCAGTCGTTGTGAACCAGAATATCCCTAAGGTTGCGGTTCCGTTTAAAAGCTATACGAGGAGGTTGTGCAAACGCTGAGTGGAGTGTAGGGTCCGAGGATAGTATATCCCAACGTCTACGGATGGCCTTGGCGATTTGGTCACTAGCCGTGTGGTATAGCAAGGGAAGGGTGACAATCTTAGGTTTGTTAGACAGCGTCGTGGGCTGTGTGCGGGGCTTGTCATAGATCTCCCAGGCCCTAGCCAGTGATTGTTTTAATATGAAGTGAGAGTATCCTCTTTTCAAGAACGCCTGTTGCATAGACGAAATCTGTGTCTTAGTGTTAACTATATCTGAGTTGTTCCTCAGAACTCTGAGGAATTGTGACGTCGGGAGTGATCTCTTGAGTGCCCTGGGGTGGAAGCTTGTTGCGTGCAGTACCGTGTTACGGTCCGAACTTTTTTTATATAAAGTGTACCCAATGGACTGCTGGAGGCGGAAAATTTCTACGTCCAAGAATTGTATCGTCTTGATGTCGCAACTATGGCTAAAGCGTACTGGTGAGGTGATGGTATTAAGCTCTTGGATCATGTTCTCAAAGGACGAGGGGGGACCTGACCATAGCATAAGGATATCATCCACATACCGGAGATACAAAATGAGATTGGACTGATATCTTGAAAGGATATGTTTCTGTTCATAAGAATACATATAACTGTTGGCGTAATTAGGTGCTATAGCCGATCCCATCGCCGTTCCTGTTTGTTGCACATAGAAAAATTTCTCGAACCGAAAATAATTGTTGCTTAAAGTAAACTCAAGGCATTCAAGAAGAAACTCGATGGGAGGTCCCGTGTATAAATCAGATTGAATGAGAACCTGTCTCATGGCTTCAATCCCATCAGTATGGGGTATGATAGTGTAGAGATTTTTTACATCTACCGTTGCTAGAGTGATGGGACCTTCTGGGAGGCTAACTTGTTTAAGGTGGGCAAGGAGATCTTGTGTATCCTTGAGGCACGTGGGGATTGATAACGTGGGCATTTTGCAATGATGGTCAATGAATTTGGCTAATGGTTCCAGAATTCCGCGTCTGGCGGAGACGATGGGGCGTCCAGGAGGGTTGCGGGCATCCTTGTGTACCTTCGGTAAGGTGTACAATAGAGGAATTTTGGGATGTAGATCAATAAGGTAGTTAGCAGTTTGGTCATCAAGCCAACCGGCCGTGACGCCTCTATTGACCAAGGCTTGTAATTTTAGTGTGATGGTCTTTGTAGGATCAAAAGAGATTTTCTTGTAGGTAGTCGTATCGGATAATTGTCTGAGAATTTCCATACGGTAGGATGCGTAGTCCTGTATGACAATGGCTCCGCCTTTGTCGGCGGGTCTGATGGTGATAGTGGTGTCGTCAGCGAGATCCTCAAGTGCCTTATGTTCCTTCATTGTTAAGTTGTGTGGAACGGGCGTAGGATTTGAAATAATTTGATGTACATCATGCTTTAGTGTGCTAGAAAAGAATTTGATGGACGGGTGGGACGTTTTCGGTTCCCATGTACTCTTTAAGCGGAGATGGTTTTTGGACTGTGAAGACGAGTTGGGTGCCAGTGCTTGTAAATTCAAAGTACGTTCCATCTTGTATAGATCTATATCCGTTTTGAACGTGTCAACTTTTGGGGTTGGAACAAAGGTGAGGCCTTTTGATAAGACTTTGATGTGTTCAGAATTCAAAATCTTGGAAGATAAGTTAAAAATAGGCGTTAGTTCTTCCTGTTCGTTGTTCTTGGCCGTGTGCCGGCATATCTTGCCCCCCTGTCCTCGTCTAGTGATTTTGGGTTTCTTAGGTCTTTGCGCCCTCTTGTATTGAATCCCGGAGGGTCGTTGGAGTGTTGGTCCTGGGGAAAAAAAGGTGGTCGTGTGGATTTCCTGGAGGGCATCACTGAGGTGTCCTGGGGCACTCCCGCTCCCTCGGTTTCAGATGTGGACTCGGCAGAGCTGGTATCGATTGACAAAAATTGTGGTTTACGAACTTTCTGTTTGTATCTGGCAAAATTAGGTTTGCGTCGTTCGCCACACAACCAGTGGTAAACCTGGTGGTGGGTATAGTCGAAGTTGACCCGTTCCAGTTTTTGTTTTTTAAACCTAATTAAATCGTTCCTGTATCTCATGATTTCATCTTGCAGTTTAACCATGTATTGGGTGGAGGTCGCAGCTGTTAACGTGGATGTATGTAGTGTCTCGAATTTATTGATGGATTCCTTGGTGAAGATAAGTTCACTTCTCACTTCCTCCACTACTATCAGCATCCAATCTAATGAACATTTGTTCGAGATGCCGACCCATTTTTTGCAGAATTCAGGATTCTGGCGTCCAATCGTGGGGGAGTTGCGGACTCTAAACCCTCTGGGGATACGTTTGGCCCGATAATAATCAGAAATAAAAATGCCATGGAGGTCCAAGTCTGTCTCACGTCGTTTCAGCTTGGTCAAATCGTTATACAGATCTCTAATAGAGTCAGTATGTGTTAATTCAGTTGTGGTGTTAGGCCATAGTATTTTGTCAGCGTCCTGTTCATTCATTTGCAGAGTCTCTGCTATTTCAGAAAGGGCTCCAGCCCTTAATAAGAAATCTTCCATGTTTCTTTAACGAAGGCTAAGAGTGTGAAAACACTTATTCAGAGTAGTGTATACCTCCTAACAAAATATAACAATTATGGAACTATACTAGTGTTCCCATGGAGGTGCACAGAGAGTGTATCGCCATACACTTTAAAAATATAAACAAAATGTTCAGAGTCTGGCACTCTACCTTTAAATGGAACAGCGGAAAAAAGCTATACTACGTGGGAAAAACCGATCTTACGCTTAGAGACAGAATGCGGGGACACCGGTCAGGCATCATGACTGCATTCAGGGACAACAAAACAGAGAAACCGGTGGCCAAACACTTTCTAGAGATGAACCACCGTCTACCCACTCTCAAATTTATAGCCATTGACCACATCCCCCCTCTGTCCAGGGGGGGTGATCGATCTAGGATCCTGCTCCAACGGGAGGCATACTGGACTAAGACGCTTGACACCGTACATCCGAGGGGACTCAATGAATACATCTCCCTCCATGCTTTCTTGGACACTCGCTGAGCCTCCTTACGTTTTTGAACTTTTTCTAGTTTTTGAATTTTTTTGTACATCTGGATAAGTGTCTAAAAACTTTGACACTTTCATGTCAACTTGGTATTGATAATTTTCTATTATGGTCGTTCATGGTATTTTTGTACACGTTTGTACATCGTTGTCTATCTTTATATTATTTTATTCCATTCTAGTTTTATTTCTATTTTTATTTATTTTTTATTTTTCATTTTTTATTTTTTATTTGCCTATGTATTCATATATTATCTATATATTGATCACTCCCCTTTTTTTTGTGATATTGAGTACCTGTAATCCCAGCATTCCTGTATAACCAGATGCTAGATATCTTTCATTTTATATTTTTTATTTTTTATTTTCTTTATTTCGATGTTTACTGTTTACCATCTAAATCCTGTTCATACAATTGCCTCTCTTCTACACAATATTGTCTATTAGCCAGTTGGGCATTGCCACACGCTCGTCCTGTAGCGCAGGATCCTGCTTGTTCCATATATACATCCCCATGTATTCACTTGTATATTGCATTCAATTCAGCTCACTAGACGCTATATGTGATTTTCTGTCTGGTCACTCTTCCTCCCATCTAGCTCACTATTACTCTTTTAACTCCACACCTAGCTCCTGGCTCCCAGCTTGCTATCACCAGCTGCATTACATCTCTCCACACATCACTTCACCACTCTTCTAGTTCTTCACACACTCCTATATACATCGCTAAACACTTTAGGACCTCTCTTCATAGATCCGTTTATGTGTACATTGTTTTGTCCACGTTTTGGTTTTATGTTTTTATTTTTGGTTTACTATTTCTTCATGTGTCACCACTTCTTGTCACATATCCCCTGTCCTTCTCATCCTTTTACACTCCCTGCATCCTGGGTCCTCTGCTTTCTTGCACTCGTCCCCCTTTGGACCAATACTCTCATCGATTCTTGTCTTGTACGCAACACACACACTCATTGCGTTGTTCAACACGGCTTTAACCAATCTGCAGGAGTAGTATGTCTATCTGTACATTATATGCCCAATCTAATATCTGGTTTTATCAATTAATATCCTCTTCCTATACATCTTTACTGGCATAATTTTCGCACTTCACACACATCACGTAAGCTGTTGCCCACACTTGACCCCTTGGGCTACCTAGACGCACGCTCACGTCCCTTTTCTGCGCCGTCGCACTAGTGGTGACGTCACTACACACCGACGGGATCGCCAACGCGGGTTTGGCAATCACAGCACATCGAGCACACATGGCTTCCGGGTGCACAACACATTCAGGGTAAGTAATCACTTCTTAATCTTTTAGGGCATATAAAGACACTGTTGTTCTTGATTTTGTATCTTGATAAAGACCTGCGGGTCGAAACGTCGATTTTCTTCACGATTGTCTTCACGGAATAAATTGCTTTAACAAGTCCTCTGGAGTGCTCTCTTCTCTTTTTGGATATATATATATATATATATATATATATATATATATATATATATATATATACAATAAACCAAAATCAGGCTACTTTGTTGTTATAGTAGAAATAGATGTGATCCTCTCCGATTGGGGACTAGTACTAATACTTTTTACAGGTTGTCCACCTTTCTCCTAATTTAAGCAATATAGGGTGCTTTGCACTATATGATCATAGTAATGTAATGGCACTAGTTCACTTCGAATTTTGGCACTTATCACTTAATTTGATAGGAATCTATGGGCACTATTTTTCACTAGTAATTTCTAATTGCACTTCATCACCTATTCTTGGCACCTGTGTTTGGACAGGTCCACGGGTGGATTATTAGCCATTTGCACGGCTACACTATTTGGGATATACCCTGTAGGATGCCTTATTATGTACAGTTTTATAGAATTATAGATACATTGTAAATAGAGTGGGTGTTTACCTGCTGGTCACTTTATTATAGTGATGTCTGTTGTATTTTTTGTACAGACGTCTGTGTACAGCACTCAATAAGTAAGTCACTTTATCACACTATTTCTAGATGGTCACATTGGGATCTTACATTACACTTTATTTGTATTTAAATTTTTTTGCTGGACTGTCCTGAATTAATAATCCCTGTATTAGTAATGTTCTTCCCTTCTTGCATCAAGTTTGGTCTATGCATGATAGATGGAAGGGCAGAGGAGATGGATCTATCTAGATGTAATTATATGGCTATGGATCTCCCTTTAAGCAAAGCATGCTGGTGGATTTTCCTCACGAGTAGAGGATAGATTCAAAGTTCGGGCTATTAATCATAAGCGCATGCGCTTGGCGTTCCCATAGTTACGGGAAACGCGGTCAGTCAGGAAGTAACTGAGGGGGAGATCGTTAGACGCAGGTGGCGTCTCGATCCCCATAGCGACGGAAAGCGTGATGATGTCATTTACATCACGTGATAGCGCGAGTAATTTCCCCGGGCTTTTTGATTAGACGCTTGAAAGGGGAGATCATCCATTAACACACCCGATATGTAAGTTCAAATTGGATTGATGTTCTTATTTAAACAATGTTAGTTTCATTTATGTTTTGTATGCTGTCCTGATGAAAGCTCCCTGAGAGGAGCTGAAACGTTGACTATGGAGTAAAGTATTTTTTTGCTTATTTACAAGTCCTGGGAGTGCTGATTACTTATTGGATGTATATATATATATATATATATATATATATATATATTTTTTTTTTTTTTTTATTTTTTTTTTTTTTTTATGTATTAATTTATTTTTTTAAACTTATTATTTTTTAAATTTAATTCACTTACTGGCTTAAATTGTGACCCCTGCCCCCACTACCTTTTACTTACCATTTACCATTTGCTTAATTTGTTTCTAGTGCTGAGACCTATCCACTGCCTCCAGTTTTGTTTTCTCTCCTCTTCAATTTCTTAGCCAATGAAACACTTCTCATTAAGAAATATTGTGGATGAGCACTGCACATGTTCAATTAAATGCTTCTCTATGTGAAGCATTAATGGAACATTTTACATCCTCACGCAATGTGTCAAAAACAGAGTCTGATTTAGTTCTCAATAAGAAAGCACCATCTAGTGGTGTCAGTTTAACAACCACTAAAGGTGTGTTTAGCCTTGCAACGTTAACATTACTGTTTCTGCAAAAGGGAAATGATGAAGGAGAAAAAAGTCAGGGGGACCAGAAAACACAGTCCACTTCATTGAGACAACTGGTTGCCTTTAGTGTCCATTTAATAACAGTACATTTTTTTAAATACATACAAATTCTCATTACAATGTGACAACGTTGTATACAACAATATTGTGATGTACAATTATTCAATTATAAAACATTAAAAACAATAATGCAACAGCTCTTATTTAAGTATGCAATCATAACTTCACTGATAAGTTACGTCTTCCATCTCTAAAATAGAACTATACCTTTTAAGGATTTTTATTATACTATTTCTTTGCTACGTGTATATATTATATATATATATATATATATATATATATATATATATATAGTAAAATTGACATTACATATTTGCTATATACACTGAACAAAATTATAAACGCAACACTTATTTTTCATGAGATCTAAGACTTTTTCCATGCTAACAAGAAACAAAAGAAATCACAAACAACGTTAAATAAACTGAAATCAATTCAATACTTTTTTTTTTTTTTTTTAATATAATCAACTAATTTAGATGGCTATCACACAAAGTACAAGCATATAATACTGTAGCTTTATTTCACAGAAACAGATAAGGGTATGCAGCATTTTTAAAAACCATTTTCATCCTCCTATACGTGTTTTTCAAAAGAATAATTGTTGCACATAATTCTCACTTGTGAATTACACTGATCAGCCACAACATTAAAATTACTGAGAGGTGAAGTGAATAACATTGCTTATATTATTACAATAATACTTGCCAAGGGATATATTAGGCAACACGTGAACAGCCAGTTCTTCAATTTAATGTGTTGGAAGCAGGAAAAATGAGCAAGCGACAAGGGCTAAACAGTGATGGTTAGGTAACTGGGACAGAGCAGCTGCAAAACAGCAAGTCTTGTGGGGACAAAGTCAGCCGGTGAACTAGCAGCAGGGTTCCAATTCTCATTGATGCACGTTGGGAGCGAAGGCTAGCTTATCTGGTCCGATCACACAGAATAACTACTGTAGCTCAAATTGGAGAAAACCTTGAGGCCGGTCATGATAGAAAGGTGTCAGAACATATCTGTCCACTGCCGAAAGCAACTTCAATGTGGATGTGAGTATTAGAACTGGTCAGATAAATCACATTTTATTTTGGAACAGGTGGATGGCCCGGTGCATGCTTGTAGTTTACCTGGGGAAGAGGTGGCAGCAGGCTGTACTATGGGAAGAAGGCAGGCCAGCGGAGACAGCAATATGCTCTGGGCAATGTTCTTCTGGAAATCTTTGGGTGCTGGTATTCAGGTGGATGTTATTATGACATGTAACACCTATCTAGAGGTTGTTGCAGACCACATACACCTCTTCATGGCAATGGTGTTCCCTGATGGCAGGGTCCTCCTTCAGCTGGATAATGCACACTGTCACATGGCAAGAAAAAAAATTAGGAATGATTTGAAAAACATGACAGAGTTCAAGGTGTTGCTTTGGCCTTCAAATTCCCCAGATCTCAATTTGATTATGGAGTCCCCACCTTGCAACTTACAGGACCCAAAAGATCTGCTGCTAATGTCTTGGTGCCAGTTGCCACAGGACACGTTCAGAGGTCTTGTGGAGTCCATGCCTCCACACATTAAAGCTGTTTTTTAAGCATGAAGGTCACCTACATGATATTAAGCAGGTGGTTTTAATGTTGTGGTTGATCAGTGGTGATCTCATTGGGCCTGGTATTTGCTCAGGCTCAATATGCAACTTAGCATATAGACTATTAACATGAACATGTCAAGCACCATAACCACTAAAGAACAGTATAGTGTTTATGATGCTGGGAAGTTTTTGGTGTTGCTCCCTGCCTTCACTGCTTCTGAAAGGGAGCCTAAAGCTCTCTATGTGAGCTAAGGTTGGTTGTGCAAGGCTTAAAGTAACATACAATTTACAAAATTACAGATTTTATATTTGTCTTCGATATATCTGACTCATAGTCTATACATAAAAAATATTGTTTTGTCCTATGTTTTATGCTATTGCTATGCTTTAATGGCAAGATTTTGGCTGTGATGGTGTTAAATCTAAATTCCAAGTTTAAGAGTTTGAGAAAGCTACACGTAAGCATCCTGGAAACATATCTTTAAGAAATGTTGTGTAGCATAATGGTTTCAAAAAAAGCTTTAAAAATCTCCACCTTGCTTCTCTGTGATTTTTAATGACTCTAAGCTCACATAATAAGAGCACTGGAAACCAAGTAATGATTGTTTATACCGTTAATAGCCTAAATCTCTAGTGTGTGAGAAACAACTAGTGGTATTTCAAATGATTCAATCTGGGAAGACAAGTGATCTTTAGCAGTCAGCAGATTAAGTTAAATATTTTAATGAAATGATGGTTTGCCATGATTACATTTTAATTGAAGTGTAATGGATGAGAAACAACTGTATCATAGAGACATGCGGTGTAAGGCTAACAAGCAAAACAAAAGCTGGAAGCAAGCATGAACAAACTTGAAGAAAGAATGGTGTAGACTCGGAGCGAAATACGTGACAATTACTTCATATTAAAGTATAGTTTCATGGCTCCTATAAGGATTTTCCATAGTTTTATTTGAGTCTGTGTGAATTAAGATTAGAGTCTTACCGTCTGTTGTCTAGTTTGTTATAAAAACAAAAGCTCAAATAGCTAAAAATCAGACAGATCACACTAGCTTTTTTATTCTAATAAACACTTAAACAAGATGGCAAAATGTGGTAAACATGGTCTTGTTTGTCACTCTTTGCAATCTCATAGTGTGATCCATTTGCTTTTGTTGCTTACACATGTGTGTGTTATACATGTGGACATATATGCAACATTTGCAAACACTTTTTGGATACTGCTGAATCCTGTGACCTTGACATACGTGAGCCAATTAGTGAGCCTTTGCAATAAAGGGACACTATAGTCACCAGAACAACTACAGCTTAATGTAGTTGTTCTGGTGAGTATAATCCTTCCTTGCAGGCATTTCTCATGCAAACGCTGCCTTTTCCGAGACCTTCTCAGTGTGCAGCTCTGCATGGAGACGCTGAACATTACTTATAGATTATTTCTATGCATCTCTATTAGGAAGTGCTGATTAGCCAAGCCGGCGTTTGGCCCCGCCCTGTCTCCTTGCCGATTTCAGTCGGTTTCCCCGATGGAAAGCATTGGATTGGCGAAAAAGCATAAATTCTGATGATGTCAGCAAAGAGGCGAATCGGATACAGGGCCAGCGCAGTCGGACCCACGCATTAAGGTAAGTTTGATCACGTTTTAAAGGGGCTAAAGGGGGGGGGGGGGGGGGTTAGCCACCTAAATGGTAGGTTTTTTTTTTTTTTTAAATTCTTTATTTTTATTGTGCACAAGAGTTGACAAACAGCCTTGTTTCGCCACAACAGCGGTGTCAAGGTTGGAGTAATTTCAATTTGCAGTACATGTTGTGACATAGATTAATCAGGCACATTTTAAATTTTTAGTTGCTAACAATCAGCAGATATATCCTAAAATTTGTGAAATATAAAGGAGTAAACATCACATAGTAACAGAGCGAGCCATATGTCTGGTGTTCAACATTTACATTTGCATTACAATGTATGGCATTAGTTAGACTGGCACGTTTTTCATTATTTAGTAAAGATTAACTGTGTAGGTGACAGTAAGAGAAAAAAAAAAAAGAACAAGGAATAAAAACAGCTAGGCTAAACACAATAGGCTTTTGCCAGTAGATAATGAAACAACAGGCGGATCATGGGAGTGATCGGCCAAGGTGAGTATTTCGAAATGTGTATGCATATTAGGTAGCTTAAAGTCTCGCTTTGTGAAGTAACCAGCATAACAGGCAAAAAGAGCATAGTAAGATATACTGTTTGGGGGCAGTGTTGTGTGTGCTGACACCGGGTAGTCTAATAAGGAGGTAAATAGGAATACCATTAGGTGGACGTCCAAAAATGTCGGTATATATTTGAAGTGAGTCCCTCTCTATCTGCTGGCAAAGGGATTGGTGAAATAATACAGGTATTGCTTAACACTGCAGGGTGTGCTATGTTAGGTGGCTAGCCATACCTTTGGTTGTAGCCAGTGTCTATTCTTTCCTAAGGCAGATTATTATAGTGAGAGTATCCAACATATAAACTGGCATTTAGTCATCTGCTTTAATTTTTCTATGCTGTTGCTGTCCTAATGCATAATAACGGTTTGCAGTATAGCGGTAGCTAGGTGAGATGACACTTAGAGAGGCTAGACTAGTATAGTAATAGAAATAGAGGGCTTAACAGACTTGATGTAAGCACAATCACCTTGCTAGGAAGAAGCAACAAATAATAATTAGAACAAAATAAAATAGCAATACATGCATAAGACTGCTGAAGTGGATCAGCTATTAGACTAAACAGGGTATCAGGGAACCACTATTCAAGGACTGCTTAATATAGGTATTAGAGAAGGGCCGTGCTCAGCTGCCGTGTGGAGAGTCCTGTACAAGCAGTCGACGTCTTTCGTTGTTGGGTGTGAGGCGTGTCTAGGCTGCAGTCCCTGAGGCTGAGTGAAGATGGTGGCATGTGAGGGGCATATAAGAAAGCAAAATCACAGCGGGGATTTGCCTGGGGAAATCAGTCCCGTAACACAGTCCTGGAATTTCTGCCCATTTAGCCAATGCCCAGTTTGTGGGGAAGTCGTGGATAGTTGTGCTGTGGGTCTTCTCGTGAGTGGTGTCCCCTTATCCCAGTGGTTTCATATGTTGCTTGAGGGGAAGGTGATTCACGTAGGTGAGGCAAATGCAGGGCCCCCTGCCATTGTTTGCTTCCATTATGCTCCGTCGGGGTGTCAGGCTGTTGCTGAGAGGCGCGCGCCGGCAGTCGGGGTGAGTGAGTGCCCGCTATCAGCAGTGTCCCTTGTTGCCGCTTGTGCTGAGGGGCTGCACGGAGCTGGTGTAGCCCCGGGGCCAGTCCTCGTTGAGGTTTTGGGTGCCCCATCCGTGACCGGGAGAGGTAGTTCTGGGGCTCGTGTCGGGTTCTCCGCCTCCGCCTTCCCGCCTTCCAAGTCCCCCTCCGGGTCCGAGTTAGCAGTGTGTGCTTCGGGGAAGAGCTCCTCGGAATGAGTGTCGACGGGGTCCTTTCCTGGGCGCCCCTTCGGCTGTTCAGTTTGGCCCAGAAGTCCGCCAGAAGTCGGTCTATCCTTTCCGACAACGGCAAGAGGTGGGTTTCAGGCGTTGGGGCCCTCGTGGCTTCCGCCATTTTGGGTGTCGATGGCTCAGCGGCATCTTTGCCCTGGTTACTCTGCTTTATGCTGCTCGTTGTGCTGCTCGTTGTGTTTGCCGGGATGACCCCCACCGGCAGGGGGGGGGGAAGGTGCTTTGAGTAAGCCTCCGGCGCTGCGGGTACCAGTCGGCTGGAGGATCGGCCGCCTCCCCCACGCCGCTTTTGTAGGCCGCATGCAGGCCTCGGGTCTTTTATCTGCGTGCAGTCGCCATTGCTGCTCCGTGGGGCGAGATAGCGGTTGCTCCATCGCCTACCACCGTTGCTGGAGCTGGAAAACCGTCTGTTTGTGGGTAGTTTTAGTGTTTTTCGTCGCTTTTCAGGGTTTAGAGCCAGGAGCTCTGCTGCTGTGCGACCGCTTCGCTTGGCTGTCAGGCTCCGCCCCCCTAAATGGTAGTTTTAACACTATAAGGTCAGGTTTGTGTTCCTGACCCTATAGTGTTCCTTTCAGTTCCTTCCTGACTTTATAGTGTTCCTTGTGTAAGAGTTTTTAATTTTGTGTATAGTAAAAAACTTTGTACTGCAAAGTATCTTCTTTGGTAATATTTGTTACATTATTTTAAAGAGGCGATACATTATATAAGTGCAAGTGATTAGTACATGCCTTTTTGCCCTTACCAAATATTTTCAAATAATAAAGCTTCATTTTTAACTTGATATTTATATAACTGGTGACATTTGATATGTTTAACCCCTTCCCGACCAAGGACGTGCACGGTATGTCCGACAAAAAACGGTCCTTAAGGACCGCAGACGTACCCTGCATGTCCTATGGGAATTAGAGCGCTGAAAGCGACCATGATCGCTTCCAGCAGCTCTAATGGTATTGAAGCAATGCCTCGATGTTGAGGCATCGCTGCAATACCCCTTCACTGCCAGTGGCCCCTGGAGAACCTGGACCGTGATCCGTGGCTATCCGCGGTCCCAGCAGTCCCCCTGCAGCAGCTCCGGCCACCCTGGCCCTCCAGGGCCATGTGATCACCATGATCACATCACCGCAATAGGAGTCTAGGAGCTGCCAGCAGGGGGACTGTTTGAGCTATCAGACAGTCCCCCAGGCTGCTAGAAAGTAATAAGTATACACACACACACACTATATGCACACGTATTATATGTGTGTGTGTATATATATATATATATATATATATATATATATATATATATATACATATACACACATGGTAGAATTTTTTTTTATAAAAAAACAAATAAAAACGCTAACTTTTGCCAGCACAGTGACTAAGTGGCTACTACAAAAGACTGGAAATACCCCATTTGGAATACCCTGGGTTATCTACATTTGAAAATGGTATGCCATGATGGGGTTATTTCACATTCCTGGGCTACCATATGGTCTGAAAAGGCAACACAGATCCAGTTGTACTCCAGAGATGTTGCTGAATACTTATCGGGGTGTTTTTTGTCAGTAACACATAACAGGAACTGACAACCCATGCCTAAAGTACAATAGGAGAGAAAAATAACACAACAAAAGTACTACCCAAAAGTTTTACAAAGACTGGTGGTAGAATTAGTGCATGTAAAGTGTTAAAATACCACCATTTGAAATACCCTACGGTGTCTACTTTTCAAAAATATATGGTTTGATGGAGGTACTTTACATTGGCCAACTTAAAAATTGTCCCAAATAGGACATGGGTGGATTATGACCAGCTGACAAAATTCCAAGTTAGAAAACTGGAATCCGAATCCTCCAAATAAGTTCTTTTAGCCCACCGAGAACCCAACACACCTATACATGGTGGGTATCACTGTACTTAGGAGATGTTAATGCATACATATTGAGATGTTCGTTGGCAGTAACCCTTAAACTACTCTGTACATGTGTTCTTAAATTGCTATGTGTGTCAAAAGAATCACCAATTATTATTATTTTTTTTAATTTGGCACAGGTTGGTGGTAAAATGGTTTCATGAAAAGAGTCAAAATACCCCAAGTTTAATACCTTAGGTTGTCTTCTTTTCAAAAATATATACATGTGAAGGTTTATTCAGGGATTCCTGACAGATAGTGTTACAATGTAACTTGCGTTCAGTTTGAAAAAAAATGGTTTTGAAATAGCAAAATGCTACTTGTACTTATAGCCCTATAACTTTCCCCCCAAAAAGCTAAGAACATGTTAACATTGGGCATGTCTAAACTCAGGCCAAAATTATGAAACTATTTAGCATGGGTGTTTTTTGGCGGTTGAAGATGCGTAACAGATTTTGGGGGTTAAAGTTAGAAAAAGTATTTTTAATATGATGAAAATAATCGTATCTTTAGAAAGACCATTTAATGGTGAGAAAAACAGTATATAATATGTGTGGTCACAGTAAATGAGTAACAGGAAAATTACAGCTACAGAAAAACATAGCAGAAATGTAAAAACAGCTCTGGTCCCAAACGGTAAGAAAATTGAAAAGCGATCTGGTCACTAAGGGGTTAAAGGGAAACTATAGCTTAATGTAGTTGCTATGGTGTGCATAGCATGTGCCTAAATGATTTTTAGCTTAAACACTGCCATTTAAGAGAATAGACAATGTTTATATTACTGCCTAGGAACACCTCTAGTGGCCATCATTCAGACCGCCACTAGAGATGCTTCCTGGGTCAGTGTTAACATTCAGTGTCTCCACGCTACGCATGGAGGCACTGAACTTTTACCATAGAAATGCATTGATTCAATGCATCTGAGCATATGCCGATTTGCCATGCGTGCGCATTAGCCTCCAAATGCATTCCTATGGGAAAGCGTTGCATTGGCTGAGATTGTCAAGTTTGATGATCTCAGCAAAGGAGGCAGAGCAAGGGTGGAGCCAGCTACAGCGGACTCATGCAGCACTGGAAACAAGGAGAGTTTTCATTCTTTTTAAGGGGGTATGAGGGTGGCAGCCACCTACAGTGACTTTTTAACTTCATATTTATTTTACTGCTATTTCATTTTGATTTTGTAATGCTGGGAGGGCATGTAGCTCAGTTCAGATGCACATGTAATTCCGGTGGTGGAGATTTTTATGATTTTTTTTTGGGGGGGGGGAGGGGGAAGGGGGTTATTTTCCTCTTTCCTTGTCTATTTTTATTGGGTTTTTATGCGAACAAGCTTCCTATGGAGGACCAAAATGACTTATGATGCTCATTTTTGTGCTTTGAATTATCTACACTAGGTTTTAATTTAAATATAGGGGAGAGCAATATACAGGGTGTAAGAAAACATTGAGAACCTAGGCCGTTTGCATATCCGACTGATCCCACCCAAAAGGGCAGTCCAGATCCAAAATGCAAGCTGGCTCTCTCTGTATGAGAGATACAGATGATGGTTTAAATCTTCTTACGTCTCGTCAGTGAGGAATTACAGATACCCATCTAGTCACCCTGAATAAGGGGTTCCACGTCTGGATTACCCTTTAAACTTGCGGAGAGTAAAAAACAGGGTGCAAGACAATGCTGAGAAAAGACAACAGCTTAATTAGCTTGCCCTTCAAGCTGTTTTTTGCTCATCTTGTGCCATTATTATTATTGTAATATTTATATAGCACCAACAAATTCCATAGCGCTTTACAATGGGTGGACTAACAAACATGTAACTGTAACCAGGCAAGTTTGATGCACAGAAACAGAGGGGCTGAGGGCCCTGCTCAATGAGTTTACATGTTCGAGGGAGTGGGGTAAAGCGGTGCAAAAGGTAAGGGAAGTATTAGAGAAGTAGATTGCTAGAATAGTATTCAATGAAGACTTAGTGTGTTTTTTTTTTTGAGCCATTAACTGTTTAGTTGATATGCTTTTGTGAAAAAGTGAGTTTTTAATGATTTTTTTGAAGGAGTGGAGACTGGGTGAGCATCTAATGGAAAATGTAAGGGAGTTCCACAGGAGATTGCAGCCCTAGAGAAGTCTTGGATACGAGCATCAGAGATGGGAGTACGAACAGAGGACGCAGCTCTTCGGCCGAGCATAAGGGCCTAGAGTAGCATTATGTAGAGATTTGAAAGCAAGAACCAGAATTTTATATTGAGTAATATATCTCACGGGAAGCCAATGCAGGGACCGACAGATGGGTGAGGCGTGGGAGGTGCAGGCGGACAGGAAGATGACCCTCGCTACCGCATTCATTAGAGACTGTAACTGCGCAAATTGGGAGCACATACGACCACTGAGAAGTGGATTGCAGTAGTCAAGGCGAGAGAGGACAGTGGCATGGACCAGCGCCTTAGCTGTATCTGGTGTTAAGTAGGGTCGGATGCGCACAATGTTTTTGAGATGGAAGCGGCAGGATTTGGCGATAGACTGGACATGAAGGGTGAAGGAGAGGTTGGAGTCAAAGAGAACAACTAGGCAGCAAGCCTGCATGGTGGAGCTGATGGTAGCATTATTAATGTGGAGGGAGACAGAAACTGTAGTAGCAACACTTGAGGGAGGAAAGATCAGAAGTTCTGTTTTGGACAAGTTGAGCTTAAGGAAGTGGGCAGCCATCCAGTCAGAAATAGCAGAGAGGCAGTAAGAGACACTAGTCAAGAGGGGCAGGGAGAGATCAGGGGAGGACAGACAGACTTGTGTATCATCTGTATAGAAGTGATATTGGAAGCAAAAGGAGCTGATGCATTTACCAAGGGAGGCAGTATAGATTGAGAACAGTAGGGAACCAAGAACTGAACCTTGGGTGACACCAGCTAAGAGAGACACCAGCTTGTGAGGAAGAGGCATAGCCAGAGAAAGAATATGGGTGAGGTAAGAGGAGCACCAGGAGACAGCAATATCTCATAGACCGACATTACAGAGGATGGGAAGAAGCTGTTAACAGTATCAAAAGCAGTGGAAAGGTCAAGGAGAATTAGGATAGAGTAGTGACCATGAGATTTTGCAGCGAGTAGATCGTTTGATACATTGGTCAGAGCCGTTTCCACAGAGTGTTGAGTGCGGAAACCAGACTCAAGTGGGTCGAGCAGAGAAGTGGACTCGAGGAAGTCTGTCAAACTCACATACAAGTCTTCCAAGGATCTTGGACTCAAAAGGCAGTAGCGAGATAGGGCGGTAGTTGGTCGGGGAGTTAGGGTCTGTCACGGGTGGCAGTCTGAAGACCGGGACCCCTGTGTGTCTGATGAGGATGATTGGAGTCTCAGCATGGAAATGGAGCACCAGGGTTTGTGCGGCCACATAGAGCCCTGATGCAGCTTAAGCGGATGCCAGGAGTTGATATTAAGCAGATATGTATCCAGTATTAGAAACTAGACTAGAACAGGCACCAAACAAGACAAAACTAGACGAACCCAGAACCGGAGCAGGACAGAAAGCAGAACCCAAAACATGCACACAATACATGAGGGGAACATGGACAGGGCAGGACAGGAGACAGGACAGTACATGAACTGGGAATACAAAACAAATAAAACGAGACAAGAGATACAAGGCAAAACAAGGAGACATAACTAAGTACTGTATATGTAATAAACATTGGAGATTTAGACAGACATAGACATTTCCTTGAAGTGATAATAGTGTCTGATGACGGTTAACCACTTTCAGCCCATCACATAATGCCTAGAGTGTGTATTTAAAAGTTTCCACTAGTGACATTTTACAGCTAGTTTGAGTGTCATATTATGCCATACTTTGCCAAGACTTTCAATGCATATTGTGTTGTTGTTTTGTTAAGTATTGCATGTCGATCCATAGGGAAATAGGTATGAAAAAGTTTTAAGAAACACTTGGCATACTATTATTATTACTATTACGAAAGTGAGAATGAATTGTACGTGAATGAAGCAAAGCTTAGTTGGAGACATTTTCCAGTTGAGCTATTCAGAATGGTTCAACTGGAAAATTTCTCCAAGACAGTTATGCTTCCAGTTACTTTTGGCCTTAAATTCTAAATTTTCACTTTGAATGAATTCTACGACCTTTCTCCATAAGTGCATAACCAAGTAAATGATTTAATTTTCTGAAGAATTTATGGACAGATGATCCTAGAGCAGCATTCATGAAGGGAGTCTTATCAACACATTATACTTAACATTGAGGATATTTTACTTGTGAACTGAAGAGCATTGAACATTTCAATAAGTCAAATAGTATGTGCTATAAAGAGGTACAAATGGCAACAGTATTTAGGCATGTTAATACTAAATTGTTGTTTATAGATCTAATGGATGCCGCAAGAACATCCCCCACAACATTCCAGTATCAACATGCACCATTGAAACAAAGCAATCTGGATTCAAAGAATCAAAATGTTTATGCAGAGCTCGGTCCCTACCTTCTACATGCAATAGCAAAACCCGAGTAATAAGACCAGACATTATTTTTCCAATTTTTATGTACTTGCTGTTGCCCTTTTCTTAGTTGACAGACGTCTTAAACCCTATCAGGATTATTCACTAAAGTGGATAATTCTTTTGAATTAAAAGTGAATTTCAACATTACGGCTACAATGCCCAAATTGTAAAAATTTGCAAAGCCAGCTATGATTTTAAATCAGCTATTTTTGCCTAAAATTTCTAAATCTCTTTGATTTCCCAACAGTTCACAGCTCAGTAAATAAACCTGAATGTCTTCAGCAGATGAAGGCTGTCCACTTCACTTTGCCCCGCCAAACCACAATAAAGCAAATTGTGAATATTTGAGTATTTGTGGGTATAAATTGTGTTTGACTAGTTGGCCATTCTCTTCTCTCGTTAGTAACGTGTTTTACACATGGAACTGCAACTTTGTTTATGGACTATTCTATGTGGATTCTAGAATCAATTTCACCATGCCATATCCATGCTAATGTATGGTTGAAGGACAACTAAACCTTTACAGATGCAGTTATCTATATGACTGTTTGCATTAAAACACAGTAGGTTTATCTTGTAAAATTGGCATAAACATAGATTATTGGCAAACACTAGACACAGTCATAGTGATAACAATATGTATCCTTTCAGTAAAGAAAACGTGCCATGACAATAGGATGACATAAAAAGGAGTCTTAATGTAGTAACAGTGTTAGAATAAAAAATGTAAGAATTTGCTAAAAGCAACACAGAAAGCAGGAAAGCAGAGAAAATAATATCTATCATGCAACCTGCTTTATTTCCTATCTTACACATCTCTGGATCTTGTCATAAATTAATCATCTATTAATTATTTCTTTATTTTTTATTTGTATAAACAGAAACCAAAGGACACATTTATTTTGTTTCTTTGACATATCTGATTTTGGATGAGGTCATACGTATTTTTCACAAATATTGCACCAATGGAAAACAAATGTAGCAAATGGAATTTAGGGTGACAAATATTTTGAATATATTTTTCCGTAGTTTTGATATATGCTTAGGCTTTTTGTTTTATCTCTTACAAAAACACATGTTCATCACCTCCAGGTTCACTCTGCAGGGCTGAACATACTAATAGGTATAAAAAGTATAAATCTGGTTTCTGTATTTTAAGATTGTTGCATTATTAAATGGGTTTGGTTAAAACTTTAATCCACCATATTTCAAACAAAATTATGTTTTTCTCACACCCCATGCTTTTTCTTAATTTCTTACCACCTTCCACCTATGACAAGTCTGCATTGGCATTTAAGTATATTATATATATTCATTATTGGGATTATTTCCTAGAATGCAAACCAAGCCATGATGTAACCTGTTACATTTTTATGCAGAATTAAGTGCCACTGTCAGCAAAAATCATATCCGCACAGTCACATATCACATTTACAACTTTTTATAGTTTGTGTTAATACTTTGCAATTTTTTAGAAAAAAAGAAACCTGAATTTGACACAGTGAGCTAACAGCATCAGATAGTTTGTAGGATGATCGTTCCTGCACTGTAGAAAACTCCCGTATTAAGAAATGATAGATTAGTATTGGCATCTGATAACACATGCTCTTAACATGTTCTTTTTATCAGTAACATTCACTGGGAGTTTGTAAATTGGCATGAATTTTCACGATGGTGATCATTAGATTGAAAGATGACTGGTCAGGGGCGTACTGACCACTCGGGCACATCAGTCATGGACCTAAGGCCTGACAGAGCCAAGGGCCCGGCTGCACAGCCATGCTCCAGCTGGAGAAATCTCTCCAACTGGAACGGCAAAATAAAAAAAAAAATCTCTTGTATCGATAGGTTGTAGGGCCCCTGAGGAAATGCAGGGCCCCGGTAACCAATTACTCTGCACATGAATCCCTCCCCCTTAATGACACCTGGCAGCATTACCTGCTCTCTTCCAGGTCTCCTTCGTCCTGTCCCGTGCAGTGCACTGTGTGATGGAGAGAGGCGGGGCTAGGAAGTGACATCACTTCCCGCACTTTCCTCTCACCCAGACCTTTAACAGCCAGCGAGGGGATGGAACAGCAGCCGGCCAGAAACCACAGGGAGCATGGCAGGAAATAAAAAGGCAGGAAATAAAAAGGGGAAGATGGGGAGAGATATCAGAGAGCAGGAGAGAGGTAGGAAATACAAAGGGGAATATGGGGAGAGACATTAGGGAGCAGAAAGAGATAGGCAGGGAATAAAAAGGGTAAGATGGGAGTGCTTTGTAAAAAGGAGTGTGATATGTAACAGTTGTGAAGGTCACAGTAGAGAGTCACAGAAGGAGATGGGGAGGCAAAGTGTGTCAGTCAATAGAGGAGACCACTTGTGAATGACTGGCTTGATAACCGTGGAAATGACCCCTCTTCCTCCTCCTCTTCCTCCTGTGCCACATCCTCTTCCATCATCCCCCGAAGTGTTTTTTCAAGGAGACATAGAAGCGGGATAGTAAGGCTGAGAATGGCGTCATCGGCACTGGCCATGTTGATGGAGTACTCGAAACAGTGCAACATGGCACACAGGTCTCGCATGGAGGCCCACTCATTGGTGGTGAAGTGGTGCTGTTCCGCAGAGCAACTGACCCGTGCGTGCTGCAGCTGAAACTCCACTATCGCCTGCTGCTGCTCGCACAGTCTCTCCAGCATGTTGCAATTAGAGTTCCACCTTGTGGGCAAGTTGGCGGGAAGGCCGAAGTTACGCTGTAGCGCAGACAGGCGAGCAGCAGTAGGGTAAGAACGCCGAAAGTGCGCACAGACGGCCCACACTTTCTGCAGCAGCTCTGATATATCTAGGTAGTTTGTCAGGAATTTCTGCACCACCAAATTCAGCACATGCGCCAGGCAAGGGATGTGCGACATATTGGCTGGGCCCAGAGCTGCTACAAGATTTTGCCCATTATCGCACACCACCAGGCCGGGCTTGAGGCTCAGTGGCAACAACCACTCATCGGTCTGTTGTTCCATGCCCGTCCACAGCTCCTGCGCAGTGTGCGGTTTTCCCCCCAAACATATGAGTTTTAAAACAGCCTGCTGTCATTTCGCCCTGGCTGTACTGAAGTTGGTGGTGAAGGTGTTATGCTGATCGGATGAGGAGGTGGTAGAGGAGGAGGAGGCAACAGGAGGCAAAGAGAAATGCCATGCAATCCTCGGTGGCGGAAGGTCATGCGCCAAACTGCTATCCGCCTCAGGCCCAGCTGCCACTACATTTGCCCAGTGTGCAGTTAGGGAGATATAGCATCCCTGCCCGTGCTTACTGGTCCACGTATCAGTGGTTATGTGGACCTTGCCACAGATGGCGTTGCGCAGTGCACACCTGATTTTGTCCGCCAATTGGTTGTGCAGGGAAGGGATGGCTCGCCTGGAACCACGTACTGTGGGACAGCCACCGCCAACTGTCCGTCTCCACCAGACGGAATGACAGCATTTCAAAGGCCAGAAATTTTGAAATGCTGGCATTCAGGGGCGGGGATCGCGGGTGGGTAGGGGGGTACTTCCTCTTCAGTGTTTGGGAGATGGACAGCTGAACGCTTCCATGGGACAGTGTGGAGATGCTTGGGGATGGTGGCGGACGTGGTGGCGTTGCTGCCACATCCTCTGTTTGCGGGGTGGCAGGTGCCACTGTCACTCCAGAGGTGGAGGAAGAGGCCGAGACAGCAGCAGAAGAGGAAGCAGGTGGAGCCTGAGACCTTTCTTGGTTTTTGGGTGAGGTGCTTACTCCATTGCAGCTCGTGTTTTGCATTTAGATGCCTGGTCATGCAGGTTGTGCTCAGGTTTAGAATGTTTATGCCTCGCTTCAGGTTCTGATTGCACAGTGTGCAAACCACTCGTGTCTTGTCGTCAGCACATTGTCTGAAGAACTGCCATGCCAGGGAACTCCTTGGAGCTGGCTTTGGTGTGCTCGGTCACTGGGTGCGGTGGGCAGTAGCAGGCGTACTGTCTAGGGGATGGCCGCTCCACTATTGCACCCTGCTCCCTCTTATGCTGTGCTGGTGCCTCTGTGCAACCACTGCCTCTTCCTCCAAACTGCACACGTCACTTGCATGACCTTGATTCCACGTGGAGTCTAGGACCTCATCATCTTCCAACCACTCCTCAACCCTGCCCTCCTTGCCGGTCTGCACACTGCAGAAAGCCACAGCAGTTGGCACCTGTGTTTTGTCATCAGAGAAGTGCTTCGGTGGTCCTCGCTTGTCCACATCCTGAAACATAAGTGGTTGTGCACAGGGGCGTATTAGCCGCAAGGCAAACAAGGCATTTGCCTTGGGCGGCATTTTCCAGGGGGCGGCAAAAAAAGCCGCCCCCAAATGCCCAGGGCAAATGCCTTGCTAGCCTTGCGGCTAACTGACAAGGCAGGCTGCTGGGCGGCATTGGCTGGCGGGCAGGCGGCTAGCGAGGGAGCACTTCCTCTGAGCTGTCTGCTCAGCTCCCTCGCGCGCCACAGAGTGAGGCTTGGAGCCGGAAGATGACGTCATATTCCGGCTCCCAGCCTCACTCTGCGGCGCGCGAGGGAGCTGAGCAGACAGCTCAGAGGAAGTGCTCCCTCGCCGCCCGCCCAGCAGACAGCCTAGCAGCCCGACCGGCAGCCCCACTAGACCCCAGGGAGTTAGAGAACCCCCCAGCATTTCCAAAGGTAAGGAGGCTGGGGGGGGGGGGGGTAAATTAAAAAAAAATATATATATAAATGTTAATGTGAGTGTGTATGTCTGTCTGTTAGTGTGTGTATGTCTGTTAGTGAGTGTGAGTGTGTCTGTTAGTGTGTGTGTCAGTCTGTTAGTGTGTGAGTGTGTGTGTATGTCTGTCTGTTAGTGAGTGTGTCTGTTAGTGTGTGTATGTATGTCAGTGAGTGTGTCTGTTAGTGTGTGAGTGTGTGTATGTATGTTAGTGAGTGTGTGAATGTATGTCAGTGAGTGTGAGTGTCTGTTAGTGTGTGTGTGTGTCAGTCTGTTAGTGTGTGTATGTGTGTATGTATGTCAGTGAGTGTGTCTGTTAGTGTGTGTATGTATGTTAGTGTGTGTGTGTGTATGTCTGTTAGTGAGTGTGAGTGTGTCTGTTAGTGTGTGTGTATGTATGTTAGTGAGTGTGTCTGTTAGTGAGTATGTATGTCTGTGAGTGTGTGTGTGTGTATGTCTGTTAGTGTGAGTGTGTCTGTTAGTGAGTGTGTGTGTGTCTGTTAGTGAGTGTGTGTGTGTCTGTTAGCTAATGTATGCGTATCTGTCAATTAATGTGTGTGTGTATTTAGAAGGCGGGGCGGGGGGAAGGGTTGGGTGGGGGGTGCGGGGCGCCGGAGTTTTGTCCTGCCTAGGGCAGCACAAAACCAGGATACACCACTGGTTGTGCATCAGTGCACTCAATCTCTTCCACTTTTGGGGCAGGGCTAGGTGGATGGCCCACGGAAACCCCGCCAGCAGAGTCATCAAAAAGCATAAGAGACTGCTGCATGACTTGTGGCTCAGACCGCTTGACTGATTTGCAAGGGGTGAGGTGAAAGACAGATGGCCATGGGCTTCTATATCAGGCGACAATGTAACCACCAATAGTCAAAATTAAGTTCACTGACAGTAAGGCAGTGCCGGTGTCCTAAAGAGAAAACATTTCTAGAGGTCACACAACAGTGTGACGGGCGTAATTAATACAGTGCGATGTTACTACAGTATTTGACGGCTCTATTTGACGCTCAAATATGAAGTGCACGCCCCAAATTTACTTTTTAGCACCAACAAAATGTGAATTAGTCAAACTGCAATGTCACAGCAGTATTTGACGGTTCTATTTGACTCTTAGATATGAAGTGCACGCCACAAATGTACTTTTTAGCACCAAAAAAATTTGAATTAGTCAAACTGCAATGTCACAGCGGTATTTAAAAATGCCTAGATGTTGCCCACTAAGCTACCAGAACAGGATTAAAGTAATGTGCCTGGCACACATGCAGTTGCAAGTGCACTGCACTTGCAAAAATGCCCACCTAACAAACAGACTGATTGCTTATTTCTCTGTGGCACTGGGCTCGGGGCATGGTACCAAAATGTAGTATAGCACCCACAAAAATAATCGCTGTAGTTTGCAGATTCAGCACCAGAATTCTTTCCTAATCTGTCCCTCACAGCTGCAGCATCCTCTCCCTACACTAATAAGAGCTCATGTGACTCCAGCTTATATAGAGGCTGGGTCACATGCTGCACTGGCCAATCACAGCAATGCCATTAGTAGGCATGGCTGTGATGGCTTCTAAGGGCACACAAGTCAAACGCTTGTTGATTGGCTGCCCTGCAGCTTTTCAAAACACGCCATTAAATAACCGAACACTGAACTCGAACCAGAACTGTTACTGAAATGTCGTGGTTCTGGTTCTGGGGGCCAAAAATCGTAATGTGTCAACTCTAATTGTGTAAAAATAACAGTGTGTGGGTAGGTTATTTGTGTGTTGCAGTGTGTGTGCCAAAAATGTATTTGTGTTAAGTTTGTACAATTTATACTTTAAACAATAATGTGTGTATTATATAAATATTATACATGTGCATATATTACAAGCATTGTTTACATATACATTAAACACTTACATTGTATAGAATAAGCGTCTGAATCACATTACTTTAAAAATTCAGCCTACTCCCACACACACATTACATACATACAGGCAGCGCACACAGTGCATAGAGTACATACATACAGGCAGCGCACACAGTGCATAGAGTACATACATACAGGCAGCGCACACAGTGCATAGAGTACATACATACAGGCAGCGCACACAGTGCATAGAGTACATACATACAGGCAGCGCACACAGTGCATAGAGTACATACATACAGGCAGCGCACACAGTGCATAGAGTACATACATACAGGCAGCGCACACAGTGCATAGAGTACATACATACAGGCAGCGCACACAGTGCATAGAGTACATACATACAGGCAGCGCACACAGTGCATAGAGTACATACATACAGGCAGCGCACACAGTGCATAGAGTACATACATACAGGCAGCACACAGTGCATAGAGTACATACATACAGGCAGCACACACAGTGCATAGAGTACATACATACAGGCAGCGCACACAGTGCATAGAGTACATACATACAGGCAGCGCACACAGTGCATAGAGTACATACATACAGGCAGCGCACACAGTGCATAGAGTACATACATACAGGCAGCGCACACAGTGCATAGAGTACATACATACAGGCAGCGCACACAGTGCATAGAGTACATACATACAGGCAGCGCACACAGTGCATAGAGTACATACATACAGGCAGCGCACACAGTGCATAGAGTACATACATACAGGCAGCACACACAGTGCATAGAGTACATACATACAGGCAGCGCACACAGTGCATAGAGTACATACATACAGGCAGCGCACACAGTGCATAGAGTACATACATACAGGCAGCACACAGTGCATAGAGTACATACATACAGGCAGCACACACAGTGCATAGAGTACATACATACAGGCAGCACACACAGTGCATAGAGTACATACATACAGGCAGCACACAGTGCATAGAGTACATACATACAGGCAGCGCACACAGTGCATAGAGTACATACATACAGGCAGCGCACACAGTGCATAGAGTACATACATACAGGCAGCGCACACAGTGCATAGAGTACATACATACAGGCAGCACACAGTGCATAGAGTACATACATACAGGCAGCACACACAGTGCATAGAGTACATACATACAGGCAGCGCACACAGTGCATAGAGTACATACATACAGGCAGCGCACACAGTGCATAGAGTACATACATACAGGCAGCGCACACAGTGCATAGAGTACATACATACAGGCAGCGCACACAGTGCATAGAGTACATACATACAGGCAGCGCACACAGTGCATAGAGTACATACATACAGGCAGCACACAGTGCATAGAGTACATACATACAGGCAGCACACACAGTGCATAGAGTACATACATACAGGCAGCACACAACACATGCAGCTAGCACACACACCGTGACAAAGGGAGAGACTACACACAGGGTAATTCACTAAACTTGGAATTTTTACAGAATAAATACAAATGGCAAAATTGAAGCAAAAATACCCATGTTCTAACTATCCCAAAGCTAGAAAATATTTCCAGATCAGCTATTTTTGCCTCCAGTTGTCCATTCAGATTTATTTTGTTTAAATAATTTTAGCTGATAGCTTGTCAATGGCCTTCAATCTTTGTTATTTTGTATCAGTACAAGTAGATGACAGGCAAGTATAATGTGCTACTATTTTAGTCCCTTGGACAAATAGATTTTCTTTTTTTTTTTCTAATTCCACATTCTTGTACATGCAGTCACACACTAACGCTCAATACATTTATGCATGCATACTGACACTATGTACAAAAAAAAAAAACACATGCATCTATCCAGGCAATGCACAAGTGCATTCACAGGTTTTACAGACTCAAATAAAAAACATGCATTCATACACAGGTCTTCACACAAAGGAATACATTATTATATGAGTTATATTTAACAATTAATGCAGACACATTTGGCCTTCAAAGTGTCACGGTTCTCCCAGTGTAATCCACAGAGCCAGGCGTGGTCACTCCACAGGGGTCAGACAGGGAATTTGAAACTGGATCCTTCTAGATCCCAAGCCTGCGTTCCTGCCTCTGAGCCACTTCAGAACTTTGGATCTAGCCTTGTGTATCCGGCATTGCCTGCAGCAATAGGGGGCTGGACTTTACCAGTGGCTCTCACCTGTCGATCTAAGACCACCTGAGGCAAATGGATCATTATCAAAGGTATATAACACTGCCTAACCCTGAGGGCAGTGTCAGTTGTTGTTTCATGTATCCTGTTTCCTAAGAGCGATTTGGCTTGTGACCCTTTCTTTTTGATTATTTGTTATTGCCGGTTCGCTGCCTGCCCTGACTTTTGGAACCATGTCTGACTACTCTTCTGAATTTGCCCTTGTCTGTTTCCATGTACCCGGTTACTGTTCCTGCCTAAGCCCCTGTGCACAGATTCACAGTCCTGGTGGTTTCTGACCTTATCACCTTGGACTGTGTATATATGCAAGGGTGAGCACAAATCTCTGCCTACCGGACTCCCACCTCAGGTAAGACCCTGACACAAATGGCCTGGGATCTAATTTTGCCCAGGGGCCCCACAGGCTCTCAATCCGTCCCTGACTGAAGTCTTTAGGTAATTACAGCCAAACTTATTATTGCTTGTTAAATATAAACACAGTGGCACTGATTTAATATTTTTGGACAACTTTTAAAATTTCATATTATGAAAAAATATTAACATTTTGTAAAATGTTGACTCAATATGTATTTTTAAAAAAAATTTAATGTGTTGGAAACAAATAATTTCATATGTTTATCCAAAAGTATTAAATAATTTGGAAAGTTTATCCAACAATATAAAATCGAGGCCTATGTTTATAGCTTTAAATTGATTGACATGAATAACAATTTAGTGTAGACATTGCTTCTTAACATCTCAGCTTTTGTATCCTTCATTTAACCCCTTAAGGACGAGTGACGGACGAGGTCCGTCGCTCAGGGGAATGCGTTAATGACGAGTGACGGACCTCATCTGTCACGCGTTAAAATTAATGGTTAATGGTTAATGGGGTTAATGCTGTTGCTGGGTCCCTCCGAGTCAGGGGCAGACCAGCAGCAGCAAATCCGGATATCCCAGCACATGTGATCGCTGTGACAGCCAGTCACAGGGGTCACAATGCTGCTGGGATATCTGATCCGCCTCCCTCCACCTCGTGTGGGTTTGTGAAATGGAGAGAGACGGATCGGTGCAACATTGTGTCCCAGAAGAAAAGTCAAAGGTTTTAAGAAGTTCCCAATCCCTTTCCCCTGTATATAAAAAAAAAAATAACCCTTTCCCTGATGTTTGATCACTGCTAGCAGTGATCAATATACAGGTCACAGTACTTTACTGTGATATATATTTTTTTTTACTTTCAAGGGTTAAGTTTTAGTTTTTTTTTAACCCTAAGGGGTTAAATTTTATTATTTGATTTTATTAGTGTATGATTTAGTTACTTGGGTGGGTGGAATTTAGTGGGAATTAGGGAATAAAAAAAAAAAAAAATTTAGTTAAAGTTTTGTTAGCTTTGTTAACTGTATTTAACAATGTTCAGGAAGTATAGTGCAGAGGAGGCTTATGCCCTGTTAGCGGCCGACTCAGAGGCGACAGACACTGCCTCAGAGAGTGACGCAGGGGACTATGTGCCAGATACTGCAGGATCATCAGGGGAAATCGCCGATTCCCCTAATGCTGAACATGGCGCAGATCACTGGGTACCCCCTAATAATTTTTCCCCAGACATCCCAGTGTTTACAGCCATTCCTGGCATACAGGCTGACCTGTCTGGCTATAGTGCGCTGGATGTTATGCAGCTCTTCTTGGGGGATGAGATTTTTGGGGAGATAGTCACCCAGACTAATCTCTATGCGGAGCAATATCTGGCACGCAATCCAGACTCTCTTATCTCCAGGAAAGAGAGATGGAACCCAACCAGTGTGCCAGAATGTAAACAATTGCAAACAGAATGTAAACAAAAGCCCGCAATTAGGATGTATTGGTTCAAACATCCTATTTGCAATACCCCCATTTTTGCCGAGACAATGCAGAGGGAAAGATATGAAGACATACTGCGGTTTATGCACTTTAGTGATAATAGCAAGTGCCCCCCAAAAGGTGATCCGCAGTATGATCTTCTATATAAAATCCGCCCTTTAATTGCCCACTTTAACCATAAATTTGCCACTATATATACCCCCAAGAAAAACATTTCCATTGATGAGTCCCTGATGAAGTTCACGGGAAGACTGGGATTTAAACAATATATCCTATCCAAAAGATCCCGATATGGGATCAAATTGTATAAGCTGTGTGAAAGTGGCAGTTGCTACGTATACACCTTCCGTGTATACGAAGGAAGGGATAGCCACCTTGATCCCCCAGGTTGCCCAGATATAGTAGGGACAAGTGGGAAAATTGTCTGGGACTTAATAATGCCCTTACTTAACTACGGTTATCACTTATACATTGATAACTTTTACAATAGTATCCCACTGTTAACAATGTTATACTGCTTCGAGACCATGGCCTGTGGCACTATTCGAAAGACTCGCACAGGTTTCCCAAAGGCTCTGGCAAACAAAAAAATGAAAAGGGGGGGGGGGGGGGAGAACAGCCAGAATGAACTGCTGGCACTCAAATACAGGGACAAAAAGGATGTTTTCATCTTAACCACTCAGAGGGTCGCAGTTCGTGGCAGAGAGGAATGCAAACGAGTGCCAGTCTGCATACGGCAATATAATCGGCATATGGGGGGCGTTGACCTGTCCGATCAACTGATGCAGCCGTATTTGATGATGCGTAAGACCAGGGCATGGTATAAAAAAGTGGGCATATACCTGATGCAGATGGAAATACACAATGCATTTGTCATTTTCAAAAAGGCAAATGCTGGGCTGAATATATCCTTTCTTTCGTTCCAGTTTAACCTCATTACTGGGCTACCTGAGTGCCACACAAGGAGACCATCAGTGGATCCTAGCAGAAGAATGGAGGCAGGTCACTTCTGCTTTAAGATTCCACCAACCCCTAAAAAACAAACTCCCCAGAAAAGGTGCAGGGTGTGTTACAAGAGGGGCGTAAGAGTTGAGACCAGCTATTACTGCCCCGATTGCCCCTCTCAGCCCGGCCTATGCATTGGCCACTGTTTTAAATTTTTTCACACCCAAGCCGAATAAGTAGACCAGTTTTGGGTTGTGATTTATTTTTAGTTATCTGTCTGATTGGTAACCGAATCTTGGCTTTGTCTCCCGCTTATCCTGTCTTCTCTGATCCTTGACCTCGGCTTGTCCTATCGTTGTTCCGTTTCTCTTTACTCCTTTGACCTCGGCTTGTACCTTGACAATTCTATACTTGTATAGCCCAGCCATTCTAAGGACCGGTATTACAAGTTTCTCTCTGTGTTCTCTCTCTTTGTGGTCTGTCTGTGTTTTGGTTTCGGAATCCATGACAGCTTTGCCCGGGATGCAGTTTACCCCCAACTATTCCCCCTTTTCACAGCAACTAGTATGCACTTGTTCATAATTTGAATTGATGAGCTGCCTATACTTAAAAATATATGTGGCCTTTGAGAGGCAATTTGCAGTCCTGTGCTGCTACAATGAGACTTGGGCCCAGCATCCACTTTTTAAAAATATGGAAGTGGTGTTTCTCCAATGTGCCCCTTCAACATCCACATAACCGTGAGAAAGGTACACATTGGGTTATCGTTGCACTAACATGACATAGCTGAGCAACATATTAGGTGTTACACTGCCTTAGAACACATAAGGATAGCAAAATATACAGTAACATCTCCAAGTGTGTGTCAAAAAGGCAGAAAAAATGCTAATTGCAACTAGACTTGGTACAAACTAACAACAACAATTATCCTACACTAAGGTTTAGAATATACATTTTGAAATACCCTGGGGTATCTACTTTAAGAAATGGTAGGCCTTTGTGTGATAGTTTGCATTTAAAACCTGCTTAGATGCTTTGAAATTGCACATAGGCCCAGCGTCAAAATTCAAAGTTCGGTTAAAAACTGAAATGGCTTGGTCTCCTATATGGCACTTTAGCTTCCCGAAATAGTGCCAAAGACATACAATGGGGGTGTCCTTTTACTCATAAGACTTAGCTGAACATAATTTGGGGGGTTTGAACTTAGTGGCACATGTTAAAAATACAAAATGCCCAGCAAAAATGCAATCCATATGTAAAAAACGCACAAAATTCTTTTTTACCACATAAGTTGGCATTTATTGGTGAAAAAATGGGGGCATGTTAAGGCACAATATGCACCTTATGAGATACCCTGGAGTGTCTACTTTTACAAATGGTAGGCCTTTGTGTCTTTTTTTTTTTGAACAGTCAAACTGTTATAATACACCAAACGGAAGCACAGGCTCATTAAATCCGTCTCTCAAAATTCTACTGTGAGTACTGAAAAGGACAGGTCTCCTATGTGGCACTGTAGCTTCCCGAAATAGTGCCAAAGACATACAATGGGGGTGTCCTTTTACTCAGAAGACTTAGCTGAAAATAATTTGGCGGGTTTGAACTTAGTGGCACATGTTAAAAATACAAAATGCCCAGCAAAAATGCAATCCATATGTAAAAAACGCACAATATTCTTTTTTACCACATAAGTTGGCATTTATTGGTGAAAAAATGGGGGCATGTTAAGGCACCTTATGAGATACCCTGGAGTGTCTAATTTTACAAATGGTAGGCCTTTGTGGGGTTTTTTTGAACAGTCAAACTGTTATAATACCCCAAATGGAAGTATAGGCTCATTAAATCCGTCTCTCAAAATTCTACTGTGAGTACTGAAAAGGACAGGTCTCCTATATGGCACTGTAGCTCCACGAAATAGTGCCAAAGACATACAATGGGGGTGTCATTTTACTCAGCAGATGTAACTGAACACAAAATAAAACTTTGTACAGATATAGCACACACCAACTTTACAAAATACACACAAGAAGTTCTTTGTTATAAGTTTGTGTGCCAAAAACTAAATAAAACACAATTTTACTCCAATATTTAGCAGAGGTTTGCGGTGAAATGGCTACGTAGAAAGTGTCAAAACAACCCTAGGTAAATAGCCTGTGATGTCTACGTTCTATACATATATACTTTTGTGTGACAATTTTGTTTTCTTTTATGGCTATTAAGCTTACAAGACAAACATACCAAATTCTAAAATCACTCCACATTAAAAGTTTATTTTACTCCTTGTGCTTTGTGACCTGTAACTACCAAAAAAAAGACTTAATATCCCAGACACATTATATATTCTGTAAATGAGGACAACTAAATGCATTTATTTTTAATTACTTTCCTTAACCTGCGCTAATTATGAACACATTATTATTGCAAAAACTGTAAAAAAACACGAACATCGCTTTGCCAATTTTCAATGTTTAAAACCAAAAATGGACATGCGTATATTTGACCCTGTAACTTTCCAAAACCCCATAAAACCTATACATGGGGGTAACGTGGTGCTTGTGAGACATCACTGAACAGAACTAGGAGTGTTTCAGGGCAGTAAACTATAAACTGACAATAACATTATCAGTAAAAGTACAGTTTTTGTGAAAAATGCAAAAAAAAAACCCACAAACACTAACTTTGGCTTGGGTTTGTGCTCAAGTGGCTACTACAAAAGACTGGGCATACCCCATTTTGAATACCCTGGGATGTCTACTTTTTCAAATGGTATGCCATGATGGGGGTAATTTTTATTTTTTGGCTGCCATACGGTCTCAAAGGCAACCTAGGCCCAGCAAACCAATCTGTCAAACTTATATGAAGAAAAAAAAAGCCGTATATTTGACCCTGTAACTTTCCAAAACCCTGTAAAACCTATACATGAGGATTACTGTTTTACTCGTGAGACATTTCTGAATACAAATCTGTATGTTTTATTGCAGTAAAACCGAACAGTATTGTGACATCAGTTAAATTTGACATGCAGAAATTGAAAAATAGCTAAATTTCTTAATTTTTTTTAAACTTTTTTTTTAGATTTTATTCATATAAAATGGAGTTCCATATATGAATGTTTGATATGGAATGAAAGCCCTGTTTCCCCTGAACAAATTGATATATAATAAGTGTGGGTGTACTTAGTAATAGAGAGGTAAATTATGGTTGAACAGACATAGAGCTAAATTCTGTGGTTTATTTACGTTTTGTTTGGATCACAACTTGTACATTTGGCTCCGTCCTTAAGGGGTTAATAATATAGTTCAATGCATTTTTTTGTGTTTGAGTATGGCATATTCCAGGGTGATGGAAAATAAGTGGGAGGCATAAAGTGCAATAGGTTTCCAAATAGAGTAAAAAACAATATTTCAATAGTTGCATTTGTGAGTTCTAGTTCACAAAGTGCAATATTCAGGACACTTTTTCCAAAAAAAGAGATCATCACTGCAGTAAGTCAATTTACTGACACCATGACTTCTGACGTTCAACCCAAATATTTTGACATGCTTATATAACTTTCACCCTATCCAATTATAGTCTAGACATTTTAGTCTGTGACTGGTAAGTGTCAAAAAAGCCTTAAAATAGAGTTTTTTGTTATATAGTTTATATTTTGTTTATATAGCTTATTTTCTCAAATGACTGGTGATGGACTGCCTGACTTCTGGTTTGATATTTCATTTATACTACTTCTATATTCCAGAAGTAGTATAATTGATAAACAGTTTTCAATTAAATGTCTTTATAATCAACAGCACTATGGATGTCAATTGAGCAGCATATTAAAAAAGAAACCTGCTTCCTTTATGAGGGACATGCAATCCATAGTGGCAAACTTATCTTCATAGATCCCAATAAACTATTTCTTGCACTTACATTTGCAGGTATGTAGCCAAATATGATTTTACATTTGAATAGACTGGAGCAAGGGTGAGCAAAAGGTGGATCCCTAGGTGTTATAGAACAACTGCCATGATGCTGATCAGCCTTTAGAAAGGCAATATACTGTGGATGATGCAGTTTTACAAAATCTTGGGAGCCACCATTTGTCCAGCCCTGGACTCAAGGTTTGTTTCTGTTTATAGGGAATTGGTAATGGTTGCATATGAGAGCTAGTCTAACTATAAGCTGCTGTTTTTATGACAAGAGATAATGTACATAATATCAGAGTAGGTTAATAATATTAGACATGCATATTAGAATAATTGAGATTTTAATTTAGACTGTCATTACAGGCATTTGAGTGAACCCCAAAGATGTCTATCTATGGAAGTCAAGATAAGAAAGCATGTGTGGAGAAGCTCTGCCTACTTGGCTATCCACAAAATGTGCATTCAGTTGTGGGATGACTGAATATCTACAGAGAGGGTTAATATGACAGATTCTATTCACATGCTGGAGCGTCACACAGTTGTAGATGAAACATTAAATTATAATGATATAGGGATTGCCGGCTTCCGGCAATGGTGGTGCTCTAAAATTGTGGTCCAACCTGAAACATAAGTACTTAAGTTTATATAATGATGGAAGCAAAGCTTTTTAAATTCTTAATACATGACCTACTAATCAAGACTAAAAAAGTTGTGAAATCCACGCTGCATCTGGCCTTCTCTA
This sequence comes from Pelobates fuscus, assembly GCF_036172605.1. NCBI lineage: Eukaryota > Metazoa > Chordata > Amphibia > Anura > Pelobatidae > Pelobates > Pelobates fuscus. The sequence continues at coordinate 298,074,520 of NC_086318.1, forward strand.
AGCTGAAGAAGCCAGCTGTCAGTTTGTTCAATGTAACCAATGCTGATTTTTAGTTTGAAGAGTATGAAGGCTTTCAAGCCAGAGGGCAATCACGTGACAAAGCTATACTAGTTATGCCTTGCCACATGCGATCATGAGGCTTGACTTGGCTGGTCATGAACTGACTGATTATTTAATGAAAATCCTGACAGAGCGTGGCTACTCTTTTGTCACTACTGCTGAACACTTTGAGAATGAAATGGCCACCGCTGCCTCTTCATCCTCCTTGGAAAAGAGCGAGCCCCTCCACTGGCTCTACCTGTTACACCATAATTTGACTAAAGTGGTATAGACTACACACAAAGAAACCATACGGTAACGAACACCTCATCGTTGATAGGTCACCCATCCCTAACGGGGAACGATCGATATCTAGAGCTCCATAGGGATACTTGTTACAACACAACCTACCACACTGAGATCTAGTCTCATATCGATAGAAAGATGGCATCGCTCAGAATTCACACACATAACGCTAGGGGTTTGAATGTCCCAGAGAAAAGAAAACTTGCACTTGCAGATTATCAAAGGCATAAAGCAGATATAGTATTTGTTCAGGAAACCCATTTCCGAAAAAATAACGCTCCTTCACTAAGAAATCGCAAATATCCCACAGTCACTACTCAGAAGCAAAAGCTAGGGAGGTAGCCATACTACTGGGATGTCAAGTCCCATTTCGATGTACAGAACAACTCTCAGACGACTCAGGCAGGTACATATTCATTAAAGGGACATTGGGAAATACTAAGGTCACTTTAGCCAACGTTTACCTCCCCAATAAAAAACAATGTCAGACGCTACGAAACTTAATCCGCAAACTTGCGGACTTCCAGGAAGGGGTTTTAATCCTGGGGGGAGATTTTAACATATCCCCGGATACCACCCTAGACACATCAGCTACTTCCACTACCTATCTTGAACCTACCTGACGACGACTATCTGAAATACTTCATCAAGCTAGACTATATGATACTTGGAGAGCATTGCACCCCACTGATAGGGACTACTCCTTTTACTCCCCTCCCTCGGGCTCCTACACCAGAATAGACCTTATCTATGTCCATCATAAACACCTCGGGCTGATTAAAACTGCTAATATGGCCCAATCACATGGTCAGATCACGGCCCACTTACTCTAGAACTAACAATCCCCACCATTCCACAAACCCGACCACAATGGAAACTAAATGACCTTCTCCTAAACAAACAAGAGGTAATAGACAAACTAAAGGCTCGTATCAGGGAATATCTGGTAGTTAACACTGGAGGAGATACGAGACCCGAAGTTGTCTGGGAGGCACACAAATGCGTGCTAAGAGGAGAACTAATCAAAATAGCAAAGGCCCAGAACAAATTAAGAGTAGCCCGGATATGATCCCTCACCCGAGACATCCATACCCTAGAAACCACGCACCAGGCAGACATGTCACTACAAACATACACAACACTAACTTCTAAAAGGACTGAACTGACTACCATTTTACACCTACATGCAAAACATTCTATTCGCAAAACCAAACACACGTACTATACTCAAGGGGGGAAAAGTGGGCGACTACTGGCACAAGCCCTATCACAACAGAGACAACCTACATTCATCTCAGACATAAGACGCCCCGATGGCTCTCTGACCCAGAGGATGCCAGAAATACTGTCAACCTTTGTTTCTACTCTTCACTATATAGCCTCAGGGAGACACCGACCCCCGCAGACAAAATTCGGGAATTCCTCGAAAACAGAATAAAAACCACACTACCACGAAATATAGTAGAATTCCTAGACGGCCCCATAACAAGGGAAGAATTCTTGTCTGTGGCTAAACAACTTCCCAATGGAAAAAGCCCTGGCCCGGACGGGTTCACAGGCAGGTATTATAAGCTGCTAGCACAATTTTTAGCGCAGACCCCTTCATCAAAGCATTTAACACAAAAACTGACCCATCAATGGCCCCGGCGGGATCCCTGGAGGCTACCATAACCCTAATTCCGAAGCCAGGCAAAGACACCACGAATTGTGCGAGTTATAGGCCTATATCCTTGATGAATGTAGACCTGAAGCTCTTCACTAAAATTCTAGCAAATAGGTTAAAACCGATACTGCCAGAACTCATCCACCCAGACCAAGCTGGATTTGTGCCGGGGAGAGAGGCAAAAAACAACACCACTAAGATCATAAACATAATGCATTGGGCCAAAACACAAAAATCCAGAGTGCTCTGTTGACTATAGATGCCGAGAAGGCGTTTGACAGAGTAGACTGGTCTCTAATGAAGTCCACAATGCGCCATCTAGGTTTTGGACAACGATGGTTGACTTGGATAGATAGGTTATACTCCTCCCCAACCGCCCGCATCCGCATAAATGGCCAATTGACAGACACTGTTAACATTAGAAACGGAACTAGGCAGGGATGCCCGTTGTCACCGTTGATATTTATCTTAATTCTAGAACCATTCCTGCAAGGCATACGGGACAACCCACACATTAAGGGGATTGTAATCGGAGAGGCGGAGTACAAAATATCCGCCTTCGCCGACGACTTGCTTTTCACTGTTTCCAACCCCACACACACAATCCCGCAAATCCTAACTGAAATGAAAATATACAGTGAGGTATCAAATTTCCAGGCTAATCTAACAAAGTGCGAACTGCTCCCCATCTTTACTACACAGTCCACAGAAACGCATCTAAAACAAAACTTTCATTTTACATGGACAACTAAATCAGTTAAATATCTGGGGGTACACAGTCCGCGCCACACTGGACAGTTATATGACCTTAACTTCCCTCCCCTCCTGACCGCCATCTCGAAAGATCTACAGACATGGCATAAACCATGCTTTGGTTGGTTTTGTAGAATTAGTATAATCAAGATGATTGTGTTACCACGATTACTTTACTTAATGCAGACACTGCCGGTGATGCTACCAAGAATATTTTTCACTAAAATCAAAAGTGCTATCCTTGCTTTTATTTGGGCACAAACGAAACCATGCCTAGCACACAAACTCTTAACAAAACCAAGGGAAAGAGGGGGTGTGGGAGTACCAGATATAGAAGCGTACCACGCTGCCATCCATATGATGAGGATCTATGAGTGGACAAAGAAACAACCTACACAACAATGGGTTAAGATAGAACAAGCACAATCTATTGCACCGTTAGCCTCCCTTCCATGGTACACACCACACAACAACCCTATGGGGCAAAGGCATCATCCTACAATAGGGGCCACACTAAACTGTTGGAAACGTCTCAATAATACCTTACCTATCTCCCCATACCCATCTCCACTCTATCATCTAACCCAAAACCCACTACTATCACAGGGCTTTCCAAGATGCCTTTATGAACTGTGTCAGAACACCTTTCCCATTACATTACAGGAGATGACGAGAGACGACTCACTCATTCCGCTAAAGAACCTTACACTCGGGAAAAGCCCTACAGTTCTACAACAAATGCACTGTCCAATTACAACATTTTCTGAAGGGAAAACACCTCATCCCAGGGGGTACTAGAGAGCTTACGGCCTTTGAACTCCTCTGTACGACACATCCCCTAAAGCGTAAATTGCTATCCCATATGTACAAGATGATTCTCAACACAAGGGCACCACACGAAATAGAAATCCCACATTACTCCTCCAAATGGGCAGGTAGACTACAAATAACACTAACGCAGGACCAATGGAGACAAATTTTTATTAAAACACATAAAACCTCCATAGCCACCTTCTCCCAAGAAAGCAACTACAAACGGATCACAAGATGGCATTACACCCCCTCAAAACTGAGTAAACAGTTTCCTGACTCAAAAGACAACTGTTGGAGATGCAACCAATCTGGGGCTCACCACTCACATATCTGGTGGCAATGCCCGTTCATAGTTAAATACTGGGTCAGAATACACACACTCATACAAAGCATCATGAATGCCAAAATTCCCTTCACACCAGAACATATGATTTTCCTTTTGCCGCCCCCAAACATTCACCGAAAAGGGGATAGATTAATATCTCAACTCCTGATGGCAGCTAACCTTCTTATTCCTATGTATTGGAAACAAGCAAAAAACCCTCTCATTAGGGAATGGATTGAGAAGGTAGAGGGCATTAGACAAATGGAAGAGATCACTTATGCTGTAACGAAAAATCTCTCTCAATACACGCTAATATGGCGTCCATGGTTATCCTTTATGGAAAAAGGGGAAATGACAAGTTAATATAGACTCAGTAGGGGATACTAAACTCAACTCCACAGAAATAGTAACATATCCCTTAGCAACTTAACTCTTCTATGCCATTACCGAAGAGACATGCGACTCCCCATATTATGTTACCTTAGAGAGGAACAAATGTTACCGATACTTGTATCGTATTTTCAATAGCAGTACCACTTTGTAAAGAAGGAAGTCTACTTAGACTTTGATACTACAACACCTTTCTATGCATTTAAGTTATTGTTAAAACTTTTATCATACCATGCTTTTGAAATTATTATGTTCTTGAACAATTGTGAAAAATCATTTTACAATTAGAATGGAAGTTTTAAAATTTAAGAATGTTTTCTTAATAATGCTACATTTATGTTATTATTTGGTATGACAATTTGTTTACATGTATCACGCTACATTGTATTTCTGTAATTAAAGAAAAACAAAATAAAAATTATATTTAATAAAATAATAATAAGTAATTTCATGTAAAAACAAACAAACAAACAAAAAAAACTAATGGTCACCATGCACTTGTGTATAGCACACTGACAACATCTAGCAAACTGTTTTTTGTCACACAAACTATTTATACATTGTATATGTATGCTGTGAAAATAATTTTTTTAGGTTTAACAAAATCTAATATAAACATCTATACAATCAATTTTGGTTCTGCAGAGATTGCCATTGCATTGCTATGTGCATTCAAACTAATACAATGAGGTGAAAATGTTTAACCTTTTTTGTTTGCACTGTACTGTTATATGTTGGTACCAATAATTACAAAAATATATATTTGTCAGCTTAACCCGTTAACGCCGTTACGGCGTGCTATGCCGTCCTGGTGTTAATGGGCTTAAAAGCCTTTATAGCGGCATAGCACGCCGCGGCTTTAAAACCCTCCCACGTTTTCCCCATTCGCTCCCAAAATGCAGATCACGGTCGGGTACCTGCATGGCAACCCAGGCAGGTCCCCTGTGGCCAATCCGTAGTGATCTGCAGTTTGTGATCGCAGTGACAGCCAGTCACTGCGATCAATGTTGCAATGTGTCCGCCAACAATTTTAAATCACTGGCTGACACATTGTCTCTGCCCCTCTCCTCACCTCACTTCGACCTGAGAGAGAGAGGCAGGGAGATCGTTGCTGGAGAGCCCTGTAGGAGAAAGAATTGTTAAAAATAAAGATAAAGTGAAAAAAAGTCATTTTTTTTTAACCCTTCCAGTGCTGGTCACAGCATTTAACACTATGATCAGCCTGTTTAGGGATTTTAGTACATTTGTAGTATTTATTTTTTTAGGGTCAAAATATATATTTTTTTTTTTACCCTTTGTCAGCCACAGTATCGCTACTGTACAGTATTGTACCAGTTATCACTGTGATCAGAGGGCTCTCTGAGCAGGCTGACTTTTTTGGAGGGTTATTTTTATTAAAAAAAACAAAAAAAATAAAAATTAACTCTTTCAGTACTGGTCCCAGCAGCCTAAACTGCGATCAGTACATTTATTTAATTTTTTGTGAGTTTTTGAGGGTTGGTAGTAGGGTGGTAGTCAGGTAGGAATTTTGTAATTTCCCCCTTAGATTTTTTTGATTATTGAGTAGTCCCCCCTAGAATGGTAAGTTGCTCGGCCGAGGAGGCGTACGCCATTCTGGCAGGCAGTGATAGTGACACTCTGCAAGATGGTGACACTATCACTGCCTCTGACAGTGAGGCTATGACTGACTCCTCTTGTGATGGTGCACCACCACCAACAAGAGGAGGCTCAGCAAGCCCAATGCCAGATGGAGACTGGGTGCCCCCAAACCTGACGGCCCCAGATATTTCCCCATATATGGCGACCCCTGGCATCACTGTTATGGTGGATGCTTGGGAGCCCCTAAAATATTTTGATTTGTTCATGTCAGAGGAAGTATTTCAGTTATTGGTTGAGCAAACCAATTTATTTGCCAACCAATATCTGACTGCGAATCAGGGTTCACATTACAATCTGCATAATATGTGGCACCCCACTTATCTCGCAGAAATGCGCAAATTTTGGGCCCTAACTCTAGTTATGGGCATTGTCAAAAAGCAGAGGTCCTACTGGTACAAGCACCCCATCCTGGCTACCCCTCTTTTCCCTGGGGTTATGAAGAGGAATCACTATGAGCAGCTGTTGCGTTTCCTCCACTTCAACGATAACACACTGTGCCCCCCTAGAAATGACCTATTGTTTGACAGGCTGTACAAAATTCGGCCCCTAATTGAACTCCTGTCAGACAAATTCGCCCAAAATTATGTCCCTGAAGAAAATATTTGTATAGGTGAGTCCTTAATGAAGTTTAAGGGTAGATTACTTTTTAAGCAGTATATCCCATCTTGACCCACCAGGATGCCCTGATTCTGTGGGTACATGTTGCAAGATAGTTTGGGACCTAATCCTTCCCTTGTTAAATAAGGGATACAGGCTATGGGTTGACAACTATTACAGAAGCATAGTTATTTAAAACTCTATTTTGCTTTGAGACCGTAGCCTGTGGCACAGTGCGTAAAAAACGTGGAGGTTTCCCCCAAACACTGGCAAGAGGTAGACTCAGCAGAGGCTCCTTTTCAGCGCTCCGCCAGGATGAGTTGCTTGCCCTTCGCTTCACTGATAGGAAAGATGTGTACATGTTGTCTACAATGCACGACGAAACTTCAGTGCCAGTGTCTGTGAGAGGTGGAACTGTGCAGCTGGAGAAGCCGAAGTGCATTGTAGACTACAGCAAGTTTATGGGGGGAGTAGACTTGGCTGACCAATTCATACAGCCCTATCTGGTGAACCGGAAGAGTAGGACCTGGTACAAGAAAATTGCAATCTACATAACCCAGATTGCAATTTTCAATGCCTATGTCCTCTATAAAAGGGAAGCCATAGGTAGACCATGCCCATTTCTAGAGTTTATGGTCCAAATTTTGTCTCAAATTATATTTGCCCAGACCCCAAATCCTAACCCTCCTTTGGAATCAGAAGATGTCTAAAGACTTTTCAGCAAACATTTCCCTTCCCAAATCCCCCCCACACCCTGTAAAAGGTCACCCCAACGAAAATGCAGTGTTTGCTGGAAAAGAGGAGTCCGAAAGGACTCCAGTTATTATTGCCCCTCCTGTCCATCCCTACCCGCCCTCTGCATAACAGACTGTTTCAAAGTCTACAAAGGAAATATCAATGGTATATCTAATAGTGACAAAAGAAAAATTGCTCAAAACACCCATGTGGTATCCCCTATACCAACACCAGAATATACAAACACAATGGATGGAGCAATTATAATCCTCTCTTTTCAATAATGCTGTGGAGACAGAGAGATACACAAAATAGTGCAGATAACTTTAAATATAAATGTAAGAGGTAACTTGTATAAGGGAACACTCACAAAATTAGAGCCAATTGAAAAACCTGGCTCTGGTATCAATGGCCTCAGGATCTTTCAAGGGTGATCCAAATCCCCCTGTGGCTGGTCTGGATGTCCAAAGATAAGCTTGCTCCCAATCATAGACTGCAAAGGATCCAGATTGTTTCAAAATAAAACTTATATTTGATACATATAAAATGAAATAAAAATCTATAAGATAAGTAAAAGAATATTGCCAAAACGCGTTTGAAGGCTGAACTACTAAATCACTCTGTATGGTACTTTGGCAGTTTGCTTGATTTCCCTGGACTCCCTGACCTCGGCTAGTCCTGACTAAGCTTTGTTAGCTGCCTGTACCGACCCATTGGCTTGTTTTACCGACTACTCTGACTTCTGGATTCCCCTGACCTTGGCCTGTCCCTGTTTATGCTAGCCATTCTAAAGTGGCTACACCAAACAACTCAAAATACTAAATTTGTAGTATTTGAAATGTGCCTTCACAAAAAAGCAAAAAACTAATCACAGGGTTAATGCTACAGTATCTGGGTCAAAGATCTATCTGCCTCTCTCTCTGCCTTCAGATCAAAGTGTATGTGGGGGTACTGTACTATTCCTGTGATATACTAAAAACCTGGAAACATTGTACATGTAGGTATTGTTCTATTCAGAAGACCGTGTTAAATCAAAATGCTGAGGTTTTAGTGCACTAATACCAGGATTATGACCTTTCTAGTGAAAATGCAATTTATGTGATTAAAAAGACAAACATAAAAGTAGAAATTGCTACATGGGCCTATCATTTCTGTTAAATGGCTAGACCAAACATCAAAGTCTGCAATTTGTTGTACTCTGTGTAGCCTACTTTTGAAAATGGTATGCCATAACGGTGGAAATGTTATTAACCAGGCTGACAACTATTACAGAAGCATAGTTATTTAAAACTCTATTTTGCTTTGAGACCGTAGCCTGTGGCACAGTGCGTAAAAAACGTAGAGGTTTCCCCCAAACACTGGCAAGAGGTAGACTCAGCAGAGGCTCCTTTTCAGCGCTCCGCCAGGATGAGTTGCTTGCCCTTCGCTTCACTGATAGGAAAGATGTGTACATGTTGTCTACAATGCACGACGAAACTTCAGTGCCAGTGTCTGTGAGAGGTGGAACTGAGCAGCTGGAGAAGCCGAAGTGCATTGTAGACTACAGCAAGTTTATGGGGGGAGTAGACTTGGCTGACCAATGCATACAGCCCTATCTGGTGAACCGGAAGAGTAGGACCTGGTACAAGAAAATTGCAATCTACATAACTCCTCTATAAAAGGGAAGCCATAGGTAGACCATGCCCATTTCTAGAGTTTATGGTCCAAATTTTGTCTCAAATTATATTTGCCCAGACCCCAAATCCTAACCCTCCTTTGGAATCAGAAGATGTCTAACGACTTTTCAGCAAACATTTCCCTTCCCAAATCCCCCCCATACCCTGTAAAAGGTCACCCCAACGAAAATGCAGTGCCATAACGGTGGAAATGTTATTAACCAGGCTGCTATGCTCTCTAAATAGCCACATAGGCCCAGCAAATCACTTTGTCAAATTTCCAACTTTGAAATGGACATCTAATACATCTAATATATTCTAATATATTCTAATATATTTGTTCCTGTGACTTCCCCAAAAAAGCAGAAATCCAGTACATGGAGGTACTGTTATATTTACTGTTATATTTAGGAGACAATGTTAAAAAAAATAAAAAGTGAGGCTTTGTTGCAATAACTCATACCAGGAATAGGAAATGCCCTGTGAAAAGTGCCCTGTGTACATTTGGCTCCGTCCTTAACCCCTTAGTCCTTAACCCCTAAGTCCGGAGGACGTATATTTACTTCCTTTTAAAAGCGGCTCTAAACGCCGCAGGACGTAAATATACGCCCTCCGTTTTTTTTTTACTTACCCGGTCGCCGGCGATCGCGGTTGGGGGGACTCCCAGGGAGCCCCCCCGCGGCAGATCTTCCTCCTCCGGTCCCTCCCGGTCATGTGAGAGTGAGGTCCTTGTGAGGACCTCACAATCACATGGCCGGGATAGCTGGCTCAGGCATTGCCAGCAGGGGGACTAACTGTAATGACAGTTAGTCCCCCTGCTGGCTGAAATCAAATCAAATAAAATAAAATAAGTGTAAAAAAAAAAAAATATATATATACTTAGATCATATATATATATATATATATATATATATATATATATACACACACACACACACACATACACTGTCTAGGTGTATTTGTAGCCCATAGAGCCCGACGCGCGTTTCGGTGCTTGCTTAGATGCACCTTCGTCAGGCTTTGCCCCTGACGAAGGTGCATCTAAGCAAGCACCGAAACGCGCGTCGGGCTCTATGGGCTCATTTTCGTTTATTTTCTCTCACTAGGGCTATCTATCACTATGTGCAGGTAACCAACATCCTAAGTATGGTTCTGCACATGGAGCCACTCTAATCTTTGTTTTTCACCTCTCTCTCTTTTGGGTCACTGTATATATATTTTTTGTCTGCAGAGGGTTATTCCTTTTTGATGTCATTGGAGAATATTGATATGCATGATGAATACATCCCTGTATTTACTGTAACTACTGTACGTTTAGAGTTGCAGTCATCTAGCAATAACGCCTAGGAGAAACTATGAATCCTACCTAGATGCTAGACGTTTACTCCACAGGGTATTAGCCACATGCTACCCCTAATGCTGATTTGGCTTCTGATTTAACCAGACTTTTTTTGAAGTCGCACAATCATAGGCTAATATAGACACTGGTGTTTATCACCAGCCATACGGCATTCATCAAATATTCAGACTTTTATTAGTGACCACATTCCAGATACCCATGTCAGCTGTATGACATTTACCTACTTAATACGCTCAAGCCACTGGACTTGACCATTTATAATTGCCCAATATAGTCATTAGCCAGTTGTGACATTTGAGCTTAGTAGTTACTAAGGTATCACTGGATTTTTATGGAGGTGAGCCATTAAGGCAAGATTGCACTCTTTTCAATATTTCGTTACCACATTTATTCACTTATTAATCTAGTTTGCAATTACACTGTTCTTATATTTATTTATTTATTATTATTATTATTTTTTCCAGTACTATACTCAGCCAGTCTGGATCACTCCAGCTGTTTGAGTATCTTGTTCATTTTTTGGTTATAGGGGTTAAGCCCCAGGACATCCCTGGAGTGTCCATTAAGGTGTTTTTCCACCAGTGAGACGGTTCCGATCCCTTGGACCCATACTCATAAGTGGAACTTTCTTACCTGTATTTTAATATTAATATATATATATATATATATATATATATATATATTAATATCAAATTACACATAGACTGATACTGATTAAATATATATATAATTATTGTTATATATATATTTATAAATAATATAAAAAAAATAAATATGTAAATACGTAAAAAAATAAAATAAAAAAAATAATTAAAAATAAAATATTAAAAAATATATAGATGTGTTTTATTTCGTTCTAACTGTATTGTGATATTAATATATATATATTTATATCAAAATACACGTAGAATGAATTAATATATATCTATATATACACATATATTAATTCTACACATATATTTATGTAATAATTTTACATAATTAGGTATCCCAATTAATTACAATTAGCGGGACCTGCCTGACAACCCATGTCGAAAGTATAGGGAATTTAATTTGCTAGCACTATATTTAACCCTATAACTTTCCAAGACACCATAAAACCTGTACATGGGGGGTACTGTTTTACTCAGGAGACTTCGCTGAACACAAATATTAGTGTTTCAAAACAGTAAAATGTATTACAACGATGATATCGCCAGTAAAAGTGACTTTTTTGCATTTTTCACGCACAAACAGCACTTACACGGACGATATTATTGCTGCAATACTTTTTACTGTTTTGAAACACAAATATTTGTGTTCAGCGAAGTCTCCCGAGTACAACAGTACCCCTCATGTACAGGTTTTATGGTGTTTTCAAAAATTACAGCGTCAAATATAAGGCTTGTGTTTCATTCATTTCACATTAAAATTTGCCAGATTGTTTACGTTGCCTTTATGACCCTATGGTAGCCCAAGAATGAAAATTACCCCTATGATGGCATACTATTTGCAATAGTAGACAACCCAAGGTATTGCAAATGGGGTATGTCCAGTCTTTTTTAGTAGCCACTTAGTCACAAACACTGGCCAAAATTGGCGGTTTTTGCATTTTTCACACACAAACAAATGCTAACGCTAACTTTGGCCAGTGTTTGTGACCAAATGGCTACTAAAAAAGACTGGACATACCCCATTTGCAATACCTTGGGTCGTCTACTATTGCAAATGGTATGCCATTATGGGTGTAAATTTATTTCCTGGGCTACTATACAGTCTCAAAGGCAACGTAACCAATCTTGCGAATTTCAATTTCAAATGTAACACGCTATATTTGACCCTGTAACTTCCCAAAACACCATAAAACCTGTACATAGGGGGTACTGTTTTACACGTGAGACATCGCTGAATACAAATATGTGTATTTTATTGCAGTAAAAGCAAACAGTATTATGACATTGACAGTTAAAATGTCATGTAGAACTAAAAAAAATAAAAAAATCGAATTTTCTCCCATGTTCTTCATATTAAATTATGTTTCATAGCTAAATATTTGATATTAAATGAAAGCCCTGTTTCCCCTGAATAAAATGATATATAATAAGGGGGGGTGCATTTAATATGAAAGAGGTGAATTACGGTTGGACAGACATATAGCGCAAATGCCAGGTTTTGTTTACATTTTGTTTCGTTCACAACTTGTACATTTGGCTGCGGTGTTAAGGGGTTTAGGGGTTAAATATTTGCAGCACGTCCTAAATATAGTTTTCCTCCATCCCTTGTCGTCACAGCATAAGCAATAGTTTATATACAAAATGCGCAGCAGCTGCTGCTTACTTCAGGAGCAACTTTCATGAGTGAAAAACAGGTGTTCTGGATTGTGAGAAGAAGCAATTCAAGATGCTAATTAAAATGTCACCAGTCCTTGAGATATTTTTTTATAGCATTATATCTTGGAAATGATCTAAGCTGTTTAGCCAAAAAGCTTTTCAAAATGTCTATTTGATGAGGATCATTTGGAGAGACTTGCTAGAGTCCATTTTGCATAGTCAATGACTTCCGCAGTGATTCAATGTTCTGAAATTACCACTGCTGACTTTAACCCCTTAAGGACACATGACGTGTGACATGTCATGATTCCCTTTTATTCCTGAAGTTTGGTCCTTAAGGGGTTAAAGTGCACCTGCCATGGAATACACAAGTTTTGTTTTAAATGATAGAAAATCATAAACAAAAAATAAAAATCACTTGTTTATTGTGCTAGCAAACTTTTCAACATGAGTATAGTTTTTCCTATTACTCTCTTTAACTATATGGTACTCCACATATGTGATTTAGTTCTTAGTAGAGAGGGCAATGATGCCATGTAGTATCTGTCTATCCCTATTTTAGATGCATAGTTGTATCCCATATCTATTTTGCTTAGAGATTACTAGAGCATGGACAAGCTCCTTAGTAGCATCTTGCGTTAGAAAGGGGCGGATGCGTGCTATGTTTTTAAGGTGGAATCTTATGACACTCATTTAAAACCCGTGATCACACCTAATATCGGACTGCTCCACAAGAATATATCATCCACAGTCACACCTCTAAAAGTTGATCATACCTATATATGGATTTCTGCCTGTAGCTTTTCATAAAATTATTTATATCTATATCTATATTTCTATATATTTTTTACGTTTTAGGAAATAAACCCCTGATTTTTCTTTTTATTAAATTATGTGGATTATAAACATACCTACACATTGTTTCCAATTTAAGAGTTTTTAGGGTATTTTACTAATGTTGAGAAGTTTTATTTGGTTTTTAATTGGAACTTTTTTTTTTTTCGCATATGCATATGAGATTGTAAGATAGCCAATCAAAAGACTATATTTTGGACTACTGGGTTTTTCAGTAACTATATTGAATCTAAGTCTAGAGGAGTAGCTATCTTGATAGGAGCAAACCTCCCCTTCACATACAAAGACCAGGTCACGGATGACTTATTCCTCCGAGGCTCGATAGGTAACACATTGGTAACGTATATAGTCCATAAATATTGGGACATCGACACAATTCTAATCTTTTTGTCTCTATACACCAACACAATGGCTTGAAATGAAACAAACAAGATGTGCTTTAACTGCAGACTTTCAGCTTTAATTTAGAAACATAGAAACATAGAATGTGACGGCAGATAAGAACCATTTGGCCCATCTAGTCTGCCCAGTTTTCTAAATACTTTCATTAGTCCCTGGCCTTATCTTATAGTTAGGATAGCCTTATGCCTATCCCACGCATGCTTAAACTCCAGCTGGGAGGCTAGTCCATGCATCCACTAGCCTCTCAGTAAAGTAATACTTCCTGATATTATTTTTAAACCTTTGTCCCTCTAATTTAAGACTATGTCCTCTTGTTGTGGTAGTTTTTCTTCTTTTAAATATGGTCTCCTTTACTGTGTTCATTCCCTTTATGTATTTAAATGTTTCTATCATATCCCCCCTGTCTCGTCTTTCCTCCAAGCTATACATGTTAAGATCCTTTAACCTTTCCTGGTAAGTTTTATCCTGCAATCCATGAACCAGTTTAGTAGCCCTTCTTTGAACTCTCTCTAAGGTATCAATATCCTTCTGAAGATAGGGTCTCCAGTACTGTGTACAGTACTCCAAGTGAGGTCTCACCAGTGTTCTGTACAATGGCATGAGCACTTCCCTCTTTCTACTGCTAATACCTCTCCCTATACAACCAAGCATTCTGCTAGCATTTCCTGCTGCTCTATTACATTGTCTGCCTACCTTTAAGTCATCAGAAATAATCACCCCTAAATCCCTTTCCTCAGATGTTGAGGTTAGGACTCTATCAAATATTCTGTACTCTGCCCTTGGGTTTTTCCAATTTGAGGGTATTTACATCCAAATCAGGTGAACGGTGTAGGAATTACAACAGTTTGTATATGTGCCTCCCACTTTTTAAGGTACCAAAGGTAATGGGACAGATTAACAGTCATAAATCAAACTTTCACTTTTTAATACATGGTTGCAAATCCTTTGCAGTCAATTACAGCCTGAAGTCTGGAACGCATACATATCACCAGACGCTGGGTTTCATCCCTGGTGATGCTCTGCCAGGCCTCTACTGCAACTGTCTTCAGTTCCTGCTTGTTCTTGGAGCATTTTCCCTTCATCAAGTGAAATGCATGCTCAATCAGATTCAGGTCAGGTGATTGACTTGGCCATTGCATAACATTCCACTTATTTCCCTTAAAAAACTCTTTGGTTGCTTTTGCAGTATGCTTCGGGTCATTGTCCGTCTGCACTGTGAAGCGCCGTCCAATGAGTTCTGAAGCATTTGGCTGAATATGAGCAGATAATATTGCCCGAAACACTTCAGAATTCATCCTTTTGTCAGCAGAAACATCAATAAATACAAGAGAACCAGTTCCATTAGCAGCCATACATGCCCACGCTATGACACTACCACCACCATGCTTCACTGATGAGGTGGTATGCTTTGGATCATGAGCAGTTCCTTTCCTTCTCCATACTCTTCTCTTCCCATCACTCTGGTACAAGTTGATCTTGGTCTAATCTGTTCATAGGATGTTGTTCCAGAATGTGAAGGCTTTTTTAGATGTTTGGCAAACTCTAATCTGGCCTTCCTGTTTTTGAGGCTCACCAATGGTTTACATCTTGTGGTGAACCCTCTGTATTCACTCTGGTGAAGTCTTCTCTTGATTGTTGACTTTGACACACATACACCTACCTCCTGGAGAGTGTTCTTGATCTGGCCAACTGTTGTGAAGGGTGTTTTCTTCACCAGGGAAAGAATTCTTTGGTCATCCACCACAGTTGTTTTCCGTGGTCTTCCGGGTCTTTTGGTGTTGCTGAGCTCACCAGTGCGTTCTTTGTTCTAAAGGATGTTCCAAACAGTTGATTTGGCCACACCTAATGTTTTTGCTATCTCTCTGATGGATTTGTTTTGTTTTTTCAGCCTAATGATGGCTTGCTTCACTGATAGTGACAGCTCTTTGGATCTCATATTAAGAGTTGACAGCAACAGATTCCAAATGCAAATGGCACACTTGAAATGAACTCTGGACCTTTTATCTGCTCCTTGTAAATGGAATAATGAGGGAATAACACACACCTGACAATGGAACAGCTCAGCAGCCAATTGTCCTACTACTTTTGGTCCCTTGAAAAGTGGGAGGCACATATACAAACTGTTGTAATTCCTACACCGTTCATCTGATTTGGATGTAAATACCCTCAAATTAAAGCTGAAAGTCTGCAGTTAATTTGATTTCAAATCCATTGTGGTGGTGTATAGAGCCAAAAAGATTAGAATTGTGTCGATGTCCCAATATTTATGGACCTGACTGTATCTCCCCAACAAAAAAAAACAATGCAACACTTTACGCAAGATCCTTCACAAATTGGATCATACACTGAAGGACTACTTGGGTGATTACTTCAATATGTCCCTACACAGCCACTTAGACACTTCATCCACTACACATGTATATCAACTCTCAACACGAAAGCAGTTGAAATCCCTGCTAGACACCAAACAACTCGACTGTTGGCATATCACACACCCAACAACCATAGACTACTCTTTCTATTCCCAGTCAGCGGACACCTACTGAAGAATCAATATGTTCTTTTTATAACACCGATTCCACCTTCTTATCCAATCCTGCACTTATGGCCCTATTACATAACTCATAACTGAACTCAATGAACTCAAAACCAAACACGCAACAGACACCACTCTATCACACTATAAATCTCTAGTCGAAAAGCAATCTGTATACAATAAGTACAAGATAAAAGGTGCGCTTTATTTTTCAAACAAAAATGCATATGACACACAACTGTAATATAATATACTGTGATACTGCAATACAATATACAGCCCCACTCTAGTAAAGTGACTTCGTTTGAGCAGAAATCTTTCTTATAAATGTGCAAAATACATAATACAGGTGCACAGAACCACGGACAGACGGTTCACAGAGGGATCCCGTGACATTCTATTCTTAGCTGACTGCTAGCTGCTTATTTTAATTCACTTGCTAATAAAGACTGTTTATTCATCTACATTGGCTGCAGTGGAATCCTATTCTGTGCTATTACAGCAGACTCCTCTGCTCTTTGTGAGTTTTAAAGTTTATTTGCACTGTCTTACAATATTACCCTATATGCATTTTTTTTATGTCCTCCCATTTGAAGTTAACTTCACTACATCGATTCATTAGTGTAAGTTGTTACTATGTTTGGGTTTTCTATGCAATAAATCACATCGATTGGTTTGTGCACTTTGATGTATTTTGCACATTTATCAGAAAAATAAAGTTCATTTCCCACAGAGAGGTCTAAGGTTGGGTTCCTTATGCACCAACTTACCGATAAAGCACTTGAGTGGGCAAATCCTATTTGGGAAGCTAATGGACCTATGGTGCATGATTTCAACAGTTTTCTTACGGCTTTTCGTAGAAATTTTGACACAACGAAAAGGTCAAAAAATGCAGCAAGAGCCCTAATGAGAATTAAACAGGGTTCTAGGTCTGTGGCTGATTATGCCATTCAGTTTCGTACCCTTGCTTCACAGGTAGATTGGACCAACAATGGGTTAACTACTGCCTTCATGGAAGGTTTATCAGACACTATATTGGATGAGGTAGCAGTAAGGAGCTTCCTATTGCATTAGAGGACCTTATTGACTACCTCATTGATATAGATAATAGGATTCGTGACAGGCTCTATACTAAAAACAGGAATAGACGTTTTGTTACACCTATTAACCCCAGAGTTGATAAACCGGAGAGTGTTAAAGTATCTGAAGAGGAACCCATGCAATTAGGGGTTGCCAAACTCTCTGATACTGAAAAATTACATAGGAGAAGGGACGGACTCTGCCTATACTGTGGTAGGAGAGACCATATGGTAAAGGAATGTCCTTTGCTTACGGAAAACTCTCGCACCTAAGACCTTCTAGGGGACTGGCCTTGGGTGTGATATCTGAGTCTCCTAAATTGCCTTCTAACCGTTTACCTTGGGTTGTCTACTTTTGCAAATGGTATGCCATCATGGGGTAATTCTTATTCCTGGGCTACCATACGGTCTCAAAGGCAACATAACTAATCTGGCAAATTTCAATGTCAAAAAAATGAAATGCAAGCCTTATATGTGACTCTCTAACTTTCCAAAACACCATAAAAACTGTACATGGGGGGGTACTGTTATTCTCGGGAGACTTCACTAAACACAAATATTAGTGTTTTAAAACAGTAAAACATATTACAACAATAATATAGTCCATAAAAGTGCTGTTTGTTTGTAAAAAATGCAAAAAACTTCACTTTTACTTAAAATATCATTGTTGTAATACAATTTACCAGTTTTAAACACTAATATTTGAGTTCAGCGAAGTCTCCTGAATAAAACAGTACCCCCTATGTACAGGTTTTATGGTGTCTTGGAGAGTTACAGGGTCAAATGTAGTGCTTGCGAATTAAATTCTCTGCACTTTCTCCCTGTGTTGTCAGGCATGTCAATCAAATTTTAATTACCGTATAATACTCGAGTATAAGCCGAGTTTTTTAGCACATTTTTTGTGCTAAAAAACCCCAATTCGGCTTATACTCGAGTCAGAGTCTGTATTATGGCAATTTGCATTGCCATAATACAGACTGGGGGGAGAGGGGGGCTGGCAGAGCTGTACTTACCTTTCCTGCAGCTCCTGTCAGCTCTCTCCTCCTCCGCGCCGTCCGTTCAGCACCTCGGTCAGCTCCCAGTGTAAGTCTCGCGAGAGCCACTTACACTGTGAGCTGACAGAGGGAGCTGCACGGACGGCGCGGAGGAGGAGAGAGCTGACAGGAGCTGCAGGAAAGGTAAGTACAGCTCTGCCAGCCCCCCTCTCCCCCCACTGAACTGCCAATCCCACTGGACCACCAGGGAAGGAGCCCCCCTCCCTGCCATGTATCAAGCAGGGAGGGGGGACGAAAAAAATAATAATTAGTAATAATAAAAAATAAAAAAAAGTAAATAATAAATAATATTACAAAAATAATAATAATTCAATTAAAAAAATAAAAATAATAATAAAAAAAATTAAAATAATAAAAAAAAATCCCCATCCCCCACCAAGGCTCTGCAACACACACACACACACACACACCACTCATACACACACACACACCACTCATACACACACACAAACACACTGCATTCATACACACACACTGCATTCATACACTCACACTGCATTCATACACTCACACTGCATTAATACACTCACACTGCACTCATACACACGCTGCATTCATACACACACACACTGCATTCATACACACACACTGCACTCATACACACACACTGCATTCATACACACGCTGCACTCATACCCACACGCTGCACTCATACCCACGCTGCATTCATACACTCACGCTGCATTCATACACTCACTGCATTCATACACTCACACTGCATTCATACACACACTGCACTCATACACACACACTGCACTCATACACACACACTGCATTCATACACACACACTGCACTCATACACACACACTGCACTCATACACACACACTGCACTCATACACACACACTGCATTCATATCCACACGCTGCACTCATACACACGCTGCATTCATACACTCACGCTGCATTCATACACTCACGCTGCATTCATACACACGCTGCATTCATACACTCACACTGCATTCATACACACACACTGCATTCATTATACACACACTGTGAATAAATATTCAATTAATTTTTTTTTTTTAGGATCTAATTTTATTTAGAAATTTACCAGTAGCTGCTGCATTTCTCACCCTAGTCTTATACTCGAGTCAATAAGTTTTCCCAGTTTTTTTGGGTAAAATTAGGGGCCTCGGCTTATATTCGGGTCGGCTTATACTCGAGTATATACGGTAATCAAATGACATAATTATGTTAAAAAATTACTTAAATATACACGTAGAATTTTAATATATATGCATTTATAGGTATATCAATTTTACGTGTATACTAATGTAATCTTTTATGTAATTATATGTATTTATCTCTCTCTCTCTCTACACATATATATATATATATATATATATATATATATATATATATATATATATATATATTTGCGGTTATTTGTATTTTATATATAGATAGATATATAAAGAATGTCATTCTAAGTGTATTCTGTTTCCAATATATAATTTATTTTAAATTTTGTTTCAATATTTTATTTAATTATTTTATTTATTTATTATTGTAATTATACGTATATATATATATATATATATATATATGTAGATCTATTATATATAATATATACATATTATATATATGTAACATCATTCTAAGTGTATTTTAATATTAATATATATTAATATTAAAATACATTACGTATGACGTTACATATATATAATATATATATATATATATATATATATATATGGCATTTAATTTATTTTATAACATGCTAATAATTTTTGTTTTTACACTAATATATAATATCTAATATTTTAGACAGTCCCCCTGCTGGCAGATCCATAGCCAGCTATAGGGGGCCATGTGATCGCTCTTTGAGAGCGATCACATGGCCCCCGGGGGCCTCATTTGCCGGAGGGGGGCTGCCTGGGCTCTCAGGCAGCCCCCCAGAAGAGGATTGTGGCGGAGGTGAGTACGCCAGACCTCCAGGGGCTGCAAGCCCTTTAAAGCCGCGACGGGATAGAACGCCGTAACGGCGTTAAGGGGTTAATTGTACCTCCACTAAAATTGTTTATGTAATTACGTGTAGCTGTGGATTGCAGTATGTGGGGAAGACCTATCAGCAATTCAGGCGAAGGATTCTTCAACATGTAAATACAGTAAATAAGGTAAATATTTCGACCCCAGTTGCCAATCACATCAGAAATTGACATAATAGTGACGTTTCACATCTTAAATTCCAAGCACTGGAAATGATTACAATGAACTCCAGGAAAGTGAATTTTAATTTGAAACCCCTAAAACAAGAATCCAAATGGATACACACCTTCTGTACTCTGGCCCCTAGAGGCTTAAACTAAGAGTTCAACTTTACTCCCTTCATCCATGGTTAATGCAAATTATAACATCCAAACCAACATAGCTCTTTTCTCCAATTTCCCTTTTTATTTAACTTATCCTTTTTTACTCAATTTTCATGCATCCAATTTTCTTCATGGACAACTTGCGAATACATAATTGGTTGTCTACCTTTGGTACAGCTATATACCTGTTACACTAATGGTATCTTCAAGAGTTCTCTTATCATCGGTATGTTAACACTGAATTAGTATCTACTCATATGAGGTACATTCATTTGTAATTCTTGGAACTCATAATGGGACTTTATTATTATTTGTATTTTATTTAGTATTACTTTTTATTTATATTTTTTTATTTATCTTTTGTGGTGAAACCCCACGAACGTTGTAGTGATGAACACCAAAGACACTGAAACACGCGGGAGCTTCAAACGGAGGCTGGAACCGGAAGTGCAGGTCATCGAGGAAACGGGTGAACTGATCGCCACAGCAGTAGGGGGGGTTTTATAGGAATGCTAACTCCTCCCACAAATACAGGCCTACGGTCTTTAAACAAACACACACAAATATATATATATAAAATATTTTTTAAAACATTATTCCCCTTCTCTAGTGTAGCCGTGGCAGTCACTGTCTATACCCAATTTTTATAAAATTTAGGAATTGCATACAATTATCTACATTAATATTTTTAAAATGTTATATGAATTATGTCAAAATAATTAAAAACATTTATTAAAAGAAATAAATATAAAAAAGGCAAAATATAAAGCCTCATGTCATGTGGTAAAGTTGTACAATATGCTAAAAGTGAACCTATAATCCTAATTTTAGTATTTTCCTTCCCATCTTTATCCCACCCTTCTGTCCTTTTCTTGGGTTATGGTTTGTTTCACTTGATCTTAGATTGAAATATTGTTGGGTGGTTACAATATATTGTGTCTTTTCTATGGCACAGTTAGTTTTATCGTATACTTTATTTTTATAAATGTGAAGGCATGGTCTGCAGTTGTGGGAGGTGCATGGTCCCCTATTTAAACCCACTCCTCACCTCCCTCTGTCTCGTTTGTGCCGTAGCGTAGCATAACGCTGATCCGGTCAGATTTCCTCTCTTCCCCGTTCCCGTTGTGTCGCTTGCCTGTGGTCGTTCTGGGCTCCGTTCCGGCTCTCCTATCGTCCCCAAGCCTCGGCTATCCGAACTGACGACTCCTCTGAACCATAAGATGCTTACCCTACCGTTGCGCCATGGTCGCAGTCTCTCAGCATCATCGCGCTTTGGGTCTATTCTCTGCACTGTCTTTTCGTTTGTTTTGTTTTTCCCACATGTTTCGTGACCTCCCGAACGTGTCTCGCCATTTGGGAATTTTCCACATGTTTCCTATTGCTTGGTGTTGGCCTCATGAACCGCGTTTGCATATGCATGGTTCACGTTTTTTTTCACTATTTCCAAGGGTTTCGTGGCTGTATGGCGTTTCCCGCGAATGCCCCTCCATTTTGTAAGTCTTTAGTTTTTCTTCACGAAAGCCCTTTGGTCGAATGAAGGTGACTTTTTTTGCAAGGTCGCATTCCAATGTTCCCCCTCTCCTCATGGGTTTGGTTCGTTTGTGTGCTTGTCTGACCTCTAGTGGTGGGTTTTGTTATTGCTCACTATTTTTATTTAAAAAAACGTGATTTCTGTAGTTTGGGTGTTCTTCCTGTGTTACTTGTCTAGTTTTGTTCCTGATTTCTCTCATGGGTATTTTTTATTCATGTTCAAGTTTTGGGTTTCCTTTTACCAAGGTTCTTCACCCCCATGGCTGTGTCTAACCTGTGTTCTTCTTTCAGGTTTTAGTTCGCTGCTTCGCTGGTTGGGTTTTGCCCACCATACTTCTCATGCTACTCTAACATCTGGAAGGTACGTTCTGTGTTTTTCTGTTACTGGGTCCACGCTCTGGCCCATAGGGCTACGGGTGGCCATGCACCAATACGCATTCTATTACCTATTTCCAGGCACTCTCTATACGGCCTGACCCCCTGGCCTTTGATGTGCTTACTCAGCACTCCATATACGGTCTGCTGCCTTGTCCCCCCCCACGTTTTTGTTTCTCGTTCCCAAGGTACGTCCTCTCTCGCACTTCGCTACCCTCCCCTCTTAGTCTAGTATGTGTCTGGCTGTCAGGTGTCCAATAGTGGTAATCTCCCCTAACTTTCTTCTCCCTAGGATAGTGGTCCCGCAAGGCCCATCCTCATACTCTGAGGTATTACGCAGATAGTCGCCTCACAACGTGGCATAGTGAGGTCCTCACCAGTCACTCCCATTCTATCTTACATTACAAGTAACCAAAAAGCCTACACCCAGCCACAACGTTCGGTGGCCACGTTACCTCTCGCACCAATGCATAGATAGAGCCTCTCTCGCAGCTAGGCATCTAGCAGGGCCTCACCTGTCACCAACCTAGTTTTAATTGTTTTGCCGCCTTTCGGCACTAGCTAGCAAGCCAGCTCACATGGGTCCTACATATGCATTGGTCCTTTTTTCTTGCTCTAAATTGTCTCTTCTTTCTCTTTAGCATGGCTCAAATACCAGATAGTGGGGAAGAGTTGTTCCTGCCTGGCAATCCGGCTAGGTCTGGTACTTCTTAACGCAGGGGGAGATTCATCTACACCTACCTCCTTCAGATCCTGGTCTATATTCCTCGCCTCACGGTGGAACTTCGGAGACGTCAAATTCCATTCCCAGCATCCGCTAGGAAGGCCGAACTTTTCAAGTTGCTGCATTCCTACTCGGTCCACGCGGAACCAGGAAAGGGCCCGAGTGGCACTGACCCCTCTGATGTTCACTCCATGTTGTCTTCTCTCGTGGCATCCATGGGGCAGATTAACTAGAGGTTGGAGAAGCTGGAAACTGCCTCTCGAGCTGAGTCACCGTACAGTCTTCCCGCTCCTGTTCCGGCGGAACCTTCTGTGGCTGGCCCGGGTAATTTGTTGTCTAGTGTTGATATTCCACTGGATGTCGATCCAGCTCATTATGGCACCAGTTAATATTAGGAAGGATATCTTGGACGGCAAGGACGGCAATCTGGTTTAGCTCCTCATTGCCTCTCGTAGATAACAAGACTTACGCCTATGGTGATTTGTCGGTCGTGATCAAGGCCCGGGACCTCAGGCTTAACAGGAAACTCTCTGTCTTGGAGTTTGTCCTGGCGTTTGGGCTATTTAGGGATGTTTTGTGCTAAGTCTACCCTGCTAGGAGGCAGGAGTTGGACCTTTACATGCACAAGCTGGTGGACTTGGGTCACAAATACGGCGACACATCCTTTTACGATTACTACAGGCCCTTCTCTGCCAAGGTGTCTGCAGCATTCACTCAGTTTGGTGCCGTGTTGAATTGGAGTAAACTGGACACAGAACTGTTCTGCAGGCACTTTGCGGGTCTAAGAACTCCAGCTTCTGTTGTTTGCTCCTACATGACTCATTCTACGAATCTTTGTCCCAATACGGCCGAGACTTTCTCCAGCCTTGTTGTTCCCTCCCCTTCTCCACAATCTGACAAGGTCATCAAGGACAAATTAGGTCGTCTCATACTCTTTCTGGGGAAGTCCCAGGTCTGTAATAATTATAATGCTGGTACCTGCAGTTTTAGCGCATGCAGGCTTCTGCACGTTTGTTCCAAGTGTTTCCGTGCTCATGCAAAAACAATGTGCCCCAATAAATTGTATCCCATACCTTACTTAACCTCTGTTAATGTGTCTGCCGTATCAGCTATGTTGTCTTCTCACCCATCCAGGCAGTTGGTTGATTTCTTAATCTCTGTTTTTTCTGAGGGTTTTCATACGGGTGTTATACATATGCTGTCAGGTATCTTCGACTGTAAAAACCTGCAATCGGTCCTGGCACACCCGGAGGCAGTTGATACTCTCATACAACAGGAGGTTGCTGGGGGTTTTCTTTTAGGTAATTTTCAAGTTCCGCCTTTCACTTCATGGAGGACAAACCCTATTAGTATTGTGACCTCCATGAAACAGGTTGATTATTGGCCTCTCTGCCCCTCATTAGGCAAAAATTCCCTGATTCCATCCGAGGAATTTTCGCTGCAATATTCCACAAATGACAATGCCATTTAGGCCATCCTTAAAGCTGGGGTGGGCGCTTGGCTTAGTAAAATCTATATTGTCAATGCTTTTAAGCTATTACAGATACACCCAACTCTCTGGCATTTGCACGGTATTAAATGGAAGGGCCTGAATTATTATTTCTCCCGGCTTACTTTTGGTTCCAAAAGTAGCCCAAAACTGTTTGACATCTTTGCAGAGACCGTCTGCTGGTTGCTCCTTAATGTTAATAGATATCCCACAGTCATCCACTACCTGGATGACTTCCTTATGATTGAGAACACATTTCCCCCCCGTAATCTTGAAGCCATTGCCCTTTTCCAGTTATTGGGTCTACCGGTGTCTACCGAAAAAACGGAAGGTCCAGATACCTTCATTACCTTTCTTGGTATTCAGCTTGATTCTATTTCCATGCAGGCCAGTAGGCCCAAAGAAAAGAGTTCATATACTCTCATGCATTGATTGTTATATTTACATCAGGTCCTGCTGTCGGATGGAATTACAATCTTTGCTGGGGTCCTTGAATTTTGCTATGAGGATTATTCCTCAGGGTCGGGCATTTATATCTCGGTTGCTTTCCCTGTTTCCCAATCTGCCTCACGATGATAGCCGGATCACGCTCGATAACCAAGCAACAGTGGTTCTGATAATGTGGTGAAGGTTCTTGCTCTCCTGAAACGGGAAAATGTTTCTTCCCGAAATTTCAGAGGAATCACCCACAATATGGACGGATGTGGCAGCGACTACCGGCTTCTCAGCCATTTACGGTTCTGAATGGCTTTGGGGTGCTTGGCCAGCGGAAGTCCTGTGCATTGAGGGTTTTTCCACTACCTCTGCTCTTTATGAAATTTACCAGATTGTAGCAGCCGTTGTGGCTTGGGGTCGGGTTGTCCGGTTCGTTGTTTCTTGGACAACCAGGCCACGTGCCACATCATTAATAAAGGGCGTTTTCCATCTCTAGTTATTATGAGGTTCTTCAGGAAATTGACATGGTTGGCGGCTAGTTATCACTTCTTTCTGATCTGTATTCATGTACCTGGTGTTATGAATATTGCTGCAGACAGGCTGTCTTGATTTAAATTTCAGGCCTTCCACGCAGTTCTGCCTACGGCCTCTCCCATAGCCTACGTGTCAGGATTGGATCATGCACTGACCGCCTTGTTATCTCACGGCCGTCACCTTGCCCGACTGTCTCTTTCCGCTAGCACACGCAGAGCATATGACAGGGCTTTCTCCTCATTTAAGAGGTTTTTATTAGAATATGACGTTACCGACTCTTTTGCTATATCGACTGTGGTAGGTTTTGCTTCTTTTTGCCACCTCATACTTGCATTATCCCATACTACCATCAAATTATACCCATCAGGTATACAACATCACATGTTGAATATATTTCCAAACAAACACAACTTCAAGTCTTCGTACCAGATCAAATCCATACTTAGGGGCATCCAGAAAACCGGACACTGTCTCAACCCATCCGACTATTCTGGTCACTCTTTTAGAATAGGAGTGGCTTCCACGGCCTCTAGCAAGAACATACCTGTACATATAATCAAAACACGAGGTTGTTGAAAGTCCTCTGCATACTCTTTATACGTACCACAACCGGTACAAGAACTCAGACATGCATTTAATAATATGTACATGTAATCCTGCTCGTCCCTTTGTTGATTGTAATAAATTCTAGCCTGTATCTATTTTTGCCCTCTTATTTACAGGCCTACTGCTACGTCGGTTCCAGCACACCACAACCGACTTTTCTCTTCTTATACTTTGCTACTCTTTGTTACTCTCCTTTTACTCTTGACTTGGCCTTTATGCCCCTAACACAATTGTGCTTTAACATTGCTTAGGGTATTGCTTGCTACTGTTTGTCGACACAATGATGTTACTCTTGACTTTCACTTATTTCAGTATTTTTCAGTGTGAAACTCACCATTTTACACTGGGTTTGGATGTTTCTTTGATAAACTCTACAGACACAGAAATCTGTTGGAGTGGTTATGTTTCTACCTATTCCATTCCTGTTCCTGGTTACATTGGACAGTCTCTCTCGCATCAAAGAAAGAGGAAGAGTTTGGACTATCAAGACTTTATATAGGTCATGTTTCTTTGTTTTGATTACATTTTTTATAGAAAAAAACAAAGGAACTTGAGCGCCACAATCACTCCTGTAATTTAATTACCATCTTCTATAAAGAATCCACATTAAAAGAAAGTAACAACATTACTAAACAAAATCTTTAATAAACATAAACTAGTATTAAAATGGACAAACACACACATATGGAGAAGTGGCAAATAATGCAATAGTATTGCAAAGGTGCATACTGCCAAATGGCAGAACAATATCACCCAGTCGTCTGAATGCAGCTTAGTCCACAAAATTCCTTTGGGCCCAAAAATCAGAAATTGACTGCTGCTGTTGGACCTCTATGTTCGATGTCCACCTCACCTGTGCTCAGCTCGACATTCATTTAAAGTGACTTCTTCGGGAGCTTGTAATCCCCTTTGTTCTTCGGCATTTAAATATGCCCCTAAATGGTCGGACGTGGCGTCATACGATATGATGCTCGGATAGTGTACAGATGCAGGCGTTCCATCTTGGAACACATACAGCTTTATTGACACTATGCGCATACAAAAAACCCGAACAGAAGCACAAACTGTTCGTAGTCTAATATATAGTAAATCACGATTGAGGGTTGTATGTAGAGGTCAATTAGCGCAGGTGGGAATATAAAAATACCATAACAATACATGATATATAGAAACTCATAAATGTGGGCAAAAAAAATATATGGGAGAAAGGGGACCATATCCCAGTTTTCAGTGCACTGATTTTAAAATAATTTGAAAAAAATGTCCAACAAAAGTAAGAAACTAAGAAATAAAAAAAAACAGCACAGAAACAATAAAAAGAGAATCACAGCCTTGTTATTAGGCAAGCCAGCAAAGGAGAGGGAATGGTGATTTAAACCAAGACTACTTAAGAGAGTCTCAGAGAATACTAGGTGATAAAGATACTTATAACGTTTTTTGAAATAACCATATGGAAAGTTTTAAAAAACAATTGGGTGAACTGTTGGGTAAAGGTTTACAAGATAAGATTATTAATAAGGAAGAGTTTGATTATCTGTTTATGAAAGCACCACAGATGGCAGTGTTTTATTATCTGCCTAAAATCCACAAAAGGTTAGAGAATCCCCCAGGAAGACACATTATAAGCGGAATAGGGTCCCTGACAAGTAACGCATCTGAGTATGTGGATTTTTTTCCTACAACCTTGTTATATAAGCGCCATCCTATGGCACACATTATTAGGGAAATGGAGGGCCTAAGATGTCACCTCCCTTTACACCGTGATTCATCATGAAAAAGCTATACAGACCATTGTTGCGATGCTGAATAATGAGCCCCTCATGCATCCATCACAAAACAGTTTTATTATTAGTATTATCAGATTTGCGCCCTGTTTTTTGCTCTCCACAAGTTTGAAGGGTAATCCAGACATGGACCCCTTGCTCACGGTGCCTAGAGAGATATCAGCTATGCCTCACAAGGCTGAAACGATCATCTGGGGTTGCTGTATCTCTCGTGCAGAAGGAACTTGCTGGCATTTCGGATCTAGACTGCCCGTATGGGTGGGACCAATCTGATATGTTTCAGAGATGTTATCTCTGTAATGGCACAAGATGAGCTAAAACCAGCATGAGATCTGAGTGGGGACCCACCGAAGGGCAGGCTATTTCAGTTGCTGCCTGTTCTCAGTATTCTCTTGCGTCCCTGTTTTTGTCAGGGTACCTGTTGTCTCTACCTCAGAGGAGGTGAGATACTTAGACGTTCATCCTCTCAGAGGGGTTGACTCACTCGTTCCTCGCAGTTCTCTCGGCCGTTTACACGCCGGCCGCGAGGGACCCGCTTCCTTTTATGACGCGGCACTCAGTAGCCGACGTCATGACGACAATCCGTTCCGACCTGTCAATCAAGTCCCGACCACGAATCAGGACTCGTCGGGGGCGTGATTACCTATCTAGAACCAGGGTATAAAGTAGGGCTTTATGCATTTGCTCATTGCCCTGTCGTGGTTCTAGCTTGTCTAGTCACTCAGTGCTCTTGTTATCTATTTGTCTCTTTGGTTTTGACCCGGCTTGTTTGTTCTACCCTGCTTACCTCTATTACCCTTTGACTCGGCTTGTCTCTCGCTTATCTGCTCTCTCGTTCCCTCGACCTCGGCTTGTCTCTAGACCATTCTTTGCTTACTCCTGACGTTAGTCCGGCCATTCTAAGGTCCGGTATACGTACCTACCTCCTGTTTGTACTTTGCGTGTTGGATCCCTGTCCCGATCCTGACAGTTTTTTATTATCAGATTTACTTTATTTCATATTTTTCTTTTTGGTTTGAGGGAATGCACTATTTACAAATATGTGGTACGGCCATGGGCACCAGGTTCACACCAAGCTATGCCAACATTTTTGTAGCAAATTGGGAGGCAAATTACATTTGGAAACACAACCCCTATAGTGTGAACTTGGTGCTTTGGAAACGTTATATTGATGACGTTTTAATCATTTGGGAAGGTGAAATGGTTAGTTTAGACAATTTTGTACGATAGATTAGCTCCAATTCTTATGCATTGGATTTTACAGCTGACATTCATTTATTTAGATTTAAATTTTTTATCAAAAATGGAAAGGTGCACAATAAAACTTTTGTTTTCAAACCGACAAACTGGAATAGTTTTATTAAATTCTCTAGCTGTCACCATCCCGATTCGTTGCATAATACTCCTAAAGGACAACAGACAAGACTCCTAAGAAATTATACGGATAGAACAGATTTTAAAGAACAAATGCACATTTCAAATAAGTTCCTCAACAGACACTATCTAAAAAAATATTTTAAATACAACCCAAAGTCAAGTAGAAAAACTTAAAAGAGAAGACTTTCTTATTAATAGAAAGAAAGGGAGTAAAATGAAAGACTAATAAAGATTTTCATTTAGGAATTTTTTTTAACAAAATATAAAAGCAAGGCACATCATTTAGCTGAATTTTATTATTTTTTTGTTTATTCAAATAAATACTTTTTTAGTCAATTATGGCTACCTCTACTACTGCTTCTAAACCAAGGGAGGGTGGTGTCCCCTATAATGACACCTAAGTGATTACACCTAGAGCCAGGCTATAAGGGCTCTATAATTTGGTTTATGCTTTACATGTATAACCGTCTTAATATACTTAAAAGAGTTCTGTCACCAATCAGTAACTGTCACCAGATAGCACTGAAACGAGTGTGATTTGAGCCTGTCCCACCATAGGCTCTTATCAATGTGAGTTGAACCCATTTATTTACAATTGTTTGGAAATTTAACCTCACAATATTGTACTATGTGATTTTTCCTCTTTTTTTTTTTGCATATGAACGATATGTTATATACAAACTATATGTAAGTAAAAAATAATCATCACATATCACTTGAGCGTTCCACTTTAATATATTTGTGGTAAAAATATTGATGCACTGTTTGATGACCAAAAGGGAATAGGTAATGCTTTTGATGTTGAGAATGTGGATTTCAAGAAACATCAGAAGGATTTAGAAAGGTTGTTGGGGAATGAGTTGAAAATTAAATGGGAAGTAGCAACCATGGAGAAATACCTCAAAGAAAAAATTACCCCCAGGGGCCTTAGGTTTACTAAGACCCCATCATTTGATCAGGAAGTGGAAGATTTCATCCAAGAATGGATGGATATGCTGGGGAGCTTCTCATTTGGCCTTATGGGTTTAATAGTTAGGAGGCGTGGTAACACCCTCAACAAATTAGATGGGGAAATAAACCACCTCCAGAAATCTTTAGTTGAAAATATGCAACCAGATGAGTATTCCCAGATGACAGAGGATCTCCAGATTAACTTGGATAGAATAGAAAAAAAGGTTGGTGAGATTAAAAAAGGAAATACCAAAGGGATAAATATGATTATGCCACCAATCAAGTTAGATCATATTCTAATAGAAACAGTGATTTTGTTCAAACCAATGATCAAGTGTATTTACCAAGGTCAAACATGAGACAATACGAACACGACCAACTCAAAACCTTTTCCAAACCTAATGAGATAAGGAATCATAGGGGTAGAAGCTATGGAAGGATACAAAATAATCAATACCACGATAGATCCAAGAGACAGACTCCAGTAAAAAGGATTGAATGTCCAAGGTACCCCTCAAAGCATAGAGTGGAAAATCAGAGACCTGTAGAACAGGTTGTAAGGAGGAAAGAGAACACTCAATTGTCCATGATGAGACTGAGATCTCACATGGAAGATTCAGGAGAAGGGAATAGGTATAAACCGAGAGAGGTTACAGCAGTTCCTATCACCAATAGATTCTCTCATTTGAATAGTTCCCTGAAAAGGAGGTTTTTCAGGCATCATATGCCAAAGAGACACAGAGACCTAGGTACGATAGGGAGATCACCAGGAAAGAGACGGAGAAGTGTGGAAGAAGGGGAGCTAGAGGAGGAATATCTGTGCAGAAGAGAAAAAAGGGACAGACAAAGACACCAGAACAGTGCGGCATCCTCAACCTTACGTCTAAACCATTAGATAAGGCTGAGATAGAACTGCTGGGAAGAGACTTGAAATCTGCTCCCACGAAAACCTTGAACAAATCCGATACATATATTGATCTCCAAAAATTCAAATGCAAATTATGTCTACAAAATTTTATTTAGAAAAATGCATTAATGGACCGTAATGTAGAAGTGAAATCAGAATTTGTTCATACAGATTTAAAGGAAAATTCAGTGTTCTTTCCAAGTTCCTACGTATTGGACGAGATGATTAAGTTTGAAAGAATGGTACTACATGATTTAGACAAAATAAGAAAAGTGAACCCCCATGAATTCAACTTAAGTCAGGCAGAGAGAACTGCCTTAAAGAATTTTAGAAAGCATGAACATATCGTCATAAAACCAGCAGATAAGGGGGGCGGGGTAGTACTTATGGACACTGATAAATATATAGGGGAGTCCTTTAGACTACTTAATGATGTTATACAAAGGACCCCACCCAGGAGATAAAATAAGTTTATCGTGAGCTGATTTAAAAAAGACATGATACAGGAATTTCGAATAAAAAAAAGAATTTAAATTTCTTAATATAACTCACCCTAGGATCCCGGTCTTTTACCATCTCCCAAAGATGCATATAAATGGAGAGAACCTGCCAAGGAGACCCATAGTTTCTGGGATTGGATCAATCTCTAGTAGATTGTCCCAGTATATAGACAATTTTTGGTTTAAGGACCAATTTTATCTACAGACTTTGTGACGATACCTTACCTTTCTCCGCCGTGCCCGCGCAGCACGGCGGTCTCTCTGGCTGCTTCCGGGAGGCGGCGCAGCCTGTCGGGCGCTAGCCGCTCGCGGCAAAACCCCTCTTATGACGCGGCGCATGCGCGCAGACGTCATCAGGATTTTGCCGCGAAAATTCAAACGCGGCCATGCTCCCGGACCTTTTGGGGGCGTGGTTTTAAAGATAAACACACCTCATTATAAAAGGGCGCCCCTGTCCTTCCCTCAGTGCCCTAGAGTGGTTCTTGTTCGTTCCCTCTGGTGCTCTTGATAATATTTGTCTGTTTTTCTGGTATATTGACCCTTGGCTTCCTTACTGACTATTCTCCTCTCTGGCTCCCCGACTTTTGGCTTGGCTATTTCTCGTGTATTCCGTTTTCCATACTCCCTTGACCTTTGGCTATTCATTTGACTATTCTCTGACGTTAGGTCCGGCCACCCTAAGGTCCGGTATACGTCTCTTTCTAGGTTACGATCTGCGTGAAGGGGTCACTGTCGTGACACGATCTGCGTGAAGGGGCCACTGTTGTGACATTACACTAGGGCCATGGACCCTGCAGGTGCTAACCCTCATGGGCCGGTTCCTGATAACCGGTTTGAGGAACTGGACCATCGTATGGACCAGTTTGCTGTAGCTGTTCAGACCTTGTTAGCCCGTACTGCTCATCTTCAGCCGGAGGAACATATCCCTGGTCATAGGAACCTCATATGGAGATGGTTGCAGGGGGAGGCTTCTGCCCATGCTACATCCCCTCTTCGTTATGGGGGTGATCCCAAAGGATGTCGTGGGGCAGCAGAGAACCAAGTTAGCATGAATTTTGAACTTCATCCTAGGGCTTATCCTACTGATAGATCGAAGATTGGTTACATTATAACCTTGTTAGTGGATAGAGCACTAGTTTGGGCCAATCCTTTGTGGGAGAACGACAATCCCATAGTTTTTAACTATGCAGAGTTTGTCACTGCCTTTAGGAGAACGTTCGATCCCCCTGGAAGACGAACTAATGCCGCTAAAACCCTCTTACGAATGAGACAAGGATCTCGCTCCCTGGTTGACTATGCCTTAGAATTCCGCACTCATGCTGCCGAGGTTAGATGGAATGAGCAGGCCTTTGTAGATGTGTTCATGAATGGGCTTTCTGATAAGCTTTTAGATGAGGTGGCTACCAGAGATCTACCTAATGTGTTGGAGGAATTAATTACCTACTTAGCACATAAAGACGAGCGCCTCCGACATAGACAAAACACCAGGGATAGACCTAGACGTGTGCCAGAACGCCTGGCTTTGACATTCCCTTCGTCTGAGGCAACCGCTGTCGCTCCAGCAGAACCCATCCAATTGGGAACCACGCAAGACAATATAGACGAAGGGAGGGACTTTGTATGTATTGTGGGAAAAGAGGTAATTCCCGCTTACTGTCCAAGCAGGCCGGAAAACTTCAACACCTAAGCCCTCAAGGACAGGCCTTGGGTGTAATGTGTATGTCCTCCTTTAATGACAGAAAATAACTCAGGCTTCTTCTACCTATAACCATAGAATGGGAGGGAAAGATAGTAACTACCACTGCGTTAATAGATTCTGGGGCAGCAGAGAATTTTGTTGATCATACGTTCGGTCAGCATCACAATCTCTCATTCCAAGAAAGATCAACACCCTTGGCCGTTGAGGCCATAGATGGTAGACCACTGTCAATTGCTTTTATTACTCCGGAAACTAATTCCTTAGTCTTGACTGTAGGTTTATTGCACAAAGAAACTATAACCCTACAGAAAATAACTTCTCCCACCTTTCTGGTTATACTTGGGTTTCCTTGGCTCACCAAGCACAATCCTTTAATAGACTGGAAGAGAAAAAAGATCGTGAAATGGGGCGACTTGTTTTAAGGAGTGTATCATTCGAGTCAAACCAATAGGTCTACTTAACGTTCCTACCATGGAACCTTTAACCACCCGAATACCCAAACAATATTGGGATCTCAAGGCGGTCTTTGAACCAAGGGAAGCAGAAAATTTACCACCCCATCGTTCATACAACTGCGCTATTGACCTATTACCCGGTACTATGCCCCCAAGGGGTACCGTGTATCCCCTCTCTGTGACCGAAAAAAAAGTACTTGAAGAGTACATCACAGAGAATTTGAAAAAGGGTTTATTACGAAGTCTTCCTTCCTGGAGCCGGGTTTTTCTTTGTTTCTAAAAAGGAGGGAGACTTGAGACCTTGTATCGACTATCGGGGTTTAAACAAAATAACCGTACAAAACGCTTATCCCATCCCGCTTATAACTGAGCTTTTTGATAGGTTGAAAGGAGCAACCATATTCACAAGTTATATTTAAGGGAAGCATATAATTTAGTTCGAATTAAGAAGGGACATGAGTGGAAGACTGCTTTCAATACTCGCTATGGCCATTATCAATAAAGGGTTATGCCCTTCGGCTTATGCAACGCCCCTGCAGTCTTTCAAGATTTTATAAACAATGTATTAAGGGATTATCTACAAATGTTTGTTGTTGTTTATTTAGATGACATACTCATCTACTCTAAGAATATCAAGGAACACCATAGACACGTTAGGTTGGTCCTATCTAAACTATTGAAAAACTGACTCTATTGTAAACTAGAAAAATGTCTGACGTGGAAAAAGTCAATTTCCTGGGTTATATAATTTCAGGTTCAGGCTTTCAAATGGAACCTAAAAACCTGGAAGCAATCTTAAATTGGTCCCTACCCGTTGGACTTAAGGCCATCCAACGTTTCCTGGGATTTGCTAATTATTATAGAAAATGTATCAGAGGGTTTTCCTCTATTACCGCTCCTATTACCGACATGACAAAAAAGAATAGAAGTCATACGGTGTGGAGTCCCGAAGCTAAGGAAGCCTTTGAGAAATTAAAGATAGCCTTTTCTTCAGCCCCGGTATTAAGTCACCCTAATCCTTTGTGTCCCTTTCTATTAGAGGTAGTTGCCTCAGAGACAGGGATAGGGGCTGTACTATCTCAGAGATCCTCGAATGATCAACCCCTACATCCCTGTGGCTATTTCTCTAAAAAACTGACGGAAACGGAACAAAGATATGATATAGGAGATAAGGAACTGTTAGCTATTATTTCAGCGCTCAAAGAATGGCGTCTTCTATTAGAGGGGTCATCTGAACCGATCACCATTCTCACTGATCACAAAAACCTTTCCTATTTTGGAGAGTCGAAAATAATGTCTGACAGGCAGATTCGTTCATCTTTGTTTTTAACACGCTTTAACTACATTGTGATGTATAGACCCAGATCTAAGAATACCAAGGCGGATGCCCTATCCCGACAACATGAACATCTATCTCCTCCCGTAACCCATTTATCCTCCATAATCCCTACCTCACAAATAATAGCCACAGTTCATGCTAACGTCTCTTCTAGTTTAATGGAGGTATTGTCCAAATGCCAAGATCACAACTCCATGACTATCCCTCAGGGAAAATTATACGTACCTTTAAATTACAGGAGACAAATCCTCTCCTTTGTACACGACTCTAAGGTTGCCGTCATCCCGGTATCCATAAGACAGAATCATTACTCGAAAAACAATTATGGTGGCACTCTTACAAGAAGGATGTCTGAGAATTTGTTTTAGCTTGTAGCATCTGTTCCTCTAATAAATCTCCTAAGGGTCACCCTTTAGGCCTCCTCATGCCGTTGCCTATTCCCGATAAGCCCTGGTCTAGTATCTCCATGGATTTCATAGTGGACCTACCACTTTCCAAAAATCACCGGGTAATCCTGACTATCATAGACAGATTTTCCAAGATGACCCAACTTGTCCCTTTAATAAAACTGCCTTCGTCCTCCGAACTGGCCACGGTGTTTATAAGGGAGGTGGTTAACTTACACGGTATACCCGCGGATATAGTTTCAGACAGAGGTCCACAATTTATTTCCAGGTTTTGGAAAGCATTTTGTACTCAATTGGGTATCAAACTTAATCTCTCTTCTTCGTATAATCCCCAATCTAACGGGGTAACTCGAACAATACATTCGCTGCTTCACCTCCGATCACCAAGATGATTGGATGGAGTTACTTCCTTGGGCTGAATTTGCCCACAATAACAGGGTTCACGAATCTACGCAACATAGTCCCTTTTATATAAATTATGGCTTTGATCCTATCACTCTTCCGAGTTCCTTTTCATCCACTGCAGTGCCAAGCGTCGACTACACTGTTAAGAATATGAAGGAGACTTAGATAGGGGTCAAACGTATCCTGACTCAAAAGGCTGAAACTCAAAAATGTAAAGCAGACAATCGGCGAAAAAACGCTCCAAATTTTATAGTAGGGGAGAGAGTGTGGTTGAGTTCACGCAATATTAAATTAAGAGGCCCCTCTATGAAATTTGCTCCGCGTTTTATTGGTCCTTTTAAAATCCTCAAATGCATTAATCCAGTCTGTTATCGCCTGGACTTGCCGGCTAATATGAAGATACCCAATTCCTTTTAAGTTTCCCTTCTTAAACCTTTGATTTGTAATTGTTTTACTCGAAAACCCAGGAGACCTCCTTATACACTCGTTGAAGGCCAAAACGAATACAAAGTGAAATCTATTTTGGACTCTCGTGTTTCTAGAGGTCGCCTCCAGTATCTATTGGATTGGAAAGGGTACGGTCCCGAGGAACGGTCGTGGGTGGATGCCTCGGATGTGCACGCTCCTCGCCTGGTTCGTTCATTTGCTAGGCGTTGTTCTTGCGGGCCGAGTCCTCCCCGACCTGGGGGCGGTTCTCGAGGGGGGGGGGTACTGTGACGATACCTTACCTTTCTCCGCCGAGCCCGCGCAGCGCTCTCTGGCTGCTTCCAAAAGGTGGCGCAGCCTGTCGGGCGCTAGCCGCTCGCGGCAAAACACCTCTTATGACGCGGTGCATGCGCGCCGACGTCATCAGGATTTTGACACGAAAATGCAAACGCGCCTACGCTCCAGGACCTTTTGGGGGCGTGGCTTTAAAGATAAACACACCTCATTATAAAAGGGAAAAGGGCACCCCTGTCCTACCCTCAGTGCCCTAGTGTGGTTCTTGTTCGTTCCCTCTGGTGCTCCTGATAATATGTGTCTGTTTTTCTGGTATATTGACCCTTGGCTTCCTTACGGACTACTCTCCTCTCTGGCTCCCCGACTTTTGGCTTGGCTATTTCTCGTGTATTCCGTTTTCCGTACTCCCTTGACCTTTGGCTATTCATGTGACTATTCTCTGACGTTAAGTCCGGCCACCCTAAGGTCCGGCATACGGTTTTTTCTAGGTTACCATCTGCGCGAAGGGGTCACTGTTGTGACACCATCTGCGTGAAGGGGTCAATCTTGTGAGACTTGTGGAACGGCGATGGGCACCAGGTTCGCCTCCAGCTATGCCAACTTTTTATGTCCCATTGGGAACACACTTTCATATATGGGAACGCAGGCTGGGGTGTGAATCTGGTGCTGCATCACCATTACATTGATATATTTTTTTAAGAAATTTTAGAGAAAGCATATGAAGAAACTATGAAAACTGATAGACTATCCCTTTTAGAATACAAGCAGAAAGATCAAAATGAGGAGAATACAGTAGCTTTGATTTTTGATTTTAACTGCAGGAGCAACATTTTTAAGAGGATAATGAACAAATACTGGTTGTTACTATGAGAAGACCAAATACTTAAACCTTTAATAATTTTTAAAAGGGTCCCGAATCTGAAGAGAAATCTGACGCACAGCCATATTAGACCATGCAGTCAACAAAACTAAAAGAAAGCGTAACAGCGGATTTGTATATACACCATGTTCCTAAATATTATGCAAATTCTATTTAAGTGTGTCAAAGATGAAATATTTTGTTTTTCAGTTTAACTCATGGATGGTATTGTGTCTCAGGGCTCTTTTGATCACTGAAAACAATCTCGGACACCTGTGATAATTAGATTGCCAGGTGAGCCCAATTTAAGGAAAAACTACTAAAAGGAGGGTGTTCCACATTATTAAGCAGAGCACCATTTTCATGCAATATGGGGAAGGAAAAGGATCTCTCTGCTCCTGAAAAGAGTGAAATAGTTCAATGTCTTGGACGAGGTATGAAAACATTAGATATTTCATGGAAACTTAAGCGTGATCATTGCACTATTAAGAGATTTGTGGCTGATTCAGAGCACAGGCGGGTTCGTGCAGATAAAGGCACATTGAGGAAGATTTCTGCCAGATCCATGCATCGGATTAAGGGAGCAGCTGCTAAAATACATTTGTTACGGTTACCTCCGGGCCAGCTGGAGGTTGCACCGCTTGGCTATCCTGGTTCCCGATGTAGAGAGGTAGAACGTCGCTCCTATCAGCATCCACAAGATAATCCTAAAAGTGTAGAATAATCCCACAAGCTATGGCACAGCTAGGATACACTATTCCTTACAAAACGAGTTGAGGCTGCGATTTGCGGGTAACACAAACTGAATTTAATGGCACTCAGGCGGGACAATTCATGCAACTTTCAGACCAAGGGACAGCCCCCTTTGGGCCTGATGGTACACAGGACAATGACCTAGTTTATCCAATGGAAACACAGTGCAACATTTGAAAATGTCCCCGCCTAGCTTGGAGATAATTGGCCTTAACGGTTACAATGACCTAATTCTCTCCAAGCACACAGAAATACCACATTTTACACCCATAAGAAAATAACATAAAAATATATAACTTAAATATTTTAATATGAAAATAGTTCTTGCGACCATTTGCCGGATAGCTCAGATCTGAAGGCACAAGATGTATGAATCGTGCTCAGATCTCACGAACAATGTGCCAGAGTTCTGATATATAAGTCTGTTTGTACAATCTTGGGCCAAACGGATGGGACAACTGGCCTCTTAGCGGGATTCGTTCAGTTCCATTGCCGATTACAGTTCCAGAGATTTTACTACCAAGTACTGCTGAACCCTTGCTGGCAACAAGATGGACGCCGCCTCGTGTTCGGTATGCGAACGGCAACCACCTGGGGTTAGGTACTTAGCTTGCGGTTAACCGCAGAAACCACCACATAATTGAGAACACACGCCGGGTACGGGTGGTCGTCATTCGACAGTTCTTTCTTATATTTAGTACGGTCCTCGTTCGTCTAATTGGAATATACGAATGAGGCCATTTGGATTCCGATTAATTAGGCTGCGGTTAGCCACAAACCGCAGCTCCTGGGCGGTTAATTGTTGGCACACTCCGCCGTTATGGTGGTCAATCGTTCGTTTGGTCTTTCGGTGGTTTGAAAGGTGACTGAGGTTAAGTGGAGAGACACGACAAGGCTGGGTGGTCCCTGTTCATATATACGAATGGGTAGCACTGTTCATTCGTGTATCTGAGAACAGGGAAGTATCCAAACAGTGATAAAATATTATCCATAGTAGTGGCAACAGTAACCAAAATGTAAAAAAGTATTGCTCTTGTGGCAGACAGAGGGGCTTCCGTAACACCATTACATAGCAGCAAACAGATATTTGAAGCTGCTGGTGCCTCTGGAGTCCCACGAACATCAAGGTGTACAGTTCTCCAGAGTCTTGCAACTATGCATAAACCTTCTATTCGGCCACCACTAACCAATGTTCACAAGCAGAAATGGTTGCATTGGGCAGAAAAATACATGAAGACTAATTTTCAAACAGTCCTGTTCACTGATGAGTGCTGTGCAACCCTGGATGGTCCAGATGGATGGTTGGTGGACGGCCATCCTGTTCCAACAAGGCTGCTACGTCAGCAAGGTGGTGGTGGAGTCATGTTTTGGGCCGGAATCATGGGAAGAGAGCTGGTCGGCCCCTTTAGGGTCCCAAAAGGTGTAAAGATGACCTCTGCAAAGTATGTGGAGTCTCTGACTGACCACTTTCTTCCCTGATGCTTTCTGTAATAAAATCATCTTCATGCATGGCAATGCACCATCTCATGCTGCAGATAATACTTCTGCATCAATGGCTGCTATGGGGATAAAAGGAGAGAATGTCATGGTGTGGCTTCCATCATCCCCTGACCTAAATCCTATTGAGAACCTTTGGAGCATCCTCAAGCAAAAGATCTATGAGGGTGGGAGGCCATTTACATCCAATCAGCAGCTCTGGGAGGCTATTCTGACATCTTGCAAACAAATTCAAGCAGAAACTGTCCAAAAACTCACAAGTTCAATGGATGCAAGACTTGTGAAGCTGCTATCAAATAAGGGGTCCTATGTTAAAATGTAACGTGATCTGTTAAAATGTTTAAAAAGTTAAAATGTTGTTATAAGTTTGATTGAAATAGCTTTTGATTTCAGTAAATATGCTGCAAACACAACAAATGACAATTTTCAGTTCTTTACAACCTGTGTGTAATAATTTGGAACAGTGCATTGTAAGTTTTTTATGTTTAAAAAAAATGCTGTTATCATTAGGTTTGTTCAATGAAATTTTGAATTGTTCTCTTAATAGTTGATAACATGAGAATTATGCTGACTGTTATTTACATCAATTATTTAGGTAAATTAGAAAAATATAATTTGCATAATAATTTGGAACAGGGTGTATATCAGCATGGCCCGTGAGTGCCCATCAATCTTCAGATCTTGGTGTATGGCAGTCTCCTTGTGTTGTTGAGAGTCCTTGAGCCCCGGCCCTTGGAGTAATGTGGGTGATGCAGTCAGGATCCCAGGATGCTGTGGGCGTCACAGAGGTTGGCCCGCTAATACGGTTGGCCAGTTCCAGTGTTTTAAAAAAATGCAGGTGCCCCCATTGTGGATCGCTACCAAGGTTCCAGGGGCTCCCTATCGGTAAGTAATGGCTGTGGTGTCGTGATAGAAGTGTTTTGTTACGGTTACCTCCAAGCTAGCTGAAGGCTGGACCGCTTGGATGTCCTGGTTCCCGAGTGTGGAGAAAGAAGTGCCTTTCCGTTCAGCATACCACAAGAATCATGTGAATATAAAGCAATCCCACTAGCTATAGTACAGCTAGGATACCCTTGTTCCCACAAAACGAGTTGAGGCTGCGATTTGAGGGTGAAAACAAACTTTTAATGGCACACAGGCATCGCTATTTATGCAAAACCCCAGGTCCAGGGACAGCCCCCTCTGGACCTGATGGGATACAGGGACAATACAAACAGTTGGCCAAAGGCATTACAGTGTATCGTTTGAAATGATCACCGCCCAGTTTGGAGATAACTAACGGTTATGGCAATTTAATTATGTCCAAGCGCCCGAAATCCCACGTTTTATTGGAACATATAAAACAGTATAAAAATACATAACTATAAAATTTTAATAGAAACATCTTGCATTCCACCATTCGTTAGATAGCCCAGATCTGAGCACAGCAGATAGGCGAATAGCGCTCAGATTTCACGAACGGTATAGCCAGTCTCTTCAATACAAAGTCCTTTCGTGCCTTTTTGTCCCGAATACGAGATGGCGCAGATGTTTTCAGGTTGGCGCATAGAGAGCGGGACCTGGACCTAAAACCCATAAGGCGAGTAGCGGCTGAACAATTGCGCAAACACCGCTAAGAGGATGGTTGTCCCAGCCCTTCGTAAGCCGAAAAGAGACCGCCATGAAGGAGGTACTTAACTTACAGTTAACCGCAGACCCAACGTTCTAATTTGGGCCACACGCCAGGATGTAGGTGGTCCTCGTTCGGAAGTCTTTCATGAGTTTCAGTTCGGTGAATTATTACACGAACGAGGCCACCCTGCGAAGTCAATTAGGCTTGCGGTTAACCGCAGACCGCAGCTTCCCGGTGGTCAATTAGAAGCACACTCCGCTCATAGGGTGGTCGTTTGTTCGGTTGTTTTAAAGGTGAAAAAGGTTAAGTGGCGGCGCACGCAAGGGTCGGGTGGTCCGTCGTTCGTATGCACGAATACATAGTCCTGACCGTGGAATGAGTTTCATACAGTATAACTACCGAAACAGGATATACGGTGAAATAAACAGGGCAATCCTGTAACGATCTGTAGAGCGCCCGTAACATGTGTTTTTCTTTAGATCTTGGAAAAAGGTTAAGGAGGATTGCTAATGAGCCATTTATGCGGTACACTCCGTCAATGGTAACTTTTATGGCTGTCAGCAGTCTCTGTGTGTAATGTGGGAGCTCTTACGCGGAGATTTAAGCGGGAATGCCACGGATCTTTATATGGTTTTGATATTGCCTGTCTTCCAGGGCCATAAGTTGTAGGGATAAGGTGGGCTGCTCAACTTGTATTTGTTGTATTGTCTTAATGGCAGTAATGTCTGTCTTGACAGCCATGATGTCTTCCTCAGAGGCCTGTACCCGGTCAGTGATCGCCTGAATGTCAGTCCACAGGAGTGTGAGGTCTGCCGCCCATAGCTTCTGTATGTCGACCATTAATAGTTTCAGGTTGTGTTTGGTAGTGGGGGACTGACCCGTCATGTGTCTCGAGAGACTGAAGCAGGCTTGCCTGTTGGTTTGTGTTCTCCATTACCTCGTGCACTTGAGTTTCAGTGCTTGGGCCCTCTGCGGGTGTCTG
Source organism: Pelobates fuscus (assembly GCF_036172605.1). NCBI lineage: Eukaryota > Metazoa > Chordata > Amphibia > Anura > Pelobatidae > Pelobates > Pelobates fuscus. Next base: position 298,117,308 of record NC_086318.1, read on the forward strand.
TTTAGGCTGTGCGGGTCTCCAGAGCATGTCTCTTAGATCCCTGCCATCAGCCATGGCATTAAAGTTTCTGGGAACGGTATCCCATCGCAGGTATGTGAGCCGGGTGAGGCGATGTTATGTGTGGCTGTGTCCGATAGTCCCTTTGTGGCACGGCCGTTGAGGAGAGCCTGCAGTCCCAGGATTGTTGTTGTGAGGTAGGTCGCAGTATTGTGCCGCCGTTTAGTTTGTTTCGATGTCTGAAAGAAAGGCATCTATTCATGCAGACCAGCTTGGGATGCCAGCTGGATGGCTGGATGGGTCTTGGTTTTTGAGATATTTAGCTGGATTTAGTTGTTTGTGGAGGAGCTTTCGGATATGTCGTCTGTTCAGTTAGGCTTGCTAGCTCTGCCCCACAACAAAATGTTTTTAAGCAAACTTTTTTAAAACAATAGTTGTCAAAATAAGTGCTGTTATTACACTTTAAGTTTTTAAAGAGGAATCATTGTCCATATGCTTTTACACATTTAATGTAGCTACTATCTTTTTAAAAGTCTCTTTTAATAAAGTAAGTAATGGGTACACATAAGTTATTTGTAGTAAATATTTTTGTCTTACTTTGTTTTCACTAATTCCTATAGAGCAGTAAGTTATATTCCTCTGTTTTATGTGTATGCAAACTTGTTTATATTTTTTGCTCACATTTCTGAGTTTCTATACATCATGTATTGTTATGGTATTTTTTATATTCCTACCTGCGCTAACTGACCTCTGCATACAACCCTCAATAGTGATTTACTATATATAAGCCTACACGTTTAAATTAGCGATGGTATGTGTCCAAAGTGTTTAAGCAGAGTTTATGGTTATAGGTTATGATATATTTTGTATTGGCGCTTGTCAAAGGATCTCCGAACAGTTTGTGCTTCTGTTCTGTTTTTTTGTATGCGCATAGTATCAAAGCTGTATGCATCTCAAGGGGGAACGCATGCGTCTGTACACCATCCGAGCATCATGTCGTATGCCGCCGCGCCCGGATGTTATGGCGCATGTGTAAAGACCATTTAGGGGCGTATTTAAATGCTGAAGAACACAGGGGATTACAAGCTCAACGAAACTCGTTGAGCTGAGCACAGGCGAGATGGACAACGAACCCAAAGGTCCAACAGAAGCAGTCAAGTTACGATTTTTGAGCCAAAAGGAATTTTGTGTACTAAGCTACATTCAGAGGACTGGGTGATATCTTTCTACCATTTAACAGTATGCACCTTTGCAATACTATTGCATTATTTGTCCCTTTTCCATATGTATGTGTCTATTTTAATACTAGTTTATGTTTTTTAAAAATGTTTTGTTTAATAATTTTGTTGCTTTCTTTTTATGTGGATTCTTCATACAAGCTGGTAATTATTAAATTACAGGAGTGATTGTTTAAATTTTTTTTTTTGATTGATCTGTGCTGCTGGTGTTTGAGTACAGAAAGTTAATGCAAACACGCACCTCTTGTCATTGCTGAAATTAAACATGGTCAGAAATGATTCTGGTACTCATGTAGTGAGGCTGTAAGGTTCTTATTTTGTACAAGCTCTTTATGAATTCCTTAGTGGCTCAACTCGGCGCTACAAGAAGCTTAAAGACAAGCTTGATGAGAAAGGCCTTTCTATGTCCATGCCGAAAGAAAGCCAAGTGTTGCACGTTGGTCATGTCATGCAGTTGCTTGTCAGGCACTAGTCCATGGATATGAAAATATAATGGGCATGTTTGAATTTTCAGCTGACTGTGAATAAAAGAGTGCTGGCAAGCATCTCTCAGATACTGAAGAGTATATTGTGGAACACTGTCGTCTTCCACTGGAATGTCAATCAGCAGCCACTTGACTATGAGCACAGTAGAAAAGCACAATTAACAATAAAGGAGGTCTTATACACTAAAGCTTTTCTCTGATGTGTTGCCTATGGGGCCTCCAGATAAGTAAGCAATTTATTTGGGTTCTTTATAAACTTTCCAACGATGGACTCTGATTCCATTAAAATTGCAGCAGAAAAGTTGTCTTACTATGAGCATGAACTGGGCACATTATTGCGTTTCTGGATGAAAAAACAAACAAAAAACAGACGACTGCGGCATTGACCATTTCATGTTCAATACAATATATGACAAGGATAGTGATGTACCGAACTGTCCGCCGGCGAACTTAGTGTGTTCGCGTTCGCCGCGGCGGGCGGACACATGTGCAGTTCGATCCACCCCCTATTCGTCATCATTGGGCAAACTTTGACCCTGTGCCTCTCTGTCAGCAGACACATTCCAGCCAATCAGCAGCACTCCCTCCCTTCCACACCCTCCAACCTTCCTCCCAGCATCCATTTTCGATTCATTCTGAAGCTGCATGCTTAGTGAGAGGAGGGAAAGTTTAGCTGCTGCTGATTAGATGGGGAAATTGATAGCTAGGCTAGGGTATTCAGTGTCCACTACAATCCTGAAGGACTCATCTGATCTCTGCTGTAAGGACAGCACTCCAAAAAGCCCTTTTTAGTGCTAGAACATCAGGCTGCTTTTTTTTTCTTCTCTGTAATGTAATTGCAGGTGCCTGCCTGCCAGCTTCTGTGTGAGGTTCACATTGGATACTGTGCCCACTTGCCCAGTGCCACCACTCATATCTGTTTTTACAATAGCTTAAGCTTTAGATTTAAAAAAAAAATATTTTTTTTCACTGTAATAGAAGAGCAGTTAGTTGTCTGCAAGCGTCTGGGTGTCAGGCCTCCTTCAGCGTGTGCTCTGCAGACCTGTGCCAGCGTGCTTTGACAGTTGCCACTCATATCTGGTGTCTCTATAGCGTGCTTTTAAAACCAAAATTAGTTTTTCACTGTTATAGATTGAATAGCAGTTACTTGTCTTCAAGCCGGTGTGTCAGGCCTACAGTGTGTGCTCTGCAGAACTGTTACAATGCACATTGCCACTCATATCTGGAGTCTCTATAGCGTGCTTTTACAAAGAAAAAAGGTTTCCATTGTAAGCTAATAGCAGCCAGTCAGTGTCCTTCAAGCGGCTCTGTCAGGCCTACAGTGTGTGCACTCCAGAACTGTTACAGTGCACATTGCCAATCATATCTGGTGTCTCTATAGCGTGCATTTAAAACCAATTTTTTTTTTCACTGTTATAGATTGAATAGCAGTTACTTGTCTTCAAGCGGTTTTGTCAGGCCTACAGTGTGTGCTCTGCAGAACTGTTACAGTTCACATTGCCAATCATATCTGGTCTCACAGTAGCTTGCACGCATAGTACCACTAATCCCAAAAAAAATGACAGGCAGAGGCAGGCCACCCCGCAGGGGCCGTCGTGGTCGTGGTGCTGTGATTCCCTTTTGCCCTAGAATAATGCCCAGTTTTCAGAAGCCACGTACCCTGAACTTGAAAAGTTCTGAGGACATAGTTGACTAGCTAACACAGGACACCCAATCTTGTACAGCCTCCGCTCGGAACCTTGACGCACCATCCTCCTCCAGCTTAGCTTCAGGCACCTCTCAAGATACCACTCACCTGCCTGCCGCCACCACCAAAACTAGCACCACAGCCGCATTACTTGGTATGTCAGAGTAGTTATTCACACACCCGTTTGAAGAAATGAGTTATGCGCAACCATTATTGCTAGAGGATGTAGATAACAGGGATATGTCTCAGGCAGGCAGCATTAAACACATGGAGGTACGGTGTGAGGATGATGATGTTGTACCCGCTGCTACTTCCTTTTCTGAGTTGTCAGATACAAGCGAAGCGGTTGATGATGACGATGCGTCCATGGATGTCACGTGGGTGCCCGCTCGGCAAGAAGAAGAACAGGGCGAAAGTTCAGATGGGGAGACAGAGAGGAGGAGGAGACGAGTTGGAAGCGGGGGGGGGGGATCGTCGCAAGGAGCTAGTGGCACAGTCAGACAGCATACATCGGCACCCGGGGTCAGCCCGACAGCACGCCAATCAACGCATGCTGTGTCCACCACCAGAATGCCGTCATTGCAGAGCTCAGCAGTGTGGCATTTTTTTTGTGTGTCTGCCTCTGACAACAGCGATGCCATTTGCAACCTGTGCCAAAGGAAACTGAGTCGTGGGAGGTCCAACACCCACCTAGGTACAACTGCTTTGCGAAAGCACATGATCTCACATCACAAACGCCTATGGGATCAACACATGAGTACAAGCAGCACGCCTACTCTAAGCCGCCATCCTCCTCCTGGTCCAGCATCTTCAGCCACGTCAACCACTGCTGTCCTCCCTGCCTCCTCTCAACCATCCGCCACTCCGTCTCCCGCCTTGAGCAGTTCCCGCTCATCTGCCCACAGTCATGTGTCTGTCAAGGACATGTTTGAGCGTAAGAAGCCAATGTCACCAAGTCACCCACTTGCCCAGCGTCTGACAGCTGGCTTGTCTGAACTATTAGGCCGCCAGCTTTTACCATACAATCTGGTTGAGTCTGAGGCGTTCAAAAAATTTGTAGCTATTGGGACACCGCAGTGGAAGGTACCCGGCCGGAATTTCTTTTCCCAAAAGGCAATCCCCAACCTGTACTCGATTGTGCAAAAGGAAGTCATGGCATGTCTGGCACACAGTGTTGGGGCAAGGGTCCATCTGACCACTGATACCTGGTCTGCAAAGCATGGTCAGGGCAGGTATATCACCTACACTGCGCATTGGGTAAACCTGCTGACGGCTGACAAGCATGGAATGCGTGGCATTGCAGAGTAGTTGGTGACACCGCCACGACTTGAAGGCAGTCCTGCTGCCACCTCTCTACTCCTCCTACTCCATCCTCTTCCATAACCTCCTCGGCTGAGTCATCTTGTGCTGCTGCGTCTTGCTCCACATCAACGGCACCCCCCCAGCTCCCCAGGTACTATTCCACATCCCGGATACGGCAGTGTTACGCCGTCTTGGGTTTGACTTGCTTGAAAGCAGAGAGTCACACCGGACAAGCACTCCTGTCCGCCCTGAATGCACAGGTGGAAAAGTGGCTGACTCCGCAGCAACTGGAGATCGGCAAAGTGGTGTGTGACAACGGAAAAAATTTGATAGCGGCATTGAAGTTGGGCAAGTTGACACATGTGCCGTGCATGGCACATGTGTGTAATCTGATCGTACAACGCTTTGTGCATAAGTACACAGGCTTACAGGACGTCCTGAAGCAGGCCAGGAAGGTGTGTGGCCATTTCAGGCGTTCCTACACGGCCATGGCTCACTTTGCCGATATCCAGCGGCGAAACAACATGCCAGTGAGGCGCTTGATTTGCGACAGCCCTACACGTTGGAATTTAACACTCCTAATGTTCGACCGCCTGCTCCAACAAGAAAAAGCTGTTAATAAATATTTGTATGACCGTGGTGCTAGGACAGCCTCTGGGGAGCTGGGAATTTTTTTGCCACGTTACTGGACGCTCATGCGCAATGCCTGTAGGCTCATGCGTCCTTTTGAGGAGGTGACAAACCTAGTCAGTCGCACCGAAGGCACCATCAGCGACATCATACCATTTGTTTTCTTCCTGGAGCGTGCCCTGCGAAGAGTGCTGGATCAGGCCGTAGATGAGTGTTAAGAGGAAGAGTTGTGGTCACCATCACCACCAGAAACAGCCTTATCAGCATCGCTTGCTGGACCTGCGGCAAAGCTGGAAGAGGATTGTGAGGAAGAGGAGTCAGAGGAGGAATGTGGCTTTGAGGAGGAGGAGCAAGATCAAACACAACAGGCATCCCAGGGTGCTCGTTGTCACCTATCTGGTACCCGTGGTGTTGTACGTGGCTGGGGGGAAGAACATACCTTCAATGACATCAGTGAGGAGGAGGAACGGGAAATGAGTAGCTCGGCATCCAACCTTGTGCAAATGGGGTCTTTCATGCTGTCCTGCCTGTTGAGGGACCCTCGTATAAAAAGGCTGAAGGAGAATGACCTGTACTGGGTAACCACGCTACTAGACCCCCGGTATAAGCAGAAAGTGGCGGAAATGTTACCGTATTACAACAAGTCGGAAAGGATGCAGCATTTGCAAAATAAATTAAAAAGTATGCTTTACACAGCGTATAAGGGTGATGTCACAGCACAACGAGAATCTAACAGGGGGAGAGGTGGAAGTCATCCTCCTCCTCCCATGACCACGCCGGCAAGGACAGGACGCTTTAAAGACGTGTTGTTGATGGAGGACATGCGGACCTTTTTAAGTCCTACACATCGCCACAGCCCTTCGGGATCCACCCTCAGAGAGCGACTCGACCGACAGGTAGCAGACTACCTCGCCTTAACTGCAGATATCAACACTCTGAGGAGCGATGAACCCCTTGACTACTGGGTGTGCAGGCTTGACCTGTGGCCTGAGCTATCCCAATTTGCGATAGAACTTCTGGCCTGCCCCGCTTCAAGTGTCCTGTCAGAAAGGACCTTCAGTGCAGCAGGAGGTATTGTCAATGAGAAGAGAAGTCGCCTAGGTCAAAAAAAGTCTAGATTACCTCACCTTTATTAAGATGAATGAGGGATGGATCCCGAAGGGACTGACACTGGGCGATACATTCGATTAAAAAAGGCCTGATGAGATGAGCTGCCTTGGGCTAAAAATGGTCCACACGCTGCTGTATTTTAGCTCTGAATGACATTTGACTTGCGTGACTTATCCGCCACCAACTAGGGTTCAAGCCGCCATGTTTTAGGGCACTTTCTGCCTGTGAAACAAACATCAATTTTTCTGGCCGCTGCTACAGCAGCGGCTGCAACAATACCAAAGTTTTCAGGCATGTGTACAAAAACCAAACTAAAAAAAAATCCTCCAAGATGGCACCAATATACCAGTGGTCTAAGCATCTTCCCACCTTGGCCTAAAAAGGGGAGGTGATTCAACAATTAAAAATCTCTGCCATTTACACGTCCACTGATAGGAGACGCGGAAGGTATTAAACTGATATGAACAATACTAAACTCACCACTCCTATCTGGTGGCACATTAGCTTGCCCGCGCAGTGCCCCAAATTTCAAGTAAGAGGACCGACCAAGCATCTTCTTCCATCTCCCTGTTACATAAATCAATGCCATATCCATAGAAATTGTAGAGAATATCCAGGATAGTTTTACAGGGCCAAATCATGTCGCCTGTTGAAAGAGGTGACCTTGCTCGGGTCCCAGGTATGCGGTTCCTAAAATGGCTGCCATATACATGTCCACTGATAGGAGATGCGGAAGGTATTAAACTGATATGAACATTTACTAAACTCACCACTCCGAGTGCTGTTATTTATTTATTTTTTTTGTGGTGAGGCTTTACAGGACAGAGTGCTTCTCCACAGGACATGTTAACTCACGGGCAGCTGGCTCATCAAGGAACCAGAGCAGGGGGGCGGAGCTAAGCGGCCATGCCGAGCGGTCGCACTGGACATGAGCTCCGTGCAACTTCGCTCTTAATACACCAAAATAAGCGCAACATCTGACCAAAGCGAAGGCTGGGAGACCCGGAGAAGGGAGACCTAGCATTATAGAGCCGAGAGCCAAGCATCCCGACCGTAAACGGAGGCTCCTACCCGGGGATAGACCTGAGGCCTACCAGAGGCCTACCCAGATAAAGCGATGGACTGCAGCCTCTCACCTGGAAGTCTTCCCGGAATACGTTTCTCCCCCCCCCCTGCCGGAGAGGGATATCCCGGCACCTAAAGCGACGTTTGAAGCACAGAGGTGACAGTCCTCCTGAGCCAACACGGCACCAGTAATCGCCAAGGCACTGGAAAGCAGCTAAAATGGCTGCACAGCGAAACACACAAGCCCAATCAACCATGAACCCCCTCGGGGATTTTGACCGACTGTGTGCGAACTTCTGGTCAATGCTGAGTGATCGCGGAATGGCTTACCATCTGGCAGTGAAAATGGTGTCCAAATGGATCCGTCCAGTGACCAGGCGGCGCCATTACAGGTATCCTCTGCAAGCACCCGGACAAGCATCCAGACCCCGCAAACAACGTCAAGCCCAAGGGCGGGAAACAACGCCATACCGCATGGGCAAATACGATGGCCCCCACACTCGAGAGAACACGACGACTAAGTTGGCATCCCACACAAGCTACTCACGAGCTCCAAAAGCCGACGCCCAGCAAGGGTCACATCCACCCCTCCACAGCACAGCCGCAAAACGGAGAGCTGACTCACCGCCCAGCGCATTCCTACGAGACCCAGAGACGCCAAGCTTTCGCACACCGGGAAGATGGCACCAAATACACCGACCACTGCTGGGAGCGCACCCGCAACCCCAACACGGCATCGGCTGACCCAGCAGAGACTTGGACTTAACACCAGGCACAGTACCCACTATAATTCAGCATCATATACCCCACACGAACTCCCACGAAACTCAGTTGAAAGCTTTATTTGTACCCACAATTTTAGGACTCTTTTTTCTTTTTGGGCGGCCATTGTTGGCCCTTCACACGCAGCGTGCCAGCTTACTATTCAGTTTAAAGCTTACTTATAGCATGAAAACACAACACGAGCCCCAGCATAACATACAGCTTAAACCTGTAGATACATGAGGTTTTAATGCATGGTGATTTACTGCTGTATTTGGCGATAACACTTAGGGAGAATAGGATTGTTACCTTATGGAGTACGCAAGGCCTCTTAGGCATACTTCTAACCAACTCAAAAACCTGTTCGGAATTCTTCATTAAAGAGCATATCTTGGGCCTAAACACAAACTGACAGGTTTATCTTGCATATATCTAGTTGTTACATTTAATGAAAAATGTGTAGTTTCCCCAGGATATATTGTGTTGTAACTTTACGTCTATGCTTGTTTCACAAACTGTAGCAGCATGTTAAGGTTCTACCAATAGCTATGAGAGTATTACCCTATCCTCTAATCTGTAAATAGTTTATTCTTGCTAAATGATGTGCGATATGTTAATGTTAGACGTTTATGCTTCCATTATGCATCTATATAACCGAAAATATGCACTACTTAAAAGACGCACCCAACCCATAATTCAAAATGTGTCACTTTTTGTGGACTTCATCTTGTAATAATCTATAACACATACCATAGCAACTAGAAATTTGTACCTAGCCTGTAGTAACCTTACTAAATCTATCCTTAAGCGTTTGACAATTCAGCTACTAACAAAAAAAAAAATGTGCAGATTTAACAATGCTACTTCAATGTAACACCCTGTACCAAATATTGTCTGTTTATGCTGTGGTGGCATACCTGAGCAGCTTGTATTTTACGTTTGCACTACAAAAATAAAGAATTTAAAAAAAAAAGGAACCAGAGCAGCTTGAATGAGGTGACCTTGCTCGGGTCCCAGGTGTGCGGTTCCTAAAATGGCTGCCATATACACGTCCACTAATAGGAGACGCGGAAGGTATTAAACTGATATGAACAATACTCCACTCCTATCAGTAGGTCCGTCCCATTGTGATTTATGCCCCCCACCCACCGCGCAGGGATGGGGGCCGGAGGGGGGGGGAGGAAAGTAGGCCCCCCAATCTGTGGACAGGGAACAGTCTCTATTCTGCTCTGTGTCAGTGTGTATCAGGGGTTTTGAGGACAGGTGTCAATCCATATCTGCCAAGTGACCCTATGTAGGGGTAACAGTCCCTATTCTGCTCTGTGTCAGTGTGTATCAGGGGTTTTGAGGACAGGTGTCAATCCATATCTGCCAAGTGACCCTATGTAGGAGGAACAGTCCCTATTCTGCTCTGTGTCAGTGTGTATCAGGGGTTTTGAGGACAGGTGTCAATCCATATCTGCCAAGTGACCCTATGTAGGAGGAACAATCCCTATTCTGCTCTGTGTCAGTGTGTATCAGGGGTTTTTAGGACAGGTGTCAATCCATATCTGCCAAGTGATCCTATGTAGGGGGAACAGTCCCTATTCTGCTCTGTGTCAGTGTGTATCAGGGGCTCTGAGGACAGGTGTCAATCCATGTCTGCCAAGTGACCCTATGTAGGGGGAACAGTCCCTATCCTGCTCTGTGTCAGTGTGTATCAGGGATCCTTAGGATAGGTGTCAATCCATACCTGCCAAGTGACCCTATGTAGGGGGAACAGTCTCTATTCTGCTCTGTGTCAGTGTGTATCATGGTCTCTGTGGACGGTGAACAGTCTCTATTCTGCTCTGTGTCAGTGTGTATCATGGTCTCTGTGGACAGGGAACAGTCTCTATTCTGCTCTGTGTCAGTGTGCATCAGGGGCTTTGAGGACAGGTGTCAATCCATACCTGCCAAGTGACCCTATGTAGGGGTAACAGTCCCTATTCTGCTCTGTGTCAGTGTGTATCATGGTCTCTGTGGACGGGGAACAGTCTCTATTCTGCTCTGTGTCAGTGTGTATCATGGTCTCTGTGGACGGGGAACAGTCTCTATTCTGCTCTGTGTCAGTGTGTATCATGGTCTCTGTGGACGGGGAACAGTCTCTATTCTGCTCTGTGTCAGTGTGTATCATGGTCTCTGTGGACAGGGAACAGTCTCTATTCTGCTCTGTGTCAGTGTGTATCAGGGGTTTTGAGGACAGGTGTCAATCCATATCTGCCAAGTGACCCTATGTAGGGGGAACAGTCCCTATTCTGCTCTGTGTCAGTGTGTATCAGGGGTTTTGAGGACAGGTGTCAATCCATATCTGCCAAGTGACCCTATGTAGGGGGAACAGTCCCTATTCTGCTCTGTGTCAGTGTGTATCATGGTCTCTGTGGACGGTGAACAGTCTCTATTCTGCTCTGTGTCAGTGGGTATCATGGTCTCTGTGGACAGGGAACAGTCTCTATTCTGCTCTGTGTCAGTGTGCATCAGGGGCTTTGAGGACAGGTGTCAATCCATACCTGCCAAGTGACCCTATGTAGGGGTAACAGTCCCTATTCTGCTCTGTGTCAGTGTGTATCATGGTCTCTGTGGACGGGGAACAGTCTCTATTCTGCTCTGTGTCAGTGTGTATCATGGTCTCTGTGGACGGGGAACAGTCTCTATTCTGCTCTGTGTCAGTGTGTATCATGGTCTCTGTGGACGGGGAACAGTCTCTATTCTGCTCTGTGTCAGTGTGTATCATGGTCTCTGTGGACAGGGAACAGTCTCTATTCTGCTCTGTGTCAGTGTGTATCAGGGGTTTTGAGGACAGGTGTCAATCCATATCTGCCAAGTGACCCTATGTAGGGGGAACAGTCCCTATTCTGCTCTGTGTCAGTGTGTATCAGGGGTTTTGAGGACAGGTGTCAATCCATATCTGCCAAGTGACCCTATGTAGGAGGAACAATCCCTATTCTGCTCTGTGTCAGTGTGTATCAGGGGTTTTTAGGACAGGTGTCAATCCATATCTGCCAAGTGATCCTATGTAGGGGGAACAGTCCCTATTCTGCTCTGTGTCAGTGTGTATCAGGGGCTCTGAGGACAGGTGTCAATCCATGTCTGCCAAGTGACCCTATGTAGGGGGAACAGTCCCTATCCTGCTCTGTGTCAGTGTGTATCAGGGATCCTTAGGATAGGTGTCAATCCATACCTGCCAAGTGACCCTATGTAGGGGGAACAGTCTCTATTCTGCTCTGTGTCAGTGTGTATCATGGTCTCTGTGGACGGTGAACAGTCTCTATTCTGCTCTGTGTCAGTGTGTATCATGGTCTCTGTGGACAGGGAACAGTCTCTATTCTGCTCTGTCAGTGTGCATCAGGGGCTTTGAGGACAGGTGTCAATCCATACCTGCCAAGTGACCCTATGTAGGGGTAACAGTCCCTATTCTGCTCTGTGTCAGTGTGTATCATGGTCTCTGTGGACGGGGAACAGTCTCTATTCTGCTCTGTGTCAGTGTGTATCATGGTCTCTGTGGACGGGGAACAGTCTCTATTCTGCTCTGTGTCAGTGTGTATCATGGTCTCTGTGGACGGGGAACAGTCTCTATTCTGCTCTGTGTCAGTGTGTATCATGGTCTCTGTGGACAGGGAACAGTCTCTATTCTGCTCTGTGTCAGTGTGTATCAGGGGTTTTGAGGACAGGTGTCAATCCATATCTGCCAAGTGACCCTATGTAGGGGGAACAGTCCCTATTCTGCTCTGTGTCAGTGTGTATCAGGGGTTTTGAGGACAGGTGTCAATCCATATCTGCCAAGTGACCCTATGTAGAAGGAACAGTCCCTATTCTGCTCTGTGTCAGTGTGTATCAGGGGTTTTGAGGACAGGTGTCAATCCATATCTGCCAAGTGACCCTATGTAGGAGGAACAATCCCTATTCTGCTCTGTGTCAGTGTGTATCAGGGGTTTTTAGGACAGGTGTCAATCCATATCTGCCAAGTGACCCTATGTAGGGGGAACAGTCCCTATTCTGCTCTGTGTCAGTGTGTATCAGGGGCTCTGAGGACAGGTGTCAATCCATGTCTGCCAAGTGACCCTATGTAGGGGGAACAGTCCCTATCCTGCTCTGTGTCAGTGTGTATCAGGGATCCTTAGGATAGGTGTCAATCCATACCTGCCAAGTGACCCTATGTAGGGGTAACAGTCCCTATTCTGCTCTGTGTCAGTGTGTATCAGGGGTTTTGAGGACAGGTGTCAATCCATATCTGCCAAGTGACCCTATGTAGGAGGAACAGTCCCTATTCTGCTCTGTGTCAGTGTGTATCAGGGGTTTTGAGGACAGGTGTCAATCCATATCTGCCAAGTGACCCTATGTAGGAGGAACAATCCCTATTCTGCTCTGTGTCAGTGTGTATCAGGGGTTTTTAGGACAGGTGTCAATCCATATCTGCCAAGTGATCCTATGTAGGGGGAACAGTCCCTATTCTGCTCTGTGTCAGTGTGTATCAGGGGCTCTGAGGACAGGTGTCAATCCATGTCTGCCAAGTGACCCTATGTAGGGGGAACAGTCCCTATCCTGCTCTGTGTCAGTGTGTATCAGGGATCCTTAGGATAGGTGTCAATCCATACCTGCCAAGTGACCCTATGTAGGGGGAACAGTCTCTATTCTGCTCTGTGTCAGTGTGTATCATGGTCTCTGTGGACGGTGAACAGTCTCTATTCTGCTCTGTGTCAGTGTGTATCATGGTCTCTGTGGACAGGGAACAGTCTCTATTCTGCTCTGTGTCAGTGTGCATCAGGGGCTTTGAGGACAGGTGTCAATCCATACCTGCCAAGTGACCCTATGTAGGGGTAACAGTCCCTATTCTGCTCTGTGTCAGTGTGTATCATGGTCTCTGTGGACGGGGAACAGTCTCTATTCTGCTCTGTGTCAGTGTGTATCATGGTCTCTGTGGACGGGGAACAGTCTCTATTCTGCTCTGTGTCAGTGTGTATCATGGTCTCTGTGGACGGGGAACAGTCTCTATTCTGCTCTGTGTCAGTTTGTATCATGGTCTCTGTGGACAGGGAACAGTCTCTATTCTGCTCTGTGTCAGTGTGTATCAGGGGTTTTGAGGACAGGTGTCAATCCATATCTGCCAAGTGACCCTATGTAGGGGGAACAGTCCCTATTCTGCTCTGTGTCAGTGTGTATCAGGGGTTTTGAGGACAGGTGTCAATCCATATCTGCCAAGTGACCCTATGTAGGAGGAACAATCCCTATTCTGCTCTGTGTCAGTGTGTATCAGGGGTTTTTAGGACAGGTGTCAATCCATATCTGCCAAGTGATGCTATGTAGGGGGAACAGTCCCTATTCTGCTCTGTGTCAGTGTGTATCAGGGGCTCTGAGGACAGGTGTCAATCCATGTCTGCCAAGTGACCCTATGTAGGGGGAACAGTCCCTATCCTGCTCTGTGTCAGTGTGTATCAGGGATCCTTAGGATAGGTGTCAATCCATACCTGCCAAGTGACCCTATGTAGGGGGAACAGTCTCTATTCTGCTCTGTGTCAGTGTGTATCATGGTCTCTGTGGACGGTGAACAGTCTCTATTCTGCTCTGTGTCAGTGTGTATCATGGTCTCTGTGGACAGGGAACAGTCTCTATTCTGCTCTGTCAGTGTGCATCAGGGGCTTTGAGGACAGGTGTCAATCCATACCTGCCAAGTGACCCTATGTAGGGGTAACAGTCCCTATTCTGCTCTGTGTCAGTGTGTATCATGGTCTCTGTGGACGGGGAACAGTCTCTATTCTGCTCTGTGTCAGTGTGTATCATGGTCTCTGTGGACGGGGAACAGTCTCTATTCTGCTCTGTGTCAGTGTGTATCATGGTCTCTGTGGACGGTGAACAGTCTCTATTCTGCTCTGTGTCAGTGTGTATCATGGTCTCTGTGGACAGGGAACAGTCTCTATTCTGCTCTGTGTCAGTGTGCATCAGGGGTTTTGAGGACAGGTGTCAATCCATATCTGCCAAGTGACCCTATGTAGGGGGAACAGTCCCTATTCTGCTCTGTGTCAGTGTGTATCAGGGGTTTTGAGGACAGGTGTCAATCCATATCTGCCAAGTGACCCTATGTGGAAGGAACAGTCCCTATTCTGCTCTGTGTCAGTGTGTATCAGGGGTTTTGAGGACAGGTGTCAATCCATATCTGCCAAGTGACCCTATGTAGGAGGAACAATCCCTATTCTGCTCTGTGTCAGTGTGTATCAGGGGTTTTTAGGACAGGTGTCAATCCATATCTGCCAAGTGACCCTATGTAGGGGGAACAGTCCCTATTCTGCTCTGTGTCAGTGTGTATCAGGGGCTCTGAGGACAGGTGTCAATCCATGTCTGCCAAGTGACCCTATGTAGGGGGAACAGTCCCTATCCTGCTCTGTGTCAGTGTGTATCAGGGATCCTTAGGATAGGTGTCAATCCATACCTGCCAAGTGACCCTATGTAGGGGGAACAGTCTCTATTCTGCTCTGTGTCAGTGTGTATCATGATCTCTGAGGATAGGTGTCAATCCATATCTGCCAAGTGACCCTATGTAGGGGGAACAGTCCCTATTCTGCTCTGTGTCAGTGTGTATCAGGGGTTTTGAGGACAGGTGTCAATCCATATCTGCCAAGTGACCCTATGTAGGAGGAACAGTCCCTATTCTGCTCTGTGTCAGTGTGTATCAGGGGTTTTGAGGACAGGTGTCAATCCATATCTGCCAAGTGACCCTATGTAGGGGGAACAGTCCCTATTCTGCTCTGTGTCAGTGTGTATCAGGGGTTTTGAGGACAGGTGTCAATCCATATCTGCCAAGTGACCCTATGTAGGAGGAACAATCCCTATTCTGCTCTGTGTCAGTGTGTATCATGGTCTCTGAGGACAGGTGTCAATCCATATCTGCCAAGTGACCCTATGTAGGGGGAACAGTCTCTATTCTGCTCTGTGTCAGTGTGTATCAGGGATCATTAGGATAGGTGTCAATCCATATCTGCCAAGTGACCCTATGTAGGGGGAACAGTCCCTATTCTGCTCTGTGTCAGTGTGCATCAGGGGTTTTGAGGACAGGTGTCAATCCATATCTGCCAAGTGACCCTATGTAGGAGGAACAGTCCCTATTCTGCTCTGTGTCAGTGTGTATCAGGGGTTTTGAGGACAGGTGTCAATCCATATCTGCCAAGTGACCCTATGTAGGAGGAACAATCCCTATTCTGCTCTGTGTCAGTGTGTATCAGGGGTTTTTAGGACAGGTGTCAATCCATATCTGCCAAGTGATCCTATCCTATCTTTATTCAGATTGAAAAATTACAATTCCAGGAAAAATGTAACAAACATTTACAAGAACATGTTATGCACATCATAGAAACAACGTGAACCTCTTTAAAGCCACAAACTTAAGACAAAAAATACGTACACACAATGTGTAAGGGTTTGAAAGAATATTCTGAATCCTTACATGTTTACTTTATCGTTTGTTTGATTTTTGTGAACCATATATAAACTACAAGCAGCGTGAAAACTATAAAAACTCAAGTGGCCATGCTGATCAAATTAAATAGTATGCTTTACACAGCGTATAAGGGTGATGTCACAGCACAACGGGAATCTAACAGGGGAAGAGGTGAAAGTCATCCTCCCCCTCCCACGACCCCGCCATATCTGCCAAGTGACCCTATGTAGGGGTAATTGTCTCTATTCTGCTCTGTGTCAGTGTGTATCATGGTATCTGAGGACGGGGAACAGTCTCTATTCTGCTCTGTGTCAGTGTGTATCAGGGGTTTTTAGGACAGGTGTCAATCCATATCTGCCAAGTGACCCTATGTAGGGGGAACAGTCCCTATTCTGCTCTGTGTCAGTGTGTATCAGGGGCTTTGAGGACAGGTGTCAATGTTAGGTGATTTCTGCCCTTTATGGATTAAAAGTAGACTCTGCATCAACTGTGTAATTTTCCATGGGAGTTTTGCCATGGATCCCCCTCCGGCATGCCACAGTCCAGGTGTTAGTCCCCTTGAAACAACTTTTCCATCACTGTTGTGGCCAGAAAGAGTCCCTGTTGGTTTTAAAATTCGCCTGCCCATTGAAGTCAATGGCGGTTCGCGAACATTTGCGGAAGTTCGCGTTCGCCATTCGCGAACCGAAAATTTCGGGTTCGCGACGACACTAGCCCTTAATATTTCAGTTATATTTTCGTATAATATTAGCAAGTGGTTCCAAGGACATGATGTAAAGTATTGGAGCTAAAGGGAAACCTTGTCTCGTACCGTTCTTAATGTTCAACCAATTTTAGCAGAATCCTTGACCCACCACTGTAGCAGATGGGGATGTGTATAAGGCCATGAGAGTCAATTAGACGGTCACCAAGACTAAATGCGCTCATAGTTTCTTCCAGAAACAGCCAATTGACCCTGTCAAAGGCCTTTTCCGAGTCGATAGACAACATTAAGATCGGCTGATGTTTTTGTTTTGTATATTCAATTAAGTGCATTATCTTCCTAATGTTACCAGTTGATTGGTGGGATCTCACAAACACCGTTTGGTCCATTCCCATTATCGAGGGCAAAATTATATTAATTCTCTCAGCCAATATAGCCGAATAGATCTGGTTATCAGTTAATGATATTGGTGTATAGTTTGTGGGATCCTTTTCTTGCTTTGGGATGGGCATCTCTTGTGGGATCCTTACCCCTGTAGAATCCTTATCTTTCTTCGGGATGGGAAGGATGGATGCTTAAAGCATCTCTTCTGGAATTCTTTTTATTTGTTTTAATTAATAACAAAAGGTTAGTCATATGAGGAAACAATACTTCGGATAGCTACTTCAATAGTATATTAGACATTCCATCAGGTCCTGGGGATGCTATAGGTTTTTTTGACTTGTATTATTTTAAAAGGAGCGATTCGGTAGCGATTTGTAGTTCTTTTTTATTTGATAGGCATCTAACATTTATTTATAAAAGATATAAAGGTGTATAGGCGCTACCAATTTGCAAAGTACAAAAAACTGCACCAGTCTAAGAAATACAGGTATCAGGATCAATCTAGGAAACAAAAACATAAAAACATAGTGCAAACTGTGTAAATATATGATAAAACCCTATATAGGATGGAACTCACAGGATGCAGAGCAGTCCCGGCTCTATAGATTGAGCAGGAGGGTGCCTTAAAAAGGCTAAAACCATATCCTTGAATGAGAGCAGCAAAAAGCCAAAAAAACCAACGCATACAAAATAAAAAGTCCCAAAGTAGTAGATATAAAATAGCAAATGCGTTTCAACTCCAGTCGGAGTCTGCTGTGTCTGCAGTGCTCTCTCCTAGATGGCTATAAATACACTTTCCAAATGAGTCTATAAACGTTCTCAGCTGCTTCCTTATCCATTTCCGGAGCGGCATATTTGCATCCTCGCGCTGCCTGCATCACATGACTCAGTCATCACATGGCGCAGTACATCTACGTCATTCTTAGTCAATAACTGACATATAGGCACACAAAGAACATTCCCATATTAAGTGTGGGCAGAGTAACTTGGCAAGTAGTCAGAGATACATAACAATGTAATAGAAAAAGGAGACATAAATAAGTACATCCATATATAAAATAAAAAAAAAGGGTATAATCAAAGGATATAGAAATAAATAAGAGCTCAGAGAACCGCCCTAAAGAGAGCAAGGGAAACCAAGCTGGAGGACCTTATTGTTATAAGAAAGAAAGGGAAAACCAACCCTTAGGAGTTTTTAATCTGACACCATTTTAACTCAAGTAGATGTTTTAAATAAGGGTTAAAAAATGCTCCTACATGTTTTAATGATTTTTTCTTTTAATAGTTTTATAGATCTCCATAAATTTATTCGTAAATTAAGTTTAAAAAAGTTTTTTTAATAAACACCCTTGTCAACCTATTAAAGAGATACCACCAAACACGTTTATACATACTGATCTTAAAAATAAATCAACTTTTTATCCAAGGAATGAAATAAGTGGTGCTATGAAAGTTTTCAAATCTCTTGTTACTAATGAGATTAGAAATACCACCACACAAACAAGAAGTAAAAAATAAATCAGTTTTTAAAATTAGCACAGAGGAAGGCTCTTAAATTTATAAAAAAAAAGAATGAAAATGTAGTGGTTAAACCGGCTGATAAAGGGGGAGGAGTAGTCGTTCAAAATAACAGGGAATATTCATCTACTTATAATCATTTTCTAGGGTTTCTAAGACCCATTTCAAAACTGGTCAGCAATTAGAGATCCAAAATATCCTTTAAAATTAAATGGCAGGTTTCCTCTCTAATTTACCGACCGCTTCCAAATGGTGTCAAGATGCTGACATAATTTTTTCAGAAGCCAATTTACCACCAGATGAGTCCAATTACTCAGGCTTTAACTCCCTGACTCAGCTGTACAAACAACAAATTAGAACAAGCTGGGAGATAGCGTCTTTAGAGAATTACCTAAATACCTAGGGGGCTAAGAGTCCCAACCACATCAACCACACACATAGAAGAGAAAGATTTTATTAAGGAATGGGAGGAGGCAGCGGGACAATATTCGGCAAAGTTTATGGAAATAATTTGTAAATATGAAAACAAAAAACTAAAGGAAATAGAGAAAAGGGTAGAAAAAGAAGTAGATAGGGTCCAATAATTCAAATTAGACCCGACATTTAACTTGAATGAAAACAAGTTACAAAATAATCTAGAAAAGTTCCAATCCATCATTAAACAGCGAAAACATCAAAAATTCCTAAGGGACAGTAAAGATTTTAAATCAGGCAATGTTTATAGGAGATTTCAAAGAAGAAGAAGAATAGACAGGGACCATTTTTCAACTTCAGAATACGAGTCTAGTGAGTCCGAATTAGACTCCCAACCTTCCACCTCCACTACAGACGAACAGAGTAGTGGAATCCTCAAAAAAGGGGTCACTTTTTTAGAAAAGCAGGGGGAGAGTCGCCCCCAACTAAGACCAAGACCCAAACGGCAGTACAATCGGAGGAGACAATTCTAAACAAAAATCAAGTGATCAATTTATCCAAGCACAAACTAACACAGCAAGAATTAGAGATATTGGGTAAAGGTTTATCATTTATCCCCACTCCATGCTTAGATAAATTCACTTGGGTGAAAGATATTCATCTATTCGCCCGTAAACTCCTATTACATAAAAACTATCTCCTCATAGAGGATAAAAAAGCCAAAACACTAGGTCTAGACCCCAGGGACTACAAAATGACCATGTTACTAGTAGAACTTCCAAAAGAAAATGAGTGGGGGCAAAAAGCACCATATCCTCTCACTAATTTAAAGAAAAAAAGCCAATATTGTCCCAAACTAGGGGACTCTAAGTATATTGAGACTTTTGTTGAATTAGTGAGTAATGAGATTGAAAAAATTAAGATATCTGACTTAGATCTGAAACCTAATCCCAATCTCACTACAGCAGAAGTGAGGGCCTTGGACTCCCTAAGAGAAAATAAAGAAATCACTATAAAACCGTCTGATAGGGGGGTAATGTGGTCATAATGGACACCATCAACTACGTTGAGATGACAAAGAAAATACTAATGGATGTAAACACCTATAAGGCAATCCCACAAGATCCAACAAAAAAATTTCAAACTGATTTAAAAATTATTCTGGAAAAAGGATTGAATAAAAAACTTATCTCCAAAAATGAATATGATTATATTCTAGGTGATAGTCCCCGCATCTCAACTTTTTATAGTCTACCCAAGATACACAAACAGTACAATATCCTAACTGGTAGACCCATAGTCTCCGGCAACAACAACCTGACACAGAATGCTAGCATAAATCTCGATCAAATCCTGAAACCTCTGGTCACCTGACTCCCGTCATATCTGAGAGATATGAAACAAACACTGGCAGAATTAACCAAAATTAGGATGCCTCCACATTCTATACTTTGCAGTCTAGATGTGGAGTCACTGTATAGTTCTATCCCCCACTCTCTAGGCCTAGATCACACTGGTTATTTCCTACGGAAAAGAGACATACATCTAGATGAACATAGTGACTTCACGGTACAATTACTAAAGTTTATCCTGACACACAACTTTTTTCTGTTTGGTGGAGTCTACTACCACCAGGTGCAGGGTACAGCGATGGGGACGTCTTGTGCGCCCTCCTATGCCAACCTTTCATCTTAGATCTTTCCTAGACCAGGATGACACTATTTCCCGAGGCCTTAGATCTTTCATTTTGTGGGGCGTCCAATTTATTTTGGAACATAATTATTTTCTTTTTGATCAGTCCTTTTATTTGCAACTAGTGGGAACCGCCATGGGTACCAGGTTCGCCCCCAGTTATGCCAACATATACATGCGCAGATGGGAGGACCTCTGCGTACGTTGGGGGCATGGCTGGGTAGCGAACCTGGTCCTATGGCGGCGATATATTGATGACGTCATTATCATTTGGAGGGGAACGGATTCTGAATTCATGACTTTTGTTAACCACCTCAACCAGAATGAATATAATTTGAAACTTTCCCCAGTGTGGAATTGTAAAGAGATCAATTTCCTGGACTTGACTTTGTTCTGTGAGGGAAATGAGATAAAATCTAAATGCTTCTTCAAACCCACCGATGGTAACAGCTACGTCCATAGACGCAGCTGTCACCATCAGCCTTGGTTGAAGGGCATTACAAAGGGACAACTTACCCGAGTAAGAAGGAATTGCTCACATACTGGAGACTTTCAGATACAGGCTCAACATATTGCTGATAAGTTGGTTAAGAAGGGTTATAACCAAAAACAGATAAATAGAGAAATTCATATGATGTCGAAAAGAAATAGAAATGAACTCTTAGTGGACGGCCCCAGTAGAAAGAAAAAAGAGGAAGATTTCAAACAGGCTTTTTTTACTCAATATAATGTAGACCATCCAAAAATCAAAAGGAGTCTACATAAATATTGGCCAATTTTGTTGGAGGATCCCATCCTGGGGGAGCATCTATCTAAAAGGCCAAGAATCATTTATAGAAAGAAACAGAACCTTAAAAACCTATTGGCCCCTAGCTATGCTCTGAAAAATGGTTTCAAAAATAACATAAAAGGGCTAAAAGGCTTTAGGGGTTGCAAAAGCTGTAAAGCCTGTTCACAAGTGAATACGGAGAAGGTAATAAAATTTAGTAGCTCTGTGACAGGGGAACAGTTTTCTATTAAATCGGAGATTGGCTGCCGCTCGACCTGTGTGGTGTATCTCCTTCAGTGCCCATGCGGTAGCCAATACATTGGCCGCACAAAAAGATGTTTGAAAATAAGATTTCTGGAACATATAAATAATATTAAGAAGAAACTGGACACACATTCAGTTCCCCTCCATTGCAATGGTTGTCCTTTATTTAGTTTAAAGGGATTACGTTGTATAGGGATTGAACAGATACAACCACATTGGAGAGGGGGCAATAAAGAAAAGATGTTGGCCCAGAGAGAATGTTATTGGATCCATAGATTACGTTCCCTTACACCAAGGGGTTTAAACGTGGATATGGATATTGTCTGTTTTTCGAATTAATGAATTGTGAAGTTGTTATGCCTGGAAAAACACACAATATATCACATTTTAAAAATGAAACACTCATTAATAGAAACACTTATTGAGAGGTCAAGGAGGGTTATAACTAAAATTTTGTCACTGTTTAGGATTGAACAAATATCAAGTGTTCAATCAGTCATGTTACTTAATAAAATATGGTATTAGCTATGTCACTTTAATACAATATGGATTTGTAATTGAATATATAAATAAATATTCATGTCACTTTACACAAGACGATTTTGCAATTGATATGTTTTTTATGTCACTTTAATGGTTTGTTAAAATATGGTTATGAGTATGAGTATCTCTTAATCATCATCTATTATTATCATTATTATTATATTTCATTATGTTTCATTATTTCAGCAAAGTCATAAATACTCACTATGAATGACCAACTTAGATAGGAAGTTGTGTCTTTCATTCATTTATAATAACTGATTATTCGCTTTTTTATTTATATAGAGGACACATCATTACCCTTTTTATATATTTTAGATGTAAAGATGGTTTCTAATAGTCTTCTATCTTGCAGCTACGTATATATAAATATCTGGTATAAGAAAAACTCTCCCTTAGGCTGCTTTCTATGCTGTGGAACGCACAGCCATTTTTTTGGTCCGAGCATGGAACGCATGAGGATCACGTGATGACACATGTGACGCACGCGTCACAGATGACGAATGCGGAAGTAGCCGACAAGGGAAACGGACCCGGCTTTCTTCATCTCGGCAAAGTGAACACACCTGAAGGAGAATACCTTAACGAATTAGAACTGCAGGATTTGAAGACTCCCACTATTCCACCAATGACTCTAAGGGACTAGCCCTATATAAGATGTTTCATTGTTAGTATGTTTAGGATGCTGCTGTGATTTCATGTACCTGTCTGATTACTGATCATTGAAAGAGGTCCCTGAGGAAGTCCTTTTGTACAAGGACGAAACGCGTAGGACCAGCATCGTTATCTTAATTTGTTTTTATGATTTTTATCATACACCTTTCTACAAGTGAATAAATTGCCATTTAAGTACTCCGTTTGGTCTGCTGTCTGTGAATCTCCTAGCTGACCCGGATACCCCATTGGCTATCACTCGAGGAGGGAGCTTTTAAAGGAACATACCCCCCTTTTTCTTCCACCAAGGGGAGGCACCTATAACACGCTTTATTTGTCCTGGAATATGTGAGTGCATTCTAATCATTGGAAGCTTCATTTTAATTTTAAAGCAATATTTGCACTATGTTTTGTCCTCTATTATAGGTACACTTACAGAATCCCAAAATATCCTATCTATCATACATACCTTGTTATATGGTTATCAGCTGGGAGATAACCTTGGGAAGTCGTGTGCCTATAAGTTAAGTTTTCTGTGTTTTTACATATTTTCACATTTGTTCACGGGTGTCCGTGTGTTTGTTATGCCAACCTGCACCTGGGATGGTGGGAAGAAAAAATTTTTTTTGGTAATCCTGAAAACCATTTAGTTCAATGCATCCATTACTGGAAAAGGTATAAAGATGACATTGTAATTATATGGACAGGCTCGCATGAACAATTCTCAAACGTTGTACAGTTACTTAATATGAATGATCTAAACCTCAAATTTACCACTGAGGTAGGAACTCCCACTTTGACCTTCCTAGACCTCACCTTAATTCCAACCCCCAATGGGACTATCAAAACTAATCTATTTAGGAAGAGTACGGCCACCAGTAGCCTACTCAATTGGAAGAGCTTTCACCCAACTCCTCAGAAAAAGGGGATCCCTATCGGCCAATACTTACGCCTTAGGCGCAACTGTACATAAATTGACGACTTCAAAACAAAGTCCAGGGACCTGCGAACTATGTTCAGAAATAAGGGATACCCTAATAAATGCCTTAAGAGAGCCTATCATAGAGCTCTACTTGTAGAGAGAGAGAGCCTAATAAGAGAAGAAGCTCCCCCATAAACAACTCGATGCGTAGCCACGTTTGATGCAGGGTGGGACCGCGTAAGATCTATTATGCATAGATTCTGGCCCCTACTAAAACAGGACGAACATCTGAGGGATATCATTCCATCACAAGTATCCCTAGTAGGGAGAAGAGGAAAGAATCTCAAGGATTCTCTTATACATAGCCATTTTCAGAGAAGTGCAGCACCTACCCACTGGTTATCCAATAGCCTCAAAGGTACCTATAAATGTGGCAGATGCAAAGCCTGTGAATTTATCAAAAAAGACTCAAAAACCTTCAGCAATAGTGAAAAAAGTCAGCATTTTGACACACGCTCCTTCTTCAATTGCAGCTCAAAGGGCTTGGTATATTTGATTACCTGCCAATGCTCTATGTCCTATGTAGGCAAGACCTTTCGTCCTTTCAGAAGAAGAATTCTAGAACACATTAACTCAGTAAAAACAACAAGACATATAGAGACGTCGGTCTCCAGACATGTCAAAAACTTACATGGTGGAGATCCCACAGTCTTAAAGTTCCAAGGCATAAAACTTATAAGACAGGACCAAAGGAAGGGAAACTGGGACCAGCGCATAAGGAAGAGGGAGTGTTATTGGATTTATCGATTGAAAACTCTGTCTCCCAATGGACTGAATGAAGGATTCATTCATTACTTGATCTCTACATGTAAATAATTGACAACTTGTAAATCAAAATCAGCACTGTAAATAATTACCTCACTACCAGCATATGTCAGGAACTCAGAGCCCTTAGTCATACGACTATGTATATATATATATATATATATATATATATATGTGTATACTAAACACACCACTCCTATCTGGTGGCACACGCGCAGTGCCCCAAATTTGAAGTAGGAGGACCGAGCGAGCATCTTCTTCCATCTCCCTGTTCCAAAAATCGCTGCCATATACATATAAGTTGTGCATGATGTCCAGGCTAAGTTTCCAGGGACAAATGTTGTAGCCTGTTGAACGAGGTCCCAGGGGTGCGGTTCCTAAAATCGCTGCCATATACACGTCCACTGATAGGAGACGCAATAGGTATTAACCAGGCTAGCGGTATTCCCGAGCGTGACTCTGGGTTAATTTTCGCTGCCAGAAGGGGTAACCCCGAGTCACGTTCGGGGTAGATAACAGAGCTGGCAGCGGAGTCTCCTTACCTTCTCCTTGCGATCCAGCGATGTCCCCGCGCTGTGATTGCCGGTGAGAGCCCCGGCGAATGTCTCCATCTGACTTCCTGGTTCCGTCTCTGTGAGCCGCAGTGGCTCATGGGGGCAGAACTGGGCGGGTAATTCAAATGTTTCAAGCATAAAAGTGACACACACACATAAAGTTAGGTGATACAGTAAAATCCTGTCAGATTACATTGTATCACCTCAGATTTGAAATTTGATCATCCTACACTGCCCTGCCTGCCCTTTTTGCTGTAATTTCTGCCCATAAAATACATTTTTTAACATGGCATCAAAGCGTCACTTTAGCATCTCCAAAGCGGGTTTGGATCAGATGAGTGACAGCGGCAGCGACACAGAGCCCCTCGCAGAATTGAGCGACTGCGATTCGTGGCAAGATTCGTCATCCGACTCTGACAGTGACCAGAGAAGTGGCGACAGCGACGATTCTGCACCCGAGCTCAGTGATGTGCGCACTTGGTGCCTTATTGATTGCGGTATGGATGAGGTACCGCCGCCAAGATTTCCGTTTACTGGATCACCTGGGATGAAGGTAGACGTTGAGCACAATGATCCTTTGGCATACCTAAAATTATTTCTCACAGATGACGTCATTGAAAAGATTGTCACGGAGACAAATCACTACAACGAGCAGCAATCAGCTACTCTGCATAGCAAGTTTTCCAGGAACAGAAAATGGGAACCGGTGACTAAAGAGGACATCTGGAAGTTTCTGGGGCTAATACTTCTTCAGGGGGTGGTGGGGAAACCCCTGCAGAAATGGTACTGGACTACCAATAAATGGCTGGCAACCCCATTTTTTGGCACCATCATGTCCGAGTACCGATTTTCCCTCATAATGAAGAATTTGCACTTCACCAACAACGAGGAATTTGACGAAGCCACACATCCAGCGCCAAAACTCAAGAAGATCTGGGAAGTATACCAAATGATCCTAAAAAATTTCCAGCAGGCCTATGTGCCAGATAGAGACATCAGCATTGATGAAAGTCTGATGGCTTACAAGGGACGCCTCAGCTGGATTCAATACATCGCATCCAAGAGAGCACGGTTTGGAATAAAATCCTATATGCTCTGCGAGTCTGCCACTGGCTTTATATGGAATTCCGTCATATACACCGGTAAAGGAACACAATTCAACCCCAGGTACAGCGGCTATGGGATGGCAACGTCATCAGTCCTTACACTGCTTGAGCCATTGCTGAATAAGGGGTATTGTGTGACAACGGACAACTTTTACACATCGCCTGAGCTGTACGAGTTTCTGATAAAACACAAGACTGATGGATATGGAACCGTTAGGGCCAACCGACGTGACCTGCCATCTATGTTTGCCAAGAAAAAACTGAAAACAGGAGAAATGGTTGCCTGGCAGAAAGGAAAGATGATGGCAATGCGTTGGCGTGACAAAAAAGACGTATGCCTAATGAGTACAGTGCATAACACCTCCACTGCCATGGTCCACACAAGAGGTGGGAAAGATGTCATGAAGCCACAACTTGTGATTGACTACAACAACACCATGGGAGGAGTCGATAGAGCTGATCAGGCGATGACATTTTATCCGGCTATGCGGAAACAACAAAAAAAATATTACAAAAAAATCTTCAGGCATCTACTGGAACAATGCCTCTGGAATGCCTATATACTGCACAGAGGAAAGAGTGACAAGCCTCTTGTTCATTCTGACTTTATCTGGAAGGTGGCGGAGCGGATTTTTGTGAACTACCAAACGGCATCAGTGGCCGCGAACAGATCTGGACGTCGTGCTGTTGACGTTGTCAACCCAGAACGCCTGACTGGTCGTCACTTTATGGATTACATCCCGCCAACCGCAAAAAAGGCAGCACCTACAAGGATGTGCGTAGTTTGCTGCTCAAAGCGAGATAGCAATGGAAAAAAAATCCGAAAGGAAACCAGATTTCATTGCCCTGATTGTGATGTCGGTCTATGTGCAGTCCCATGTTTCAAAATGTACCACACCCAGGATGTTTACTGAATTTTCTTTGTTTGACAAATTTCATTATTTATTACATTATTGAATAAAATTATATTATTTATTAGATTATAATTCATGATTTTATGTTTCGAACTTTATCACATCGGAGAGTACTTTTGGTCAGGTTTAAGAAAGTAATTACTGGCCTACAATACATAACATCAAATTTCCATGCAAAAAAATGGTACCGCTTTTGGTACAAAATTCCTGACATAATCATACCGCCAGGGAGGTTAAACTGATAAGAATAGTACTACCTAACACACCTTATAATAACACAGAGAGAGGAGTCTGAAGAAGAGGAGTCAGAGGAGGAAGGTGGCTTTGAGGAGGTGGAAGACCAAACACAGCAGGCGTCCCAGGGGGCTTGTTGTCATCTTTCGGGGACCCTTGGTGTTGTATGTGGCTGGGTGGAGGAAGAGACCTTCAATGACATCAGTTAGGACAAGGAATGGGACATGGCTAGCTTGGTATCCAAACTAGTGCAAATGGACTGTTTGCGGTTGTTTGCGGTGCGTTAAACGGGGAGTTTGGTCTGTCACTGTGAAGCGGGCGTAACCCTTACACTACCTGAT
Organism: Pelobates fuscus; assembly: GCF_036172605.1. Lineage (NCBI taxonomy): Eukaryota > Metazoa > Chordata > Amphibia > Anura > Pelobatidae > Pelobates > Pelobates fuscus. The sequence continues at coordinate 298,144,868 of NC_086318.1, forward strand.
CGATACAACATCATACAGTAGGTCCCCCCCTCATTATTTTTTTGGCCCCCACCCACTGCTCTCGAGTGGGGGCGGGGGGAGGACAGTAGGTCCCCCCATTGTGATTTATGCCCCCTACCCACCGCGCAGGGGTGGGGGCCGGGGGGAGGACAGTAGGTCCCCCACCTTATCCTTATTTACTGAATATTCCCCTGTATAATAATGTTTGGCATTTAGTGAATATTCCCCATTCTGCTCTGTGTCAGTGTGTATCAGGGATCCTTAGGATAGGTGTCAATCCATATCTGCCAAGTGACCCTATGTAGGGGGAACAGTCCCAGTGTGTTTCAGGGGCTTTGAGGACCTGTGTCAATCCATACCTGCCAAGTGACCCTATGTAAGGGGAACAGTCCCTATTCTGCTCTGTGTCCGTGTGCATCAGGGGCTCTGAGGACAGGTGTCAATCAATATGTCAAGGTGTCAATATGTCATGTGTCAATCCATATTCATTGCGATTTAGGAATGTTAGGTGATTTCTGCCCTTTATGGATTAAAACCAGACTCTGCATCAACTGTGTAATTTTCCATGGGAGTTTTGCCATGGATCCCCCTCCGGCATGCCACAGTAGAGGTGTTAGTCCCCTTGAAACAACTTTTCCATCACTTTTGTGGCCAGAAAGAGTCCCTGTGGGTTTTAAAATTCGCCTGCCCATTGAAGTCAATGGCGGTTTGCCCGGTTCGCGAACGTTTGCGGAAGTTTCCGTTCGCGACATCACTACTCATAGTACTTATGTTCCCTGGTTGCCCACAAGCCCCAGAGCCGTCTTTTTTTTTTTTATAAGTCGCTCCACATATGTTTTTGTATATTCTTGTATTTATTTTAGTTTTCCTTAAGTTTTATAAATATCCACATTAAATTCAAGTCACGTTACTATGACGTTAACTAACAGTTTTATTTGAATATTCTCCCTATATAAGCAGCCCTAGTCCTATTTCCCTGTAATACCATTTTGATAAAGCCCTGCAGTGGTGAAAGCATTAGGTGTCTACTATACTATTATATTTTTTTTTTTTTACATTTTCGATAATAAAGTACTTTATTGCGCTTTCAACCATTACTGTTGCTTTATTTCCTGTTCTACACATCCTTGGTGGGGATATATACCACCTATGCTCCCAGGATTGAGCAAAATTTTTTCTACTTTATGTAATTAGGTTTCTATTTATTTTTATAGCCCTAACTTTACAGTGTGCACTATTGTTCCCGTGTTTTCTCTTTCCCGTATATACGAGGAGGATGCGTGCTCCACAAACATCATAGAGTGGGAATTATTGCAGTACAAGCCATACTATAAGAGCCAATATAGAAGGCTCATTAATATAGGAGTGCAATATTTTATACTTAATTTATTTCAACAACAAATATGACATACTACACTATATTATCTTTTCTACCCTATATTATATGTCCAACGATAATATTGACCATCATAAGGTCCTTCTGCCGCATTAGCGCTACACCATATCCTTAGGTGGAGACTATTCCGCAGACCCGCCAAAGTTGGAGAATTGAGGCTCCAGAAAAGTGAGAGTGTACATACTTTATGCTTATTATAATCTTCTCAGAAATATTAAGATATACTACACCATCGGTTCCTTCTTTTCTGTTTTCGTCTGCATAAATATTTGAAGAAATACCTAGGTGATACACCATGCTTTAGAAGTGGTCTACAAGAGGGACCTTTGAAATCTGCGGCCAAAGCCTTTCATCGCTTAAGTACAATCACTCATGGTAATCGTTGTCACCTATTGGCCAAAGCATTAAAAAGCTATTATAATCCACGCGTATTCCAAACATTTTTGATCTCTTCAACAACATGAAACATACCACAGGATATATAGCAGATACCTTCAGGACCTATTAGACTTTCTATAAAAACTCAGGGATAGTATAGGCACCAAAACAACCTTAGGTTATTTAAGCTGTTTGGGATTATAGATTTGACTTTGGTGCCACAGAATTTTTAATTAAAAAAATATTTTGGTTTGTCCAAACTGAATTGTTTCCATTTAAGTTTTCGGACAAAATTATGACATTTGTTCTTCGGAAAGTCTGAATTGCACCAAACAAACATAAAAGTCAAACAATGGAGCAAAACCATTCACTTTTACATGGGCCCTTCAGACTTCAAAATTCAGACATTTTTCACAATTCATAGAAAAAAAAAATCGGATTTTGCATATATGGCTTTGAATGATCATGAATGGTGACTGAACCAAACGCTTAATATAAGCGAACAACTTTTAAACATGTAGAAAATGTTAGGTTTCTAGCCCTTGTTTTCAGTATAGATAGGCAGCTTAAACAACCTGTTAGACAAACCTATTTTTGGGAAAAAGGGCTTTTATAGATGCAAATGTTGCACAGCATGTAAAAGAACTAATAGAGACAATGCTAATATTTTTAATGACATTTTTTGTTCTAATCTTTTGTAGAGTATTTTAAAGGAACACATTCTCATAGGATTGGCTGAGATTGTCAAGGAGGCAGATCAGGGGCATAGCCAGCACAATCCAAACAGCCCTGGCCAATCAACATCTCCTCATAGAGATGCATTAACCCCTTAAGGACACAACTTCTGGAATAAAAGGGAATCGTGATGGAATATTTCCGTCATGTGTCCTTAAGGGGTTAAATCAATGCATCTCTTTGAGGAAAGTTCAGCCTCTCCTGGCAGCACTGCTAGATGAAGCACCTCTAGTAGCCATCAGAGGAGTGGCCAGTGGAGGTATCACAAGGATGCAAGGTAAACACTGCATTTTCACTAAAAGTACAGTGTTTACTGCAAAAAGCCTGAAGGGAATGATTCTATTAACCAGAACAAATTCAATAAGCTGTAGTTGTTCTGGTGACTATAGTGTCCCTTTAAATTAGAAATACACAAAATAATAGAACTTAAAAAATATGATATTGATTTTATATATTATATATATATTGATATATGATATGCATTTTATTTTTCTGCATTTGCATTTCTGTTTATTTCCACATTTATTGTATTTTAATCCTTTTTTATCCATTTTGTTGGTTTCATATGTAACATTTCCTCTTTTTATACATAATTTTAAAATACATTTTTACATATACTTTTAACCCAACTTTATATTCTTACTTTTTCATTCAGATAATGTTTTTTTCTTTCCTCCATTAACTACAATTCCCTTAAGGCTTCCTTTTTATCATACACAGAGAGCAGCATTCCTATTATATTCCCTTCCCCTGCGCTCCAAAGCCATTTTGGTGAAGCCCAGGCATATCTATAAAATGTTAGATCTTTTCAAGACCACTTTTTCTTACATTTTTATATCTTCCCCCTCCTGACTACTAATTCATTTGTGAGCCCCTTTAACATTTTCTATGCCATCGCTGTGACACACGCCGGTCACGTGATATGGGCTGCAGCACCATTTTGATACACCGTGTAGTGTAAAGTTTCAGCTCCCTTCATTCCTTGTTTTATATTTTAAGTGGCCCCTTCTGCATACCTATAAGGGTCTAATTCATTCCCACAATGTAGTCTGTCTGTTAAGCCGTGGTCACTCGCTCGCGGTGGCCACATTTAAAGTGTCAACACTTCTTTCATACACCTCATACAACTATTCTAAATGTTAAGATATTTTGTTTTAGTACAATGCTTGTTTTTAAGATACTTTTATTGATTACATGAACCAAGACATGTGACTGCTATTTCTGAATTGTGTATCTCCTATTTACACAGGAAATTTGATAAAGGCATTTTTTTCTGCCAAAACGTTGGGGGATTGCTGGTTGACTTTTCCCCTCTTCTCACTATTTCTGGTATGAATTGGTTTGTGTTATATGTATTATGTGTTAGGTTGTTATGTCCTGGTATCTTTATGACTTTGGAGTAATTGTTACTTATGAACCTGTTTGTTATTCCTGCTTTGATGTAATTGCAGAATTTCTTGCTTTTTTTGTACAATTATGTGATTTATGCTTTATTATCGGACATGCATTTTGCGATACCTGCTTTTTGTGGACCTATTTAATTAAGTGTCTTATTTTTACGGTTGTGCTCCTCATGGAGTAGTATTTGTAGATTTATTTGGTCCTTGAGGAATAGGACCTTCTTTGAGTGAGCACCCTCTTATTTTGTTTTTGGATTTTTCCTATGATAGCATTTGACTGGGTGTGCCTACCTTCCCCCAATTTAAATTAGGTGAAATGAGTCAGTGTGTTACCTTTGTTTTGGTTTTAGACTATTAAAAAAAAAAAAAAAAAAAAAAGTTTTATTTTGGACCTTCCAGATTTTATCAAGAGCCGCCTTATCAGCAAAACGCACGTCCAGCTTCAGTTCTGCGAGTCTGACTTCCTGAACATACAACAATTTCAAACAACTAGACATTTCAGAAAAACATTTACCTTACTGCTTATGATCTTTTGCACATGCCAGAGTTACTAGCACAGAGCTTTTTTCTCTGACCCCAGATGGTGCTGCCTCAAGATAAGCAGGTATTTATTAGGATAGGCACAGTTTAGGAATCTGATTGGCTTATCACTTGCAGTTTCCTCTGGGGTTATACATTTATACTTTCAATGAGATGTTACCCTGCGTCTAATTTTTTTTCTCTCACAATACCAGATGTATTTTTAATCTGGTGATACATCTGAGTGTGTTGAAGTTTGCATTTTGGCTAGAGTGTATTTATATATTGCAGCCCATTTCAAGGACATTGCAACACTAACTATATCATGCCAAATATGGATACTTTAGAATATTCGCTCTACCCAATTTTGCTACAGTTTCCTATTAAAATAATATGTTTCTCAGGAAGCCTGGCCAGTTTTTCTAAATATTCTTAGAGCTCTTTATCTATGTAAGCAGGATACATACACATTGATTTTTCACCTTATGATTAATCTCGTTTTGTACTAATACAAAAAGATAAGTCCTGCGCTCACTCCCATCACTCCTGGGCGGCAGCAACGACCACAGTAAACATCAGCCCCAATATATATATATAGTAAAAACCAAAAGGAAAAAAGTTACCTGCGCTCTCTCCTTAATCCCTATGTATATTTAAACAAATGGAGGTCATTTAGTTATATCTCTAATAGTTAATAAAGGATGGTGAGTTATGTCCATGTATCGATTACAGGGCATTGAACAAAATCACCATTAAGAACGCCTACCCCATTCCCCTTATTGCTGAGTTATTTGACAGACTCCAAGGCGCTAAAGTATTTACTAAGCTTGACCTTAGAAGCACTTACAATTTGGTGAAAATTAAGGAAAATCATGAGTGGAAAACTGCATTTAATACCAGCAGTGGCCACTATGAGTACCTCGTAATGCCATTTGGGTTGTGCAACGCTCCAGCTGTATTCCAGGATTTTATTAATGACATACTCAGGGATTATATTTACTCATTTGTCTTAGTCTATCTGGATGACATCCTTATTTATTCCCCTGACCTTCAAACTCCTCACAATCATGTTAAACAAGTTTTGCAAACCTTATTGAAAAAGCACCTTTATTGTAAATTGGAAAAATGTTTCTTTAAACAATCAGAAGTACAGTTTTTTGAGATATAACATTTCTGCCTCTGTGTTTCAGATGGATCCTAAAAAACGGGAGTCTGTTCTACAGTGTCCTCTACCTACTGGGTTAAAGGCCATTCAAAGATTCATTGGTTTTGCCAATTACTGCAGAAGATTTATAAAGGGGTTTTGTTCAGTAATAGCCCCCATCACCAATATGACACGCAAGGGGGCTAGTAGTACGATATGGTCTAAGGAGGCTGTCGAAGCTTTTAGAATTCTCAAAGATTTTCCTCTGCAGACATATTGATACATCCAGACATCAGTAAACCTTTCATACTGGAGGTTGATGCCTCCGAGACAGGGGTAGGGGCTGTCCTCTCCCAGAGGGAGAGCCAAGAAACTCCTTTGCATCCTTGTGGCTACTTCTCTAGAAAGTTGTCCCCTGCTGAGCGCAATTATGATATTGGCAATAGAGAATTGTTGGTCATTATTCTAGCTCTCAAGGAGTGGCTACATCTTTTGGAGGGTTCCAATGACCCCCTTTTGATCATTACAGATCATAAAAACTTGGCGTACATAGGAGATGCTAAGCGATTATCTTCTAGACAAGCTAGGTGGTCACTGTTCCTTTCTCGCTTTAATTTTAACATATAGACCTGGTTCTAAAAGTATTAAGGCCAACGCCTTATCTAGACAGTTTGATTCAGAATCTATAGAGGAACAAGAAACATCCCCTATTATTCCCCCTGAATGTATGCTTCCACTGTCCTTTCCTTGACTTCTCTACTGCTTGGCACCATCATGGAGGCTCAGTCTCAGGCGCCCTGCAGTAAACCACAAGACAAATTGTTTGGTCCATTGGGTGAAAGGGTAAATGTCATGAATGCGTTCCATAACAACGTGACTGCTGGACACCCGGGAATTAATAAATCCACATCAGTGATCATTTTGGTGGGATTCCCTAAGAAAAGATGTCAAGGAGTATGTGCAGGCCTGTTCGGTTTGTGCGGATTCTAAGGTACCTCATAAACTTCCTTGTGGCTTGTTGCAACCTCTTCCAGTCCTTGAGGTTCCATGGTCCCACTTGTCCATGGATTTCAGTGTCGAACTTCCTAGTTCTAATGGTTATACCACTATTCTCATGGTGGTTGACAGTTTTTCTAAAATGGCTCATTTCATTCCACTCAAAAAATTGCCATCACCACAAGACCTGGTGCGGATCTTTATACGTGAGATTGTCCATTTGCATGAAAATCCTCACAATAGTGTGTCTGATAGAGGTTCTCAGTTTGTGTCCCGGTTTTGGAGGGCTTTCAATAAGCAATTGGGGATTGAATTGTCTTTTTTGTCCTCTTACCACCCCAGAGTAATGGTACGGCTGAGAGGGCTAACTAGTCTTTGGAATTATATTTACTTTTGTTTTATTAATAGCACTCAAAATAATTGGTCCGAACTACTATTTTGGGCCGAGTTTTCTAGAAACAATGCTGACCATGACTCCTCTGGACACAGCCCGTTTTTTGTTAATAATGGCCGACATCCTACTGTCATCCCGGCTGTTTTTTCTGACAAGGCTATTCCTGCTTTGGATGACCGTCTGGCTTCCACCCGTGATACCTGGGTCAAAGTTCACCCTGGGGATTGCTGCTGACCGTTTCAAGTATTATGCTGATAAACGGCGAGGTGCCAACCCTGTTTACCATGTGGGTGAGAGGGCTTGGTTATCTTCGCGCAACATCAGGCTTAAAGTCCCTAGTATGAAGTTTGCTCTTAGGTTCCTTGGGCCTTTTCGCATCCTTCAGAGACTCAATCATGTTTCTTATTCTCTGGCCCTTCCGACCTCCTTGGAAATTCCTAATACTTTTCATGTCTCTGCTCAAACCTCTTATTTGCAATAAACTTACTGTCCCGAGTGTCCCTGCTCCTCCCTTGGTTGTTTCTGGACAGGAGGAGTATGAGGTCTCCTCCATAATTGATTCCATGTTTTCTCGGGGTACTTTACAGTACTTGGTGGATTGGAAAATTTATGGACTGGCCGACCGTTTTTGGGTCCCGGCCTCTGATATACATGCTGGCCGCAAGATTAGCTATTTTCATGTTAAATTTCCTCTTAAGCCCGGTGGGCGGTCTTCAGGTGGGGGGTAATGTAACATATTCATCCTTACCTTGCGGTCAGCAGCCTTGCATCTGCATGACTAACACTTGCGGCATGTTTATTGACGCCGGCTGCAGTGGATCCACGGCTAATTATACACCCACGTCAACACACGTGTGGGGTCAAAGAGCGATCCCGGCAAATCAGAAAAGGTAAAGCTGGTATAAAAACCTAGAATTACCTTTCCTCATTGCCCTGTCGTGGTTTCCATGGTGGTTGTCCGAGAGTGCATTCCTGATTCAAGTTTCTTCTGTTTTTTTACTTTGATTTTGACTTCCCTGTATTTCTGGTATCCCTGACCTCTGGCTTTCCTTTATCGTTGTGTCCCTATCTGTGTCCCCTGACCTCGGCTAGCACCCTGACTATTCTTTGGTACGTTAGTCCGGCCATTCTAAGGCCCGGTAATACGTTACCCATTAGTCATCTGTGTAACACAATTCTACGTGCTGGATTATATAATAATCCTGACAGTCTGGAAAGGAGGTGTGGAATCTCTTATAGAATTTGTAGCTTTTTTGAATTCACATGGGGGATAAATTTAACCAATACTTGGAGTGAACAGGAAGTTTCATTTTTAGATTTGTGTATTTTTATAGAGAAAGGTAAAATTAAAACAAATGTATTTTTTTTTTTTTTTTTTAAACAGTCGATGCTAATAGTTTTATAGAAAGAAAGCAGTAATTTTACCCCTTGGTTGGAAAAGGCCCCTAAAGGTCAGCTTAAGAATTAGGTGCAATTGTACAGATATTGCAAAATATGACAACCAATCCATTAGAATAAAACAAGATTTTTTTTAGATAAAGGATATGAAGAAACAAAATTAGAGGAGGCTAGAGTAGAAGTAATGAAAGTGGAACGCAAAGACCTTCTTGTATATAAAAATAGGACTAAGCAGAGTATGGAAGGAGTGCCTTTCATCTGTAACTATAGTACAGAGAACTATAGAGTAAGGAAAATTATCAAACAATTTTGGCCCATCTTACTTCAAGACCCAGTTTTAGAAAGTGTTCTACCAAAGCAACCTCTATTTATTCATAGAGGAATTAGTAATTTGCGTAATAACTTAAGTTTTATAAAAGAAAAAAATGTGACTAAGACCTTCCTTAATAAAGAGAGAGGATTTTTTTGGATGCAGGCCAGTATTTAGCATGTAGAAGAATGGGTAACAGGAAAATAAGAATTACCACATTTAAAGCCAAGGAAGGAAAAGATGATCAGATAAGAATTCATCACTCCAATAACCTGATTTACGTTATGCAATGCCCGTGTGGTCTGAATTATATTGGGAAAACCACTAGAGCACTTCATATTAGGATAGAGGAACATTTCAGAAATATTTTAAAGGGGGTAGATAATCACAGCGTGCCTTTACATTATAAACACTATCATGAGCAATCACCGATTGGCACTATCTTTTTAGGACTAAAAAAGTTGAGAGACTGGAGAGGAGGAAATTTTGATCTCAAATTAAGCAAAGAAGAAATGCAATGGATTTTTAAAGTTAATACTCTTATCCCCTACGGTCTTAACTCAGATTTTGAGATGTGCCATTTAAAAAAACAAAACAAAAAATTCCTTGTAGTAAAACCGTATCATCTCCTATATTTAGATTTTTAATTTATGGTTTCATTTTTTATGTTTAAAAGGATTTTATAAGAATAAATGTTTTACTGTATATTATAACAATATTATCTAAAGTTTTATTTCCTTTTTTATAATGTGATTTTAGTTTTAAAACAATTTATTGATCAGTTAAGATTGATTAATAATCTATTATCTAATTAGAAAATGTATTGGTAAAATTTGAATTTTATTTTCTTTCTAGTCTCCATTAGAAATATGTATTCAATATATATTTATTTCAAAGCACAACTTGTATTAAGTATATACTAAAGTATACATTTTTGGCTCCCCTTTATCCATATTTTTCTCCAACATTATGTGTGATTACACAAAAATCTGAGAATCATGTGAGTTATTCAGTTATTTCGAGTATGGACAAGTTACAATCAAGTGATAGGATAAGTGGTGTGGAAATACGAGGTCGGCAATAAAAGGGTACAAGTAATACGTCATATGCAGAAGTAATTTAGCCCGGCAGTGAACAAGAGGCTTGGAACACATACATCACCCGCCGGAAGATCGGAGGAAAATTGGCGCGCAAGTTTGAATCCACACAACATGATTTAATCAACAGGAAGGTATCTAAGCAGGACTCCCTATGTATGGAGGATTATACAGAGAGACTTTAGCCAGCTGAGGAAGCCGAGAGGAACTTGGCGAAACGCGTCCTGGGGACAGCTATAGACTTCTAGATCATCTTTATGCCCTTGTTTATAGTATATTATACTGTTATTTTTATTTGCATTTTTTACTTTTTTTTTTTTGGTCTTTGCAATTTGCATTAGGGGAAATATACCCTATAAATAAATAGTATTTTATAAACATTCCCGGGCATTGGTTCGTGTGTAATCCTTTCCTACACAATACGCTGTTATCGAGCCTACTGATGGCTCCATCTTTGCGAGTATATTTTATACAGATATTCCACTCTATTTTATGGTATATACAATATTGCACCATATATTTCTTCTGCTTAAGTCCAATTGTAGGACTACAAGACTACTACATTAAAGAAGGGGAAGGTTTCCTAAACTGACCTATTGGCGTTTCATCCCTGAGCTAGGTTTACTGTTTCCACTTGTTTTAGTAGTTTTACATTATTGGACCTTTTGTCTTTTAGGCATTTCTGTCAATATCAACCAGCACCATTGTACTGTACTAGGTCAAGTATCTTTATTTGATGACATACTTCTGTGTAGCGCTACACCTTTTTTTGTTTATTTATTAATACTCAGAAGGGAATCGGAAACACCAAAGGATCAAAACACCAATTACTGATAGAATTCTGCGCAACTGCTTGGTCTAAGACAAGACAGACTAATCTGTTCACAGCTTGGATTGACTACAAGAAACCCTATGATACAATGCCACACATGAATACTGGACTGCTTGGCTCCATACAAGGTCAACAAGACAATAAGTCTTCATCAAGAACTTGATGGGAAAGTGGAAAACAACTCTATAAGCCAATTCCAGGACAATAAAACAAGTAATCGGCAAATATGGCATATACCAAGATGATTCTCTATGTTCTGCATAGGCTTCAACCCCCTAGTCAAAACACCAAGAAGAGGGGATACGGATACAGGTTCAAGAGTGGAGCCACCATTGGCCACCTACTCTACGTGGATGACATCAAGCTGTATTCCAAGAATGAGCGGGACTTTGACTCACTAATCCACCTAACTAGGATATACAGCAAGGACTTTGGAATGTCATTCGGACTAAATAACTGGACGGATCATAGCAAACAGAGGGAAGATGATCAAGAAAAAAGGAGTTCAAGTACCCAAAGGCCAAATAGGAGATGTAGAGAACAGCTACAAGTACCTGGGGGTACCACAAATGCATGGCAACCATGAGGAAGAGGCAAGGAGGATAGCAACATCCAAGTACCTCCAAAGGGTCAAACAGGTCTTGAAGTCCCAGCTCAATGGCAAGAACAAGATCCAAGCCATCAACACATATGCCCTACTGGTCATCAGGTACTCAGCTGGAATAATAACCTGGCAAAGAGAAGAACTGTCACAAGGGATGTCAAGACCCGGAAACTACGCACTATGAATGGAGGATTCCCCCTGAAATCAAGCACCCTGAGACAGTACACAAGCCGGAAGGAAGTCGGGGACTGATTAATGCCAAGGCCACAGTCCTGGATGAAACACCGAGCATTCGCACCATCCTCCATATTTTGCTTTTATTAGTTTTATTTTTTTGCACTTAGTGGGATAATGACACTTCCACCTCATATTTTTGTTTGTGTATCTTAGGAAGTGAGCTGCTGTTAGCAGCTTGACTATACACGTCAGCACGGTGTACATTGGAATCCCGCATGAGCACTTCCGCTTGATCAGGAATTAATTCACTCACGGAGATTGGCAAGTCAGCTGAGGGAGTGTGGTTAGGGTTTGTACTTGAAAAAGACCCAAACGTCTATTGGGATACATGTTATTGATCTATTTTAAACCTAAATTCCCTTAAAATACATTTGGGTGCACACAATCTGTTTTGAATACTTATCCAACACGGGTATGCACAGAGGACTATGCAATAGAACCCTGAGGTGGTGAGTGACAAGCTTATTCTGATATATTTATTTTGCAGAGAGGGAGGGGGGTGATAGAGAAACAAAAGTCTCCTCCACCCCCACCCCCCACAAACGTTTTCCTCTGTCTAAGTCCACTACATGACATCTGACATATCCCCTGGAAAAGTAAAGGGAACCATTAAACTCCGTTACAGTTAAAGTGAAGAGTAGGGTGCCCCAACTTGGTCAGATAAGGTGACATCTGTAAGCACTGTGGGATATTACCGGTTACAGAAAACACGCTTACTTGGGACAGTGGTTGGCTGACATGAGAGCAGCTCTTGTACAACCAATAAGTGTAGAGCACACACTCCTATTTTTATCCTAGTACCCAAGAATGTCGACATTACGTGGCAAAGGGGGTTCAGAGAGGCACTACTATCCCTTCTACTGCTTGCTCTCTCAGAGGGTCTAACTATATGCTAACAGTGCTTCCCAAAATGCAGCTGCTCCACTCAGCTGTGTACTGGTGCTAGTGCCACTGCTGGGAGTAGCAGACATCCCAGCCTGGTGCTGCACTTCACCTCAGAGAGAATTCTACTTGTATGCTGCCAGTCACTTACCCTCAGGATCAGTGTCTCCCTCCAAGTTGTTAACCTTGGATCACACAGGCACACTAGCATCAATTTGGGAGAATTATCAACTCATGTAGGTTAACTTTAAGATGATACTTCAGTCTAGTTACCAGTGCGGTTGTCAGGATGTAAAGGGTTACAATCTCATTGTAAAGGATCCTGCTATCAGTGCAGCACTGATCCTTGCAGCGTCTCCTGAAATCGAAGCTGAGTAGAGTAAAATAGTGATTAAAGCTCCCAATCCCCCAAACATGAGTCGAAACTTCATGAAGGGGTAAAACGATCTGTTTATTGATGGCCAAACTCAGCCCTTTTATGATAGTCTTCCAGCAAGGGAACTCCCACAGGGGACTTTGTGGAAGACGGTGCCAAAATATACAGCACCAATCAGTGTACAGTACAATTAGTAAACACACCCACAGTAACAGTGTAACCCCTCCTCTCTATCCTGGAGATAATTAAATTAAGTGGTTGCAGAGAACCTAATTATCTCCAGGTAGAGAAAAACATTTCCTTTTTATATTTTATAAAACAGTATTAAAATCTATAACTAGGATTTAACCAAACATATTCCCCCTATTCCATATCCCCAGATAGCTTGGATCTGATTATTATTATAGGCGAATAGCGCTCAGATCCCACGAACACAGTTCTCAATATCGTCGAGTTAAGTTTAAGTTCACCAGTTGTTCATGCAATTCAATCCGAAGAGAGTTCCATAATTGTAGTTACCTGGGGTCGGTATGTCTTGGGTGAAAAGAAAGTCCCGAACGGCAAGGTGATTAACATGTTCGGGAGATATTAACCGTATGAACGAGGACTCGGTACTTATCAGCGTTGGGTGGCGGAATAAGTGTCCGAAAATAGTTCCAGAGGATTGTTGTCTTTCCACTGCTGAGCGTTCGGCGGTTTTAAAATGGCGACTGCCACGTGTTCATCAAACAAACGAGGACCACTATGACTTTCGTCAATTACCTTGCGGTTAACTGTAAAAACCGTTCGTGTCGTTTTAATCATTCCCTTTGTCTCAGTGTCTGGGTGGCCGCCATTTCGGGACTTACACGTGTTCGCGCCCATCTTGCGCACGAACAGCAGTGTTTGCCTGTGAACGCATGGAACTAAAAACGGATCCGCAAATAGGCGAACACCGCTGAGACCTCCATACACCCATAACTTCGTGCTGGAACTACCGAACAACCGGCCGTTCGGTAGTTATACTTAATTTGCTATGGGGAGTCTAGCGACCACCGAGATTCGACTGGATGGCACGCATTTCATCCCTTTTCATCGTACGAACGAGGACCGGGCGCAAGGCCAAAACTTATGGAACTGTTTTCGGCTAGTTGGTCTGTGCGGTCGGTCAAATCTTTGGAACCCTATAACTCCCGAACCGTTTATCCGAATGAACTGATTTTTGGATATGTTGTCCCCCTGAATAAGAGTACCCCTGTGTTTGGGGTACATCCAGAACTTGGGTAAAAATGTGTATGCTCTAATTATGTTATATGTTTATCTGAGGCGAGGAGACGTGGGGGTTGTACCATGTATGTAATTGGTTATTTTCAACCTCCCCCTGGGTGTGTTCTGTTTGTACCTTTTTGTAATAAAAGCCAGGCTTGGTGTGCCAGCACCAGAGTTCCTGTTTAACCCTCAAAGTGAAGCGTCGACTCATTATTGGGGGAGGATTTATTGTATGCTGTTCCAGTTTGACTGCTAGGAGTGTAAACCTATTTGCATGTTTTTTCCTATTCGGCTGTATACAGCATTCATATGCTTGAGAGTATTCATATGCTTCTCCGGTTTGGTGATTGTGGTGTCTGCCAGAGTGCTTGGAGTCCTCAGGAAACGCTAGGAGCATCCTTTAACGGAGGTACCCAGTTGGGGTGCCAGTTGATCCGTTACAATTACCAGTCTAAGATTGGTCGTGCTCAGGCTTAAATTTTCAGTCTCATTCCTGAATGCTTTAAGGACTGCCACTAGCTGAGCGATAACTGTTTAATAGGCTCTATCCAGTGGAGACCCTATACCAACGTACTAGTCTGATGGCACACTATTGCTTGCCCTCTGCTGTTCTGAAATCCTCTCCAGCATATCCAAAGTAGAGTTTCATAGTGCACGGCCGTAGTTTCCAAGCCAGTCAGGATTTAGGAATTACCCGATTGTGTCTAAGGTGTTTTTAGGGAAGAAACAAACAAAAAAAAAAAAAACATTTGTTCAGGCCGTCAATATTAGTAGCTCTTGGCTCTGCCACTCCTCCCCTGTCACACCTAGATGAACCTCTACAGAGCCGATGGTAGTAGTATTAGTAGTTATGCTTCCTGCCCAACAACTTTCTGCCTCTTCCCTCAATAGCAGCCTTTTGAGGACTGCTGAGGTGATGGCTCATCCTGATACTCTCCCCCTACTAACTTCCTACTAACAAGGTGGGCCGTTTGCAAAGCACCCATCTCCAACACTTTAAAAATTGGTCCCAAACTTTGCTGAGGTGCCACACATTTGCCTCTGTCGGGATGCTGTGTGTGGATGATGAGCAGCATCATGAGTGTGACCACTGGAAGCTAGCACAGTAGCCTCTGCACTGTGTCTAGCAGTATCAGTGGTGGTAATTGTTGACAACATTTACACTGGTGGTAACTGTACCACTGCAAGAAGCAGTGGACCTGGAACAAGTAGGGAGAATAGTTCTACTACGAACAGATTTAAGAGAAAAGTTGTGGTGGTCTACTGGTGGTTGAAGTTATCACTAGCAAGGGCTATTTGAGAAAGTGGAGAGGAATAGAAGGTGGACTGCTCCCAGAGGAATCCTGATTCTTCTCTACTATCTCTCCCTCAAGCTCTTCATGAGCCAGGCAAAATGCAGTTCCCGCAAGGTAGTGGTGGGGGGGTCTTAGTCTACGTGTTTAGCTCAGATGTAACTACTTTTTCTGAATCTGTCTTGTCCCGGTTTACGTCAAGCCCAACCACACCAAGGTTGTGATAATGTGGCTACATAAAAATACCGAATTTAAAACACCCTGGCATGCTTTTTTTTATCTTTTGATAATAGATAGATGGACGTCCGCTATTTCAAGTTCTTTTTTTAGGGTTTCTATAAGAAATAGGAGGGGGTTAGCACTGGCAGTTAGCAATAACTCCTGTAGTTTTACCATTTGATCAATTGCTGCTGCTAAAGGTAGGACAAGGATTTACTAAAATAGAGGTGGTGTTAGTCTTGGGAAGGGGGTCAGAAAACCTTGAAGTGAAACGCCTTGTGAATGTACCATTATCCTGAATTTATTGTTTTATTCTACTTTTTACTAGAGTTTTAAAATATTAAATAAATATTGGTAAGTGCATCATTTATGTAACCTCCTTTACCTCACTTAATATTTAAAAAAAATATATAATGAAAAAAATCCCACAACAATTCTTAAACCCCTTCTCTTCCTGAATACACCAGGGCATGGTCCAAATACCTCAATTGCACTATATCAAACAACGAATGGAAAAATATTTACTCCATTACCCACCACGCCTCCATGAACGTTATGCTTCAAGTGGTTACATTTTAATTTGTTAGCTGAATTAGATTGCACTTCAGTTCCCTGTACTAAGTTTCCCTCTACCAGTTATACTTGTTGAGAGAGGATTATCTGGGGCAGGAATTAATCTTATTTGTGTCAGGACAATCAAGTAAGCAGATTCCTAACTAGAGAAGTAGACAAAAAGGATAGAGAGAAGTATTTCCAGACCTTAGAATTGCTGGGCTTAACAAGAGAGAAAGACACAGTAAGGTGTAATCCAACTAGGAAAAACGACAAAACAGAGGTCAGGATTCCAGTAGACAGTGAATTCAGAATATTTAAAAAGTCACAGTATGCAGAAGACAGGGATGGTCAAAAAACAAGACAAATCAAAAAGCAAGTAAATCAGAAATAGGTCAGAACATCATAAGCCAGTATATATACTGGCTTTGCTCCTCTTCCTGAGTTGTGTTCAAAGCTGTATACAGCAGACACATACTCCAAGGAATCCATGTATAAAGTGGAATTTTGATGCAAAAACGTGGTTCTTTGTTGAGCTTATTTGCATACGTCTACCCAGAATCCCTTGCAGTAGTGAGAGCACTGTTAAAGTGAGATTTCTGTGGGAAAAGCAAGTCTTATGGCTTGACTGGTGTTTGTATTTGTGTTCAGCAATGTATTAACGATCCACTTACTTATGGTAGAAGGGGTTTCCATCCACACTTTTTTTCTCACCACAACTCCATGGGGGTGGGGTGTTTATATATACATACACACGCAGCATCAGGTAGGCTGGCAGATGATGTTGGGCAGAAGTACAACATTGCTGACTATTTGGTTTACTCATCTATTGTCCTATTCTTGGAGCAAGTTGCTGCTGTTTACAAAATTATCAGTTCTCAGTTTCCTTTTAGACCAGGAGTGTTATTTTTAAAGTGTCTAGAGATTTCTAGCTATACATTTACATACTCCCTTATACTTTCATGATTTGTTGGTTACTCTGATACCCGGTATTCCAGACTTCAGCTTGCCTAATTTACTAATTGTCTACCACTTGTTGGCATGTTATAACAACTACTCTGATTTCTGGATACCCTGTGCCAGTTTATGTCAAGCCC
The DNA here is from genome assembly GCF_036172605.1 of Pelobates fuscus. Classification (NCBI taxonomy): domain Eukaryota; kingdom Metazoa; phylum Chordata; class Amphibia; order Anura; family Pelobatidae; genus Pelobates; species Pelobates fuscus. Next base: position 298,161,974 of record NC_086318.1, read on the forward strand.
AACAACACCAAAGTTGTGATAATGTGGCTACATAAAAATACCCCACCTTTGAGAACATATTATACAACAAGGTGCAGTTTTTATTGAAATAAAAAGTATTTTTTTTATTTTTAATATTTAATTCATATTCAACTTCTGGTTGAATAAACAAATGACACAAATTAAAGGTTTTTTGTTGGTTCTAAAAGTTGAACAATTGTCTTCATCTGTAGGGTTTGAAGTATTGTTTAACCCCTTCGCGACCGATGACGGAGATTTTCCGTCAAGCTTGTCCGTGCGTAAAAGACCGATGACGGAAAATCTCCGTCATTTACTAACGTTAACGCCAGATCGCCGCGATCGTGGGGTTAATGCTGTTGCTGGGTGCCTCGATGTCAGAGGCAGACCAGCAACCGCCAATAGAGCTGTCCCAGCACATGTGATCGCTGTGACAGCCAGTCACAGCGATCACAGTGCTGCTTGGATTCCTGATCCTCCTCCCTCCACCTCTGTGTGGTTTGAGAAGTGGAGAGAGACGGATCGGTGCTGCAACATTGTGTGTCATTTTAGATTTAACTGTATCTGTGTTTTAAAAGTAATTATATAACTTTTAAAACAGTTTTAACCCTTTCCCCGCCCTTTTGACCACTGCCTGCAGTGATCAGTTTACTGATCACAGTATTTAACTGTGATCTAATTTTTTTTCTACCCTCAAGGGTTAATTTTGATTTTTTTTAACCCTTAGGGGTTAATTTTATTTATTTTGTTATTTAATTAATTTAACGTTAATTCCTTAGTAAGCTGGAGTGGGTGGACTTTGGGAATTTGGGAAATTGAGTGTTAGGCTAGTTAGAGACGAAAAGTTTAGAAAAGTTCTGAAAAGTTTTTAAAAGAAAAAAAAAACTAAAAAAAAAGAAAAGATAAAAAAAGGATAAAAAAAGTTTACAAAAATAAAACAGTTTGAAAAAAAAATTGTTAAAGTTATACCTTCATAATGTCTAGAAGGTACACTGCTGAGGAGGCTTATGATATACTAGCAGCCGACTGACGCCACAGACACTGCCTCTGAGAGTGGTGATGAGACTGTGCCAGATACTGCAGGGCCCTCTGTTGTAAGCGCCGAGTCCCCTGACCTGGCTCGTGACGCTGGTGACTGGGAACCCTTAAATGATTTCACACCTGAAATCCCACTGTTTACTGGCAGTCCTGGAATTCAGTTGGACGTCACCAACTACAGTGCACTGGATTTCATGCAGCTATTCTTGGGGGATGATATTTTAGGGGAAATAGTCACCCAGACCAACCTTTATGCTGTGCAGTACCTGACACTTAATGATCAGAGTCTCATCGCCAGGCAAGGGAGTTGGTACCCGACAAGTGTGCCAGAATTAAAAAAAAATTGGGCACTAACAATGCTAATGGGCATTATTAAAAAGTGCCCCCCAAGAGATAATCCTCAATACGATCAGCTCTATAAGCTTCGCCCCCTTATTTCCCACTTCAACAGACAGTTTGGCTCATTGTACACCCCACAAAAAAATATTTGTGTAGACGAGTCTCTTATGAAATATAAGGGCAGACTGGGGTTTAAACAATATATCCCGGCCAAAAGATCCCGGTATGGGATAAAGTTGTATAAACTTTGTGAAAGTGCCAGTGGGTATGTTTACACCTTCCGTGTGTACGAAGGTAAAGACAGCCACTTGGATCCCCCAGGTTGCCCGGATTTCATTGGGACGAGTGGAAAAATTGTATGGGATTTAATTAACCCATTGCTAAATAAGGGGTATCATTTATTTATAGACAATTACTATAATAGCATCCCTCTTCTTAGGATGCTTTATTGCTTTGAAACTGTGGCCTGCGGCACTATCCGAAAGACACGTGTCGGTTTCCCAAAAGCCCTGGCACAAAAAAAGCTGAAGAGGGGGGAAACGGCTGCTCTCTGCCAGGACGAACTGCTGGCTCTCAAATTCAAAGATAAGAAGGAGGTGTTCATGCGAACATCTATGCATACGGAGCACACTCGAAGAGCCGCAGTTCGTGGCAGACTAGAAATTAGACGGGTGCCAGTCTGCATTAGGCAGTATAACAAGCACATGGGGGGAGTTGACCTGTCCGACCAACTGCTGCAACCCTATTTAATACTGAGGAAGACCAGGGCATGGTACAAAAAGCTTGGCATTTACCTTATGCAAATGGCGACTCACAATCCCTTGATTATGTACAAAAAGGCAAATGCTGACCTTAAATCCACGTTTCTGGATTTCCAGTTTCAGCTTATTTCTGGGCTGCTCACTGAGTGCCACAGTGGGGAACCATCAGCTGGGCCTAGCAGCAGAATGGTTGCGACAGGTCACTTCTGTTTCCGGATACCACCAACCCCCAAAAAGAAGACACCCCAGAAAAGGTGCAGGTTGTGCTATCAGAGGTGCGTAAGGACGGAAACCAGCTTTTATTGCCCCGATTGCCCCTCTCAGCCCGGCCTTTGCATTTGCAACTGTTTGAAAGAGTTTCACACCCAGGGAGAATAAGTTGCACATTGTATAAATATATTTTTATTTATTTTTTGTTATTATTTAGTTCTTCCATTTTAAAGTCCATTTTAAAGTTCCATTTTAAAGTTGCTTTAGTAGCCAAGGAGGCTACTAAAATTCTTACCTCTGACTGATTATTTTTATTTTTCTAATTTTAGTTAGTTAATTAGGGTGCGTGGTAATTCATAGGAAGTTGGGGAGTTTATTGTTACGCTAGGGGTGAAAAGATTTTTTAAAAAAATAGAAATTTTTTTTAATAACATTATTTAGTTAAAGTTCTTGTGTAAAAAGTAAAAAAAATGCTTAGGAAGTTATGAATTCTATCAGCAGACAGGCAGTGCCCCAGAGTTTGATGCAGGTTAATACAGTGATTAATATCTTCTTTAAAAAATGGTAGGCCTTTGTGGGGTGGTTTGAATTATCAGTCTGCTAAGATGCTCTAAAATTGCACATGGACCCAGCGTCAAAGATTGAAAAAAACTGATATGGTCTAGTCTCCAATGTGCCCCTTCAACATCCCCATATCCCTGAAAAAGGTACACACGGGGGTATTGTTGTACTAAGACGACATAGCTGAGCAACATAATAGGTGTTATACTGCCATAGCACACATAAGGATTGCAAAATATACAGTATCATCTCCAAGTGTGTGTCAAAAAGGCAGAAAAAATGCTAATTGCTACTAGACTTGGTACAAACTAGCAAAAAAATTATCCTACGCTAGGGTTTAAAATATGCCCTTTGAAAGACCCCGGCGTGTCTACTTTTACAAATGGTAGGCCTTTGTGGCGTGGTTTGAAGTATCAGCCTGCTAAGAGGCTCTAAAATTGCACATGGACCCAGCGTCAAAATTCAAAGTTTGAAAAAAAAACTGATATGGCTTAGTCTCCAATGTGCCCCTTCAACATCCCCATATCCCTGAAAAAGGTACACATGGGGGTATTGTTGTACTAAGACGACATAGCTGAGCAACATAATAGGTGTTATACTGCCATAGCACACATAAGGATTGCAAAATATACAGTAACATCTCCAAGTGTGTGTCAAAAAGGCAGAAAAAATGCTAATTGCTACTAGACTTGGTACAAACTAGCACAAAAAGTGATCCTACGCTAGGGTTTAACCCCTTCAGGACCGGCCTGTTTTTGCGATGTTTGTACGTTAAGGACCAGAGCAGTTTTAACACTTTTGTGGTGTTTGTGTTTAGCTGTAATTTTCCGCTCTCTCATTTACGGTTCCCATACAAGTTATATATTGTTTTTTTTCAGGACAAAAGGGGCTTTCTTTACATACCATTATTTGTATTATGTCCAATATTGTATTTAAAAAAAAATAATAAAATATGGTGAAAAATTAAAAAAAAAACATGTTTTTGGACTTTTACTTGAAAAATCTTTTACTTATCTACAAAAGCTAATGAAAAAAACTGCTAAATAGAGTCAAAATTTTGTCCCGAGTTTAAAAACACCCAGTGTTTACATGCTTTATTGCTTTTTTTTTGCAAGTTATAGGCCTATAAATACAAGTAGGAAATTGCTGTTTCAATATATATATATTTTAAATGTATCAATAGTGACCTTGTAACACCGTTATCTGTCATAAATCCCCGAAACACACCTAACATGTACATATTTTTTTAAAGTAGACAACCCAGGGTATTCAAAATTGGGTATGTCCAGTTTTTTTTAGTAGCCACTTGCTCACAAACACTGGCCAAAGCATTTATATTTGTTTGTGTGTTAAAAATGCAAGAAACGCTAACTTTGGCCGGTGTTTGTGACTAAGTGGCTACTAAAAAAGGCTGAACATACCCCATTTGCAATACCTTGGGTTGTCTTCTTTTGCAAATGGTATGCCATCATGGGGCTAATTCTCATTCCTTGGCTACCATACGCTCTCAAAGGCAACCTAACCAATCCGACAAATTTCAATAAAAAAAAAAAAGGAAAATCAAGCCTTATATTTGACCCTGTAACTTTCACAAACACTATAAAACCTCTACATGTGGGGTACTGTTATATCCAGGATACTTCGCTGAACACAAATATTAGTGTATCAGAACAGTAAAATGTATCACAGCAATAATATCCTCAGTGAAAGTGCTGTTTGTGTGTGAAAAATGCAAAAAACTTCACTTTCACTGACAATATCATTGCTGTGATATGTTTTACTGTTTTGAAACACTAATATTTGTGTTCAGCGAAGTCTCCCGAGTAAAACAGTACCCCCATGTACAGGTTTTAGGGTGTCATAGAAAGTTACAGGGTTAAACACAGTGCTAGCAAATTAAATTATCTGGACTTTCGGCCTGGGTTGGCAGGCAGGTCCCTCAAATTGCAATCATTAAAATTACTTAATTAGGTAAAAATATTACATAAATACACATGTAGAATTTTAATATATATACATATTTATATATTTGACGTCTACGTGTATATTTATGAAATTATTTATGTAATTATGTATATGGACATATGTATATTTCGTATTGTTTTTATTTATTTATACATAGATATATATATCATTACATTCTAAGTATATTTTGATATAAATATATATATATATATATATATATATATCAAAATACTGTTAGAATAAAATTGCATATATAAATATTTATTTATAATTATTAAAAATTATTTTTATTTTTTGTTATTTATTTTTATTAACATATTATTTGTATTTTATAATAATATATATACCATATATATAGCAATTATATATATATTGTATATATTCGTGTGTAATTTAAATATAAGTGTATTTTTATATTAATATACGTATATATAAATATAAAAATACACTTAATATGACATTATATATATGATACATATATTATATATAGATATAATACATGTATATATATATCATATATATATATATACACACATTATTTTTTTTTTTTTTTTACACTGATTTTTTTTAACTTTATTTTTTTGATTTTTCACTTGCAGGGAGACTGCCTGTCAGCACAGACAGTCCCCCTGCAGGCAGATACACAGACACCTATTGCGGTCATGTGATCGAGTGATCACATGGCCGTGGGGTCCTGATCTGCCGAGGGGGGACTGCCCGGGCAGACAGGCAACCCCCCTGGACCGGGTGGAGCACTGATCGCCGCCGTGGGACCGACGGCGATCAGGTAAATTGCCCAAAACCGTTATGACGGTTCAGGACCGTCAGCGGTCCAAACGCACGTTTTACCGCTGACGGTCCTGAACCGTCAGCGGTCCTGAAAGGGTTAAAATATGCCCTTTGAAATACCCTGGAGTGTCTACTTTTACAAATGGTAGGCCTTTGTGGGGGTTTTTCGAACCGTCAAACTGCTATAGTGGCCCAAATTGAAACATAGGCCCATCAAATCCGTCTCTCAAAATTCTACTGTAAATACCGAAATGGACAGGTCTCCTATATGGCGCTGTAGCTTCACGAAATAGTGCCAAAGACATACAATGGGGGTGTTATTTTACTCAGAAGACTTAGCTGAGCATAATATTGTGGCTTTGGTCATGGTGGCACATGTCAAATATACACAATGCCTAGCAAAAATGTAATGCGGATGTAAAAAATGCCCCAAATTATTTTTTACCACAAACTTTGACATACATTGGTGAAAAAATGGGGGCATGTTAAGGCACAATATGCACCATATGAGATACCCTGGAGTGTCTACTTTTACAAATAGTAGGCCTTTGTGGGTTTTTTCCAACAGTCAAACTGCTATAGTGGCCCAAATTGAAACATAGGCCCATCAAATCCGTCTCTCAAAATTCTACAGTAAATACCGAAACAGACAGGTCTCCTATATGGCGCTATAGCTTCACGAAATAGTGCCAAAGACATACAATAGGGGTATCGTTGTACTCAGCAAATGTAGCTGAACACAAAATTAGGTTTTGTACAGGAATAGCACACACTAACTTTACGAAATACACATGAGAAGTTGTTTGTTATAATTTTGTGTCAAAAAAAAAAAAAACTAAATTTTTGTCCAATATTTAGCAGGGATTAGCGGTGAAATGGCTATGTTAAAAGTGTCAAAATAATGTTAGTTAAATAGCCTGTGATGTCTGCTTCATATAAATATATACTTTTGTGTGGCAATTTTGTTTTCTTTTATGGCTATTAAGCTTAGAAGACAAACATACCAAATTCTGAAATCGCTCCACATTAAAAGTTTATTTTACTCCTTGTGTTTTGTGACCTGTAACTACCAAAAAAAACTGAAAATCCCAGACACATTATATATTCTGCAAATCAGAACAACTAAATTAATGTATTTTTAATTACTTTCCTTAACCTGCACTAATTGTGCACACATTATTATTGCAAAAACTGAAGAAAAAAAAACAATATTTTTACATTTTTGGGCATTTTTTTATAATAAATAAGCATTTATATATGTATATATTACATCAATTTAAAGCCCTTTTTGTCCTTTAAAAAACAGTATATAATATGTCGGTGCAATAAAATAGTAAAATGCAAATTGCAGTTGAACGCAAACAGCAAAAAATGTGAAAATGTCTTGGGTCCTTACGTACAAGACAAGCTTTTGAAGCTGTCTTTAAGGGGTTAATATATATATAAACTTTTCAATTAGCCTCAACTATTAACAATTTAAGGGGTTCAGGGATTTAATAAATAAATCATAGGACTTTATATTCAGTTTTTTTTTTGTTTGTTTTAAATCCCTTTAAAATTGTCTATGAGAGAAATAGATAAAATGCTTCTCATTATCTCCTGCTGCATTGCACACTTGGTGAATAAATGCCTGCATGTGCAGCAAAGCACACTGCTAGTTCGCTGTCTGTAACGTGAAGAGCAATCACACTAGTATTGCCTGAACTCCCTCTCTCACACGTTTCTTTTTTTGTTCCCCCCCCCCCCCCCCCCCTGAAATAATAAAGCGGATTTCCCCTCTCCCACTATGGCAGGCGGAACAAGTTCTATGGGACACAATTTAACATGTCCAAGAACCCTGCCATTAATTCCGATACATTCAGACGTTTCACTCTGCATCCCCGGATACGTAATGCTACTTCTCTACACACGCGGCGCCATTTTAACAGCTCTGACGAGCGCCGATCTGCACATGCGCACGGCCTGGCTGCTGATTGGCGGTTTGCGCGTCAATCATGTATGACTTTACATGTTTCCAGCCCTGCCCCCCTGTCTGTATCACATCCCCTGTCATAGCTCCCGGGGGATGCAATACAGTTTGTGTGGTTACTAGTTACTGTTACCAGGAGCACTGAGAGGATCCGGCATCTTGTTAATGTGGAATAAGGGCACCATCCTTAGTACAGGGTCATGGTAAGTTCGGCTGTGCTCCCTGACCGGGCCTTTACAGCCTGAGTGACACCCCAAAACAGATTCCCATAGATTTATTAAATTTATCCACTCTGTAATTTCTTTCTCTGTGAGTTCTCGGTGTAAGATTTAAATATTCGTTAGAAGATTCCTTGGGGATAAAATACGCTGTGTATGTATTTCAACTAGTCCCACCCCCTGTCTCCATAGAAACCAGTTGCCTAAATTATATACACAGCTCTTCAGGCTTGCTATGTTTCCTTTTTCTCTCTCTCTCTCCCCCCGTTCTTCTATATAGTGAAAAGGTACTTAATGTTCTGTCTTAGAGTTTTAGCTGAAGTGCTTTATGTCTGCAGTGTTCCAGTAAACTCTGGATTGGACAGGATTAAAATCCAAATTGCAAAATTGGGGAGAAAAAAAAAAAAAGATCTGATTTGCAAAGATGTTCCAACTGGGCTTTTTGAGCCTCATTTTACAATTCTGACTTGAATGTGGTACAGGTCAGATTTTAGTGAATGACTGTGAGTCTTGACATTTTCACAGCACTGTAGAATGTGTATATGAAACAAAAATATATAAAAAAAAAAAAATAAGGCATCAGTTTAATACTGTATATTTAGATAAACGTTTAAAATGTTTTTGTTCAACATGTTAAATAATCAAAAATGTCACGCTATCACACTCCTATACAATGAATATAAATATTACAATGTTTTTCATAATATTAAATCATTTTTAAACGTTTATCCTCATCCATATCCTTCCCAATGCTTATCCAAAAGTATTAATTTAAGGTCTAAGACCTGAGAGGGGACTAGTTATCAGTTCCAAATTCCTCCCCTGTGCCTGAGAGAACTGAAATAACTCAATTATCTCCAGGCACAGAAAAACATACAATATTTAGTTATGTCCCCAACAGTTCGCCGGGAACTGTTCGCCAGCGAACATAGCTTGTTCGCGGCGGGCGAACATATGCGATGTTCGGTCCGCCCTCTATTCGTCATGGAGGTGGGAGGGACTGCTGCTGATTGGCTGGAATGTGTCTGCTGACTGTGAGGTTCAGAGTCAAAGTTTACTCAATGATGACGAATAGGGGGCGGACCGACCATCGCATATGTTTGCCCGCCGCGTTCGCCACGAACAAGCTATGTTCGCCAGCGAACTGTTTGGGACATCACTAACAATATTACAAAAAACCCAAAATACCTTTTTAAAACACATTTAAAAAAAAAGAAAAAAAAAAACAACACAAAAATTACATCCCCTAATAGTCCCGATCTGGGTGACCAACATATCCAAAAAATCACCCAGATCGGTTTAGGGAATTGGAATTTTCACGGAAGTCATCATTTTGACCGACTATGCCCAAAACAGTTCCATGAAATCATTGCTAATGGTCGGTCAATTGCGGTAGTCTTTTACAGGTTTCTAAGTCAAAAGTACAGGGCTTTTTTTTTTTTAACATGTGCATTGTGTTATACGAACGGCGGCCACACAGGGAAAGCACTTGAACTAATACCCAATTTGTGGTTAACAGCCAGGGGTGGTCGGTAATTAAAAGGTGCGAACAAGGGGTCACACATTGAGGGGGGTCAGTAAACAAACTGGGGCATTCGGACAGCCGAACAAAAAGCAATAAAAGTATATTTGAGTTCCCCATTCCACTACAAGGTGGGGTGGAGTCGGGTCAGAGCAAAACCAAAAAGTCTGCATCTCCTCATTGAAATGCATTTAATCAATGCATCTCTATGGGGAAAGTTCTACGTCTCCATGCAGAGCATGCACACTGTGCAGTCCTAACCCAGGTAGCACCTCTAGTGGCCGTTTTAGGAGTGGCCACTGGAGATGTTCCTAGGTTGCAATGAAGGCAGTGTTTACAGCAAAAGCCTGCAGGGACAAGCTATAGACCAGTGGTAGGCAACCTTCGGCACTCCAGATGTTGAGGACTACATCTCCCTTGATGGTTTGCCTGCATTATGGCTGTATGAGCCTTATAGATGTAGTCCATAACATCTGGAGTGCCGGAGGTTGACCAACCCTGCTACAAACACTAGAACAACTACATTACACTGTAGTTGTTCTGGTGACTATAGTGTCCCTTTAAATTATAGTGAATTGTAAACCAAATTGCAGAAAGTGCTGATTTCGAATAAAACTTGGCTAAAATCATAGCTTAGCTATTTCAGTCTAAATCTTTCATTTTTTAATGAAAATAAATAATTTTTTCATTATTATTTATTATTATTATTATTATTATTATTATATTATAATGATTGTGGATATTTAATCTAAATGTATTCACTTTTTTTTTTTTTTTTGCTTAGAAACACTAAACCTATCAAGAAGGAAGCCTTTCATCATTGGTCATCATGTCTGGTTTAACGCTGGAGGATGAAGCTTTGCTTCAGTCCATGGTCAGACAGTTGCTACAGAGTGTAAAGGAAAGACTGGCAGGTGCTCCATCTGCTGAATGTGCTGAAGAGATATTGCTGCATCTGGAAGAGACAGATGAACATTTCCACAAGTAAATACTTTTTTATATGGTAGTTCTGTGATTTATCCCACTGGACTAATTACTGTTGGCCTTGATATTTTGTTGTTTTTCTTTAAAGAATACATTGGGTATATTGCTAATTTGAGTTCCATTATACATACTCTCACTTTTGAAAACCATCTAAGTCTCTGAGACCTCTCGCTGATTTCAGTAGGAGTAATGTAGTATTTTACAAACCTCTTTTCCCTATTGCGTTCTCAGCAGTGCTCATATATGGGTGCCAAATAAATGTAAATGCTTCATCCCACCCTGCTGGTGTCCTTCCTACATTAGATAAGAGCCCCCAAAACCACCAATAGTTGTCCCTTATAGGAATAGGATGGATATTTTTTTTCCATTATGAGGCTGATGGGTCAGCACAAATTGTTGTTAGGGCTCCTCTGCAGCTGTTTCTGGATGGTGATTGTGGATTTCTCAGGGATAGATGGACCAGAAATGGGTCCAGCTCCCCATACGGCCTCCCTCTTTTTTTTTCTCCTGTCCATTATGCCAAGGGCCAGTGTATACTACTATAGAGTGCTGATTTTATTTTCCAGATGTCTAATCCAGCATAGTTGTCTTAGAAGCATTCCAATTACTCTCCTGCAACTGTCATCAAAACAAAACACTAAGCCCCATGTAAAAACTGTCCTAGCAACCTACTTTTCTACCCTTCCCTTACTTTTGGTGTCACTATTCCCCATACCCTCTAGCATGTAAGCTCATTGAGCAGGTCTCTCAACCCCACTGGGTACAAATACGTGTCTGTTAGTCCAGAGTAATGACTGGGTGATTTTTTTTTTTTCGATTTACAAGATGCTTGTGTATAGTGTGTATGTTCTTGTGTATATTTGTACATATGCACTACTTGTGTATATGTATATGTTCATGAGTGTGTATGTGTGTCTGTGTATGCTGAATATAGGCCTTCATGAATATCCTGTAATTCTTGGGTGGGAATTCATGCTCTCTTTATATTAACACCCCCCCCTTCTAGCACCATCATCTGCACTGTTCGCTTTTCTCTCTCTCCCCCCTTACTCTGTGATCTTTTCTTAAGATATTTAGGACCCTCTCTGCAAGAATGGTGTCTATGTTCTATCAAAGCTGTCTTATCTGCACTCATGTCGCTTTAACCCTTATATCACAACTCAACTTTGAATTCTATGTGTCATCTTGTTCATAAATACTTAAGACTTGAGAAAGGGAGGTTCTCCCGAAAGCTTGTCATTAAAAATTATGTTAGTCCATTAAAAAAGGTATTACAAGATACTAATTGTATCTGGTTGTTACATATATATATATATATATATATATATATATATATATATATATATATATATATATATATATATCCGTAAGAAAAAATCAGCACTCCCAGGATTTACACGAAAAAAATAAATTTAGTCTTTATTCCAGAGGTCGACGTTTCAGTTCCACTGGGGAACTTTCATCAGGACAGAATACAGATACACATACAAACAATCTGGTTTAAATAAGAATAGCAATCATGTAAACTCACGGTTCAGATGTGTTAAAGATCAATCAACCTATCCGTCGAGCGTCTGGGCGGGTGCAGGATGCTTCCGTGTTTCTAATCGCGCGCTCAGCTTACTTCCTGGTTCCCCGCGTCCTCCATCGCTATGGAGACGTCGGGCGCATGCGCGTTTACTTCCGGATTCATTTCTGCATCAGCCCTTCGCTCGGCGGTAGGATTTAAACAGAATCAGATAAAAAACATCACGGGAAGCTGCTACCTCCATCTAAAGAAAAGCAATATCAATACAACTAGTAATTAATAGTTACAAAATGAAAATATGTGATAGACTCTTCAGGGTCATACAGTGTGATGAATTCTTGCAATGTGAAAGAATCACTTTATCCTTGTTGAAACTCAAGTATTGTGAAATATAATCAGATATTCTCATCAATTAATCTAATCAAAGGAAGGTGATCTACCCCCACTAATAAGGGAGTCACTATAGAATGTGATGTGGTGTGTGACACTAGGTTCTTATTATATCCATCTACATGTGTTATACTTTATAATCCAATGTAATGCAGTCAATATATTAAACCATGGTTCGTCAACCTGGTCCCTACCGCCCACTAGTGGGCGTTTCAGGATTCCAGGTGGGCGGTAGGGATTTCCAGGTTGATCGGGCGGGCGGGTGCGAGCCGGCGGTACCCGTGCGACTGGGTACCGCCGTGACCATTTGCGGCTCCGGCCCGCCCGGTAAACCGCCGGGGCCGCCTTCCAAAGTGTCCATCGGGTGGCCCATGCTGTCAGGGCCACCCGATGGATGCGGATTGTAAGGGGGCCCGGTCAGCGCTGGGCGCTTTAACAGCGCGACCGGGCCCCCTGTGATGACATCACAGAGCTGGGAGGAAGTGATTCCCCGGTCACTCCTCCCAGCTAAAACTGAGAGCCGCACGGGAGGATCAGCAGGGAGTCAGAGTGGGAACTCTGACTCCCATCCACCTGAGCCACCACTGGACCCCAGGGAAAGTCACCCTCCTGCACCTTAAAGGTAGGAAACAGGAGGGTGACTTAAATATAATGTGTGTGTGTGTCTTTGTAGGTATGTCTTGTGTGTGTCTGTCTGTATGTGTCTTTGTATGTATGTCTTGTGTGTGTATGTGTCTGTCTGTGTATGTGTGTGTGTCTTTGTATGTATGTCTTGTGTGTGTATGTGTCTGTCTGTGTATATATGTGTGTGTGTGTCTCTGTATGTATGTGTGTCTTGTCTTTGTATGTATGTCTTGTGTGTGTCTGTCTGTGTATATATGTGTGTGTGTCTGTATGTGTCTTTGTATGTATGTCTTGTGTGTGTGTATGTGTCTGTCTGTGTATATATTTGTGTGTGTGTCTGTATGTATGTGTGTCTTGTCTTTGTATGTATGTGTCATTGTATGTGTGTCTTGTGTCTGCATGTGTGTGTGCATGTCTGTGTGTCTGTTTGTATGTATGTGTCTTGTGTGTATGTGTGCCTGTCTGTGTCTTTGTGTGTGTATGTATGTGTGTCTTGTGTGTCTGTATATGTGCCTGTCTGTGTCTGTATGTATGTCTTGTGTGTGTCGTATGTGTGTCTGTATGTGTCTTGTGTGTGTGTGTATGTGTCTGTCTGCATGTATGTGTGTCTTGTCTTTGTATGTGTGTGTCTGCATGTGTGTGTGTCTATGTATGTCTTATGTGTGTGTGCATGTCTGTTTGTATGTGTGCCTGTTAGTTTGTATGTATATGCTGCGAGACTAAATATTTGATATCTGGTTCGATTTTCGTAAGGAACAAACGAAGGTCTCTTTCAGTGATATTCAGACGACTTCTCTGTTTGCGCATAATATGATTTCTCATTTGTGCGTCAGCTCATCTCCTCTCCCTCCTCAATTCCCCTCCCCACCTTTTTTTCCCCTTTTTTCTATTTTTTAACCATCCTTATAGCAATGCCCAGTAGGAAGGCTGAGCTAGGTAGCCCACTTACTATAGTCCACTATAACATACAGACACACACACATACAGACACACACACACAGGACACACACACACAAGGCACACACACAAGACACACACACAAGACACACACACAGGACACACACACAGGACACACACACACACAGGGCACACACACACAGGACACACATACAAAGACATAGACAGGCACACATACGTGTGTGTGTGTGTATGTGTGCCTGTCTGTGTCTTTGTATGTGTGCCTGTCTGTGTCTTTGTGTGTGTGTCCTGTGTGTGTGTCTGTATGTTATAGTGGACTATAGTAAGTGGGCTACCTAGCTCAGCCTTCCTACTGGGCATTGCTATAAGGACGGTTAAAAAATAGAAAAAAAGGGGAATAAAAGGTGGGGAAGGGAATTGAGGAGGGAGAGGAGATGAGCTGACGCACAAATGAGAAATCATATTATGCGCAAACAGAGAAGTCGTCTGAATATCACTGAAAGAGACCTTTGTTTGTTCCTTACGAAAATCGAACCAGATATCAAATATTTAGTCTCGCAGCATCAACCTCAAGGATCTCATTAATCACTAGTAAAGGTAATTTCAATTTACTTTATTGTTTTCTCATTAAACGTTATAAAGTTAAAAACCTTATAAACCTGCATTAAGTAGAAATAAAAAGATAAATGTACGTACATTTATTTTTTTTAAAAAACACCCCCCTTTCTTAAAAATATTCTGCATTTGCGCGAAAACTGGTGGGCGGTAAGGAAATTTTTTCAACCAAAAAGATGCATTAGTGGGCGGTAGGTAGAAAAAGGTTGACTACCACTGTATTAAACTGTGGAGGGTGTTAATGCATCCTCAAGTGAAGTGCTACTGTGTGCTCTTAAAAAGTGTAAAACAATGTGCAAAACTGACTATTCATTATGTCCTAATATAGCATTGCTGATTACTCCTATGTGTAAGCTAAATCTATACGTCCGGGATGCCAATCTTATATATAAAGGGGAGACTTTGTTATAGAAAGATTCTCCTCAACTGGGATTCTCACCTACTCGTGCTCCCCAAAGAATGGGCAAAGGGCATATAGAGAAGGCAGTTGAGGAGAATCTTTCTATAACAAAGTCTCCCCTTTATATATAAGATTGGCATCCCGGACGTATAGATTTAGCTTACACATAGGAGTAATCAGCAATGCTATATTAGGACATAATGAATAGTCAGTTTTGCACATTGTTTTACACTTTTTAAGAGCACACAGTAGCACTTCACTTGAGGATGCATTAACACCCTCCACAGTTTAATATATTGACTGCATTACATTGGATTATAAAGTATAACACATGTAGATGGATATAATAAGAACCTAGTGTCACACACCACATCACATTCTATAGTGACTCCCTTATTAGTGGGGGTAGATCACCTTCCTTTGATTAGATTAATTGATGAGAATATCTGATTATATTTCACAATACTTGAGTTTCAACAAGGATAAAGTGATTCTTTCACATTGCAAGAATTCATCACACTGTATGACCCTGAACAGTCTATCACATATTTTCATTTTGTAACTATTAATTACTAGTTGTATTGATATTGCTTTTCTTTAGATGGAGGTAGCAGCTTCCCGTGATGTTTTTTATCTGATTCTGTTTAAATCCTACCGCCGAGCGAAGGGCTGATGCAGAAATGAATCCGGAAGTAAACGCGCATGCGCCCGACGTCTCCATAGCGATGGAGGACGCGGGGAACCAGGAAGTAAGCTGAGCGCGCGATTAGAAACACGGAAGCATCCTGCACCCGCCCAGACGCTCGACGGATAGGTTGATTGATCTTTAACACATCTGAACCGTGAGTTTACATGATTGCTATTCTTATTTAAACCAGATTGTTTGTATGTGTATCTGTATTCTGTCCTGATGAAAGTTCCTCTGGAATAAAGACTAAATTTCTTTTTTTCGTGTAAATCCTGGGAGTGCTGATTTTTTCTTACGGATATCAATTAGTGCAATCGAGCACCGGGTCTTCAAACAAATGTGAGTTGGAGTGCAAGGTTTTTTCCTTTTTTTTTATATATATATATATATATATATATATATATATATATATATATATATATATATTCCATATTTTTCGCTCCATAAGACGCACCACACCATAAGACACACCTAGTTTTTAGAGGAGGAAACCCATAAAAAAGATATTCTGAACAAACTGTCCCATAGTGTTTCTTAACACCCCCCCTCCCCTGTCCCATAGTGTTCCTTACCACCGACTCCCCTCTCCTGTCCCATAATGATCTTTAACCCCCCTCCCCTGTCCCATAGGGATTTTTAATCCCCCTCCCCTGTCCCATAGGGATTTTTAATCCCCCTCCCCTGTCCCATAGTGTTCTTTAACCCTCCCTCCACTGTCCCATAGTGTTCTTTAACCCCCATCCCCTTCTTCAATAGTGTTATTTAGCCCCCTCCCCTTGTTCAATAGTGTTATTTAACCCCCCTCCCCTTGTCCAATAGTGTTCTTTAACCCCGTCCCCTTATCCAGTAGTGCTCTTTAACCCCCCTCCCCTTGTCCAGTAGTGTTCTTTAACCCCCCTCCCCTTGTCCAGTAGTGTTCTTTAACCCCCCTTCCCTTGTCCAGTAGTGTTCTTTAACCCCCCTCCCCTTGTCCAGTAGTGTTCTTTAACCCCCCTCCCCTTGTCCAATAGTGTTCTCCTCCCCTCATTCCATAGTGTTGTTCCCCCTCCCCTCATCCCATAGTGTTCTTCCCCCGTCCCCTCGTCCAATAGTGTCCCCCCTCCCCTCATCCCATAGTGTGTCCCCCCTCCCCTCATCCCATAGTGTGTCCCCCCTCCCCTCATCCCATAGAGTGTGTCCCCCTCCCCTCATCCCATAGTGTTCTTCCCCCCTCCCCTCATTCCATAGTGTTCTTCCCCCCTCCCCTCATCCCATAGTGTTCCCCCGCCTCCCCTCATCCCATAGTGTGTCCCCCTCCCCTCATCCCATAGTGTTCTTCCTTCCTCCCCTTGTCCAATAGTGTTCTCCCCCCCCTCCCCTCATCCCATAGTGCCCCCCCCTTCCCCTTGTCCCATAGTGATCTTTCCCTCCTATATTGCCCCCCCTTCCCCTTGTTCCATAGTGTCACTTAGTTACTTACCTGTATTGTAGCGTGGGTCGGCAGAACAGCGCGCACCGTAGTACAGGAACTTAAATTTCAGTTTCCGGTGTCCGGCCGGACTTAAAGGAAGTTTGCATCAAGAAAGTGCCACCTGACTCTGTCAAAAACCTTCTCGGTGTCCAAGGACAGAGCCAGGAGGGACACTCCTTCTTTAGAAGCCAGATCCATAACATCCACCATTCTTCTGATATTATAAGCTGAAGATCTAGTTGCCACAAACCCTACCTGTGTATAATTGTAGAGATTATATTACTCTATCTTGAAGCAATTACTGTAGAATATAATTTTATATCTGTGTTCAGAAGAGATAGGTCTATAATTTGCTATTATCTCTGGGTTGTTGTTATGTTTAGGAATAGGTACAATGTAAGCTTTTAAAAGTAAGAGTTCTCACTAGGTTGCCACTCCATGACTTTGTAAAATTGGTTACTAAAGCTATCAGGGCCAGGAGAATTGGCAATTTTTAAGTTTTTCTATTGCACTAAGCACCTCATCTGATGAGAGGTTTATTCAACTGGATTAATTGATCCTGGGACACTTAAGGGATCTGATATTTATTTAAGAATCCCACAATATTTATCGGGGCATGTCTTTCTGGCAAATTATATCACTCTAATTCTTGGAATACCTGTACTATCTTAGATGGGACAAGAATGGTGTCATTACCCTGTATAATCTTAGAAACTGTCTTTTCTAGCTTTTTCGTTTTTTAGTCTACTAGTCAAAAGTTTGTCCGCCTTGTTTCCTTTATAATACCAGGTGCTTTTCAATTTCTCTAAAGAGAAATTCACCTTTTGGATCAATGCGTCGTTAATTTCCTCTTTAACCTTTTTCAATTTTTGGCCAGTATCAATAGAAAGTTAGATTTTATTTGTTTCTCCAATTTGTCCAACTCTGCATATAGATCTGCCAGGTTCCTAAAGTTTTTTTTTTTTTTCCTGGTAGCCTAATATAATGAAATGACCTCTTATTGTGCATTTATATGTGCACCAAATCGTGTCTATGGGGGTTTCATCGCTTAAGTTCTCGTTAAAAAAATACTCTGTTAATTCTTTAATTAGGGCTATATTTTGTTCCTTAGAGACAAGTCTATCGTTAAGTCTCCAACTTTATCTGTCTCTGTTATAGTCATCCTTGATTATCATTATCAGAGCATTATGATCAGACCAAGGTATAGTCATAATAAGTCTTTTTAATTATTTTTGCTGTGTCTGCTTCTGCGATAAAGTAATCAATCCTTGAGTAGACTTTATGTGAGCTAGAAAAACAAGTAAAGTCCCTTTAGTGAGGGTGCCAAACCCACCAGAGATCATACAAAAAATCTTTTCTAAGAATATCGCCAAAGTTCCCACTTTGATTACTAGTAAAAACATTTGGCTCCTTTTCCTTTAAGGCTATTACTATCCATAGCTGGATCTACCAGTGTGTTAAAATCTCCAAAATATATAATCCAACCCTGCCTAATCCTCTCAACTTTATTAAATAGTTTTTGGAAGTATCTATTAGGGGATTGGTTAGGAGCCTACACATTGGCAATTGTGTATGTATGGTTATTATTTACCCCAATAAAAATGATACCTCCGTTCTTTATCTATTTCTTGATAAATCAACCTAAAAGCAGCTTTGGTGGATACAATAGTCAACACTCTTTTTTTTCTTATTGGCCATAGAAGAGGAAAATATATATTGATAATCTTTAGATTTGAATAGTGCTTTTCCCCCTGCTCGCCAGTGGGTTTCTTGCACTCCGCATACATCTAGATTTTCTTTTTTTTTCTTTTTTTTTTTTTTTAAGTTTAAAAGTATTACTCTCTTTTGAGGAGAATTCAATCCTCTCACATTTAAAGATGCAAATTTCAACATATTGGATCATAAAATTGTTTGCTCTCTCTCCCCTGTCTCCCCCGACTGAAATGCTCTTCATACTCACCATAATGAGAAACACATAGCTATTGACATAAAGCACATAGACAAACCAAAAAAAAAAAAACAATCCCCTATACCTAGAGGTCCGTTCCAGACCCTCAAGCGCTGTAACCAGTACAGCTTTTTATTGCTTTTCTCAAACTGCACTAATTATGTAAACATTATTGCTAAAACTGTGAAAACAGTGAACAGTGTCAGTGCAATGTACAATATAGTGCCAGCAATACAAAATCAATAAATTAAATAAGTGTGCAAATTCACAAGTGCATTAAGTGATAAATCAACTAGAGAAACTTACTAATAATCTCCTAAAATTGGAGTATCACAATAGTCCTTCCAGGGATATGTAGGAACGTAAAAGAGAAAAAAAGGGAAAAAAAATATAGTGTAATACAGTATAGTATAAAATAGTAAATAAATGGATTAAATAAGATTCACAAGGAGAGAGCAGTAAAAGTCTGCTCTAACATTTCTGCCTTTGGTCCTCGGTACAGGACTGGATATTGGCAGGCAACCATGACGGCAACTGAATACCAAAGTGTGCTTTATTTCCACATGAGTTAAAGGACCACTATAGGCACCCAGACCACTTTAGCTCAATGAAGTGGTCTGGGTGCCAGATCCCTCTAGTTTTAACCCTGCAGCTGAAAATCTGAAACTGCTATGTTTCACTGAGGGTTAATCCAGCCTCTAGTGGCTGTCTCACTGACAGCCGCTAGAGGCGCTTCCGCGATTCTCACTGTTTAAATCACAGTGAGAAAACGCTGGACGTCCATAGGATCGCATTGAGTAATGCTTTCCTATGGGCAGTTTGAATGCGCGTGTGGCTCTTGCTGCACATGCGCATTCGGAGCGTACGTCGGCAGAGGGAGGAGAGTTCCCCAGGGCCGAGGGAGCCCAGCACTGGAGAAAGGTAAGTGGCTGAAGGGGTTTTAACCCGTTCTTCCCAGCGGGGTGGGGAACCTAATGACCCTATAGTGCCAGGAAAACGAGTTTGTTTGTTGTTGTTGTAAGTGATACAGCTCTTTATACCTTTATTGAAGTTCAAACCCCACAGTTGTACAGTCTGTCAAAGCCGCGGCTAGCACTAGCGTTTTTTTCCAAGGTGTCAGCACTGTAGGGAGTTCTTCCGGGAACCTGAGCTTCGAACAACTACGTGATGGCGTCGTATGCAAATATATGTGATGACGTGCATCGCCTGGGCGCCTTCCTCAGTTTTTTACTCATGTGGAAATAAAGCATACTTTCGTATTTAGCTGCCGTCCTGATTACCTGTTCCTACACCCTGTTCCAAATTATTATGCAAATTATATTTTTCTCATTTACCTAAATAATTGATGTAAATATCAGCCAGCATAATTCTCATGTTATCAACTATTAAGAGTACAATTCAGATTTTATTGAACAAACCTCCTAATGATAACAGTATTTTTTTTAAACATAAAAAACTTACAATGCACTGTTCCAAATTATTACGCACAGTAAGTTTCAAAACACTTTATAGGTTGTAAAGAACTGAAAATTGTCATTTGTTGTGTTTGCAGCATATTTACTGAAATCAAAAGCTATTTCAATCAAACTTGTAACAACATTTTTACTTTTTAAACATTTTAACGGGTCACATTACATTTTAACGTAGGACCCCTTATTTGATAGCAGCTTCACAAGTCTTGCATCCATTGAACTAGTGAGTTTTTGGACAGTTTCTGCTTGAATTTGTTTGCAAGATGTCAACATAGCCTTCTAGAGCTGCTGTTTGGATGTAAACTGCCTCCCTCCCTCATATATCTTTTGCTTGAGGGTGCTCCAAAGGTTCTCAATAGGATTGAGGTCAGGGGGGATGGAGGCCACACCATGACTTTCTCTCCTTTTATCCCCATATCAGCCATTGATGCAGAGGTATTCTTTGCAGCATGAGATGGTGCATTGTCATGCATGAAGATGATTTTATTACAGAAAGCATCAGGGAAGAAAGTGGTCAGTCAGAGACTCCACATACTTTGCAGAGGTCATCTTTACACCTTCGGGACCCTAAAAGGGCCGACCAGCTCTCTTCCCATGATTCCGGCTCAAAACATGACTCCACCGCCGCCTTGCTGACATTGCAGCCTTGTTGGAACAGGGTGGCCGTCCACCAACCATCCACTACTCCATCCATCTGGACCATCCAGGGTTGCACGGCACTCATCAGTTAACAGGACTGTTTGAAAATTAGTCTTCATGTATTTTTCTGCCCAATGCAGCCGTTTCTGCTTGTGAGCATTGGTTAGTGGTGGCCGACTAGAAGGTTTATGCACAGTTGCAATACTCTGGAGGACTCTACACCTTGATGTTCGTAGGACTCCAGAGGCACCAGCAGCTTCAAATATCTGTTTGCTGCTATGCAATGTTATTTTAGCAGCTGCTCTCTTGATCCGATGCATGGATCTGGCAGAAATCTTCCTCAATGTGCCTTTTTCTGGACGAACCCGTCTGTGCTCTGAATCAACCCCAAATCTCTTAATATGATGATCACGCTTAAGTTTTCGTGAAATATCTAATGTTTTCATACCTCGTCCAAGGCATTGAATTGAACTATTTCACTCTTTTCTGCAGCAGAGAGATCCTTTTTCTTCCCCCTATTGCATGAAAATGGTGCTCTGCTTAATCGTGTGGAACACCCTCCTTTAGTAGTTTTTCCTTAAATTGGACTCACCTGGTAATCTTATTATCACAGGTGTCTGAGATTGTTTTCAGTGATCAAAAGAGCCCTGAGACACAATGCCATCTATGAGTTAAACTGAAAAACAAAATATTTAATCTTTGTGACACTTAACCCCTTCCCGACTGCGGACGGAAATTTTCCGTCAACCTTGTCCTTCAGTTAAGGACCGTTGACGGGGAAAAAAATAAATAAAGTTAATTCCCACCCCCCCTTTCCCCTGTTTTCATAAAATTAACCCCTTCCCGGCCAATTGATCACTGACTACAGTGATCAATTGGCAGGGTATACATTTTAATGTCATCTGATTTTTTTTTTTTAACCCCTGAGGGTTAATTATTATTTTTTTTAAACCCTCAGGGGTTAAATTTATTTTATTAATTAATTTAAATATTAAAAAAATATATATTTAGCTAGCTGGGATGGGTGGAAGTTAGTGGGGAATTGGGGAATTTGGTGTTAGGCTAACTAGGGGTTAACGTTAAAAAAAGTTTTAAAATAAGCTTTAAAAAGGTAAAAACATTTTTTTTAAATGTTTCAGTAACGTTTAAGTAATAAAAATAAAATACCACCCCCTGTACCCAGTCTAAATAAAAATTAACCCCTTCCCTGCCAGTTGATCACTGCCTACAGTGATCACAATACAGATCACAGTATTATACTGTGATCTAATTTTTTTTTTTAACCCCTGAGGATTAACTTTTATTTTATTTTAATTTTTTTAACCCTCAGGGGTTCAATTTATTTAATTAATTTAAATATTTTATAATTAAATATTTTGCTAGCTGGGGCTGGTGGGAGTTATGGAAAAAATGGGGAATTTACGGTTAGTGCTGCTTACTGCTACTTAGGGGTTAACGGTAAAAGAAAAGTTTAGAAAAAAAATTAAAAGTGTAAAAAAAGTTAAGATAGTGTAAAACATTTAATAAGTAAAAAAAAGTTTAAAAACGGGTTTTACAAAGTAAAAAAAAATACATTTAAAAATGCTCATTACCACTAAACTTGGTACAAGCTAGCGGGAAAATGATCCCACGCTAAGGTTCAAAATATGCCTTTTGAATTACCCTGGGATGTCTTCTTTAAGAAATGGTATGCCTTTATGGAGTAATTGGATTATATAGCCTTGTAAAATACTCTAAAATGGGACATGGACACAGAGTAAAAATTGAAAGTTTGGAAAAAACTGTAATGGCTGTGTCTCAAATGTGCCCCTTCAATGTCCACATATACCTGGCAAAGGTACATACGGGGGTATTGCTGTACTCAGCCGACATAGCTGAGCAACATATGAAGTAGTATACAGTCGTAGTACACATAAGGTTTGCAAAGTATACTGCGCAAACTCACTTTGTGTGTCAAAAAGGCAGAAAAAATGCTTATTACCACTACACTTGGTACAAGCTAGCGGAAAAATTATCCCATGCTAAGGTTCAAAATATGCCTTTTGAAATACCCTGGGATGTGTTCTTTAAGAAATGGTATACCTTCATGGTTTAGTTGTAATATGTAGCCTCAAGTGCTCCAAAGTGGGACACGGACGCATCAAAACCCTCCATGAAAATTCACACTTAAAAACCTTAACTTGTTACGTCTCTTTTACAGCAGTGTAACTTCACAAAATAGTGTCTAGGTCATACATTGGGCATATTGTTTTACTCAGAAGACTTGGCTGAGCATAATTTGGGGGGTTTGAACTTAGTGGCACGTATGAAATGTACAAAATGGGCAGCAAAAATGTAATCTGTATGTAAAAAATGCCCCCATTTTTTTTTTTTTTTTACTTCATACTTTGGCATATATTGGTGAAAAAAATGGGGCATGTTAAGGCGCAATATGCACCATATGAGATACCCTGGAGTGTCTACTTTTATAAATGGTAGGCCTTTGTGTTTTTTTTTTTGAACAGTCAAACTGCTATAATACCCCAAATTGAAGCATAGGCCCATTAAATCCGCCTCTCAAAATTCTACTGTAAATGTTGAAACGGACAGGTCTCCTATATGGCACTGTAGCTTCACGAAATAGTGCCAAAGACATACAATGGGGGTATCATTGTACTCAGCAGAAGTAACTGAACACAAAATAAAACGTTGTACAGGAATAGCACACACCAACTTTACAAAATACACATGAGAAGTTCTTTGTTATAAGTTTGTGTGCCAAAAACTCAATTTTACTCCGATATTTAGCAGAGATTGGCGGTGAAATGGCTACTTAGAAAGTGTCAAAACAACCTTAGGACAATAGCCTGTGATGTCTACTTTATATAAATATATACTTTTGTGTGGCAATTTTGTTTTCTTTTATGGCTATTAAGCTTACAAGACAAACCTACCAAATTCTAAAATCGCTCCACATTAAAAGTTTATTTTAATCCTTGTGCTTTGTGACGTGTAACTACCAAAAAAAACTTAAAATCACAGACACATTATATATTCTGTAAATCAGGACAACTAAATTAATTTATTAGGCACACATTATTATTGCAAAAACTGTACAAAAAACAAATTTCTCTTTTTTTTCTTTTGCATTTTTCTGTATTTTTTTTTAATAATAAATAAGCATTTATATTTAAAAAACAGTATATAATATGCGTCGGTGCAATAAACGAGAGAGATGCAAATTGCAGTTGAACGCATACAGCAAGAAAATGCAAAAATTGCTTGTGTCATTAAGCGTAAGACAAGCTTATGAAGCTGTGTCCTTAAGGGGTTAAATAGTATTTGCATAATAATTTGGAACAGGGTGTACATATCCCTGGAAGGAATATTGGGATACTCCAATTTTAGGAGAGTATTAGTAAGTTTCTCTAGTAGACTTATCACTTAATGCACTTGTGAATTTGCCAGTCAGTATGATAGCCATTAGAGTTGAATTTAATCCTGCAATGTAAACATTACAGGGTTAAAAGGACAGGCCCCCTGCACCTATGCCACTTCATTGAGATGATGTAACCTGGTTGACTTAAATGATCCTTTAAGAGTTAATATTTTGAATTAAATCCTAAAGGTTACAGGAAGCCTATGTAACAATAGACACAGGGGTGTCCTGTGAGAGGAGTTACAGGGGAGAAATACCATGTATAAGAAATACAATCTACAATAAAATACAGAAAGAAACCACAAAAAGTGTATTATAGTAAAACACCATAAAAAAGGGTTGTGAATATATTGCACTCACAAACTGTAGATTGATATCAGGCATATAAAAACTCAAAGGACTGCAGCACCCTCTTTCCTTCACATTTATTTATATATATTTATAAATGGTAGGGATGCACCGAAACTGAAAATTTACGATGCCCTTGGCCGAAAATGACTTTCTACCCCAAATGATTTTTAAAAAGTTTTTCCCCTATAATTTTATTAATATTAGACTTTTTTAAATGAATTTAATCTAATATGAAAGCCTTCCCTTCTCCCTTCTCTTTTAGTCACCCCCCCCCTTAATGTTCCTCTCTCGCTCCTCTAGTGTTCCTCTACCCTCCCTGTTTTTTAGTGTTCTCTCCCCCCTCTTCCCCGGTCTCATAGTGTTCTTTCCCCCCTACTCCCCAGTCCCATAGCGTTCCCTCCTCCCCTGACCCATGGTGTTCTTTTCTCCCTCTCCCCTGACCCATGGTGTTATTTTCTCTCCTCCCCTGTCCCAGTGTTCTTTCCCCTCCCCATAGTGTTCTTATGCCCCTCCCCGTTCCATAGCGTTCTCCCCCCCATCCCTAGTGCAGTATTCTTGACCATCTTTCATTGTGATATATAATCATCTGAATTGTTAATGCAAGCATGTCTATTAAACTATGCACTACAAATATAAAACAAAATATATATATATATATATATATATATTATTATTTTTTTTTTTTTTTTTTTTTTTTTTTGGCAAACTTGACCCGTTTTCGGCCGAAACGGGATAGGCCCGAAATTTCGGTGCATCCCTAATAAATGGAGAGAGAGGAGAGACAAACACATGCAAAACTGTATACAAATAAAATCAAGATTTATTACAGGTTGCACTCATAAGATCAAATAAAGCAATATGCTCATCAGTAAAAACACTTCACCAGATCCAAGGGAAGAAATCAAATCTCCTGGAGTAGTATTGAGATGATCCAAATCCGCAGGTACCGTTAAGTACACAATAAAAGAATAAATAAACCAAATAAAATATTTAGTCTCTCCTTGCCCTACGTGTTTTGTCCCACTGGGGACTTCATCAGGGGTAGGGCATAGATATAAATGGAGTGAAGGAAAGTAGGTGTTTCAGTCCTTTCAGTTGTAATATGCTTTCTATCAATCTCTAGTTTGTGAGTGCAATGTATTTACTACCCTTTTTTATGGTGTTTTACTATGTTACACTATTTGTGGTTTCTTTCTGTATATTATTGTAGGTTGTATTTCTTATACATTTCTTTTGGAGGAGTCTTTTTACTATCTGCATTATACAAAAAAAGGGCAATTTTGTCTTTTTCTGTTTGCTTATATCCATTAGTGGTGCACATTTTGGGTCACAAATATTTTTTTTATATGAAGGAGAGAAATGCCAGCCTTGCAGCAGCATTTATTATGAACTGTAGATAGTATGGTTTCTGGAAAGACCAATAAGGAGACAATTACTTAGTCAATTAGTAGTCAATGTGAGAAAATACAAGAGCATTAATAAGCCCTTACTATTGTC
Organism: Pelobates fuscus; assembly: GCF_036172605.1. NCBI lineage: Eukaryota > Metazoa > Chordata > Amphibia > Anura > Pelobatidae > Pelobates > Pelobates fuscus. Next base: position 298,188,265 of record NC_086318.1, read on the forward strand.
TGCCTGTTTACTATTTTGATATCTAGTATGCTTCTGCTATTTCTCACTTTTACTGATTTATGTTCTGTGCCCTTTGATTTAGTAGCCTGTGTTCTCTTATCTTGCTAAGCGTTAAACCAGGCCATTTGAAGGTCCAGTGTAACGCGTTTCTATCTTTCCTACTTTGTATTTTGGTAGGAAGTTTCACTACTGTGAAAGTTTCACTACTATGCCCACAAAGAAACTTTACTGGTAGCAGCAAGGAAAGTTCAATCACTTCCCGAACCCCACCAACGGGTTGCATTGTTTGCTGATCTGTCGGCGGCCACGATTGAGAAACGAAGGAAATTCATCACAGTTACTAAGACTCTTAGAAACAATAATGTGGTCTACAGATGGGGTTACCCCACCAAACTGATTATATGGCGACAAGGCAGAAACTACACTGCGAATGATTCGGCGGAAGGAATGAAGCTGATCACAACTTGGGGCCTATGGAAAGGGTCACCTACTCATCAGGATACGTCCGAAAAAGCCTCCCCACGACGACTCCAAGCGGACTGGCAAATGGCAAAATCTCCAGCCAAGACTCCCTGAACTTTCTCGCTGTGCATATCTACATGAAGGTCGTGTTGGTATACAAATGAATATTGTGGCCATTACTTTGCATGTGCCACTGTCTATGTATGTTTCTTAGCATGTTAAATTATGTCGATACATTCCAGGGTGTTTTCGGCCAAAATTTCCTATACCCGTGGCACCTGATAGTCTCTGGCTGCCCTGATCGCAAGATCGGCTCTTTACTTAATTTTGTTCACTTGCTCTGTTGCAACATTATTTCACCTCTCATGCCTCAGAGTCCTTATAGGTCAGTACTGGTGAAAGTAGCGACCACCGGCGACAAATGCTCGATGCTTTCGCAGCTTATGACCAGTATAACTTCTCCGTATAGATATGTATTCCATCATCGCACATGTTACAAGCCAAAGGGTATACCCCTATTTCAGTTGCACCCTATTTCGATTTCACGTGCGACCTATACATAATTTACTGTTTTTAAACACATATATTTTTACCATGTTTAATATGTTTTGCACTGTAATTCAGAGTTATTTGGGAAATGTTGACAAGCAACTTGCCTTATACATGATATTCTGGACAGCTGAGCAATCATGACAAGATCAGTTGCTGTTCTGCTCATATCTCGGAGACCGCGTATCCAGGCAGTATCCAAATCCAATGTCAAATTTCACCAACCGCGATTATAGGCGGCGTAATAATAACCAAATTTATTCCGTAATTCTCACTCGATACGGATATCATTTGGAGACATTGTGTCCCAGCACTATCAGTCCCAGTGGGTGGTTTATAAGTATTTTCAAAATGTTATGTTTATGTTGATATTACAATTTCTTATATTGTGTAACGTTGTGAAAGCATACCATGGGTCGGGAGGAGCTTCAAAGACCCTCCCTGAGTCAACTATGGGTATAACCTTTTATACCCTAAAGTTGACCGATTTCGGTAACCGTAGAAAGGGTTTTGTTTGTATATACTTTAGTTATTGTTGTACTTCTTTCTTTTGCTCTCCCCCTCCCCCTTCTTGTTTTCCGCCTAAACTTTACTAACTATGCTACCTCCCAGGTAATCCCATCACCCAAGGATAACAAATGCCACAGCACCGTCACGACACATTTGGACGAAATAACCGACTGTATGCCACCAGAAGGGCCAATATTCTATCTGCTTAAAGGTAATCGTTTGCAACAATATTTCCTAGGGCACGAATGGCTATCTCACCGCCATATCACCGAACAACAGTCATGCCCCCTCAAACATTAAAAATTATTTCCCTTAACGCCAAAGGCCTTAACAGCCCCTATAAAAGAAAGCAACTACTAAAAGACATGCACAGGTCTGAGGCAGCTATCGTTTGTGTTCAGGAAACCCACTTTGCAAAGAAAAACCCTCCTCAGATACGATCTCCGAAGTACCCTGCAGCGTACTTTGCTTATTCCCAGAGTAAATCTAAGGGAGTAGCAATCTTTTTTCACACCGACTGGGTATTCACGTTGCGCAAACAATTTACAGATCTAGATGGGAGGCTACTGATACTAGTAGGAGAACTAAATGGCATACTGGTGACAGTGGCTTCCCTATATGCCCCTAATGAAGCGCAATTTTCTTTCCTCAACAAAGCAATCAAAAAGGTAACCTCCATCAAACACGGACATGTAATTATCTGTGGCGACTGTAACTGTACCCTTGATCCCTCGCTGGATATCCAACGTATCAAAAACAAAACCCCTAGCAAACTATCCACTCACAACAGTAAATTGTTCTCTCAACTCATACATGAACATTACCTCTATGATACATGGAGGGATCTATTTCCAACTGCACAAGACTATACATATTTTTCACCGGTACACTTCACTTATACAAGCATTGACCTGTGCCTGATTGACAAATCTACACTTTCTCATCTTTTAGGCCAATCCATAGGGCTTAGAACATGGTCAGATCATGCCCCTATACTGATCACACTGACAGTGCCATACCCAACTAAAGTAAGGGGTAAATGGCGCTTAAACGAATCCCTTCTAGATGACCCCGCCTACAGTCAACAAATTTCCACGACACTCAATACTTACTTTTTAGTAAATACCACCGACGATACTGCGGTAGAAACCCAATGGATGGCGCACAATGCGGTCGTTAGGGGTGAACTCATTAAATTGGGATCCACCGCCAAAAAACAATTTCTCACCAAAGATTCTACACTTCATCAGACACTTCGTACTCTAGAAAATTCCAACAAAAAAGCCCCCTCCAAGTCCTTATCCCAACAAATCGCTAAAATACCGGGGGACATTCAAAATCTCCATGCCCAAACTTATGCCAAACAAGCACTTAAGACCCAACAAACATACTACATAAAAGGTAACAAGGCAGGCAAATTACTAGCCAATCAACTAAAAACAAAATACTTACAAACGAAAATCCCATATATCTCTTCCAAAGATAATATCAGAATATACAATCCCAACGGCATTGTCGATGAACTATCCCGCTACTATGAGGACCTCTACAATCTTGCTGCTAACAAAGAAACGCATATACCGAATTCATTAGAAATATCGCATTACCTCTCACGAATCACACTCCCACAAACCACGGCACATCAAAACGATCTCTTAGATGCCTTATTTACTGAAGAAGAAGTAGCCCTAGCAATACTTTCCCTGCCCAAACACAAAGCCCCCCGGGCCCAATGGGCTCTCAAATTACTACTATATCAAAATGTCAACACAACTAACTCCACACCTTACCAACCTGTTCAATAAAAGTAGACTAACAGGCAAATTCCCACGAGAAATGTTGGAAGCTTACATAATTACATTACCTAAACCAAATAAACCTCCAACACTCTGTGGCAATCTAAGACCGATTTCATTGCTTAATGCCGACGTAAAATGATATGCCAAATTAATCGCAAATAGACTTAAACCCCTCCTAAACACACTAGTATCGGAAGAACACACTGGTTTTGTTCCTGGAAAACAAGTAGGGGACAATACAAGATATTGCATGGACTTAATTGACTGGGCCAACAGCCGAAATAAAAGTGGCGTCATCATGGCGTTAGACGCGGAAAAGGCATTCGATCGCCTGAATTGGGTGTACATGGCCACTACGCTAGCAGCCTTCGGTTTCTCCAAAACCTTTCTTAATAGTGTTATGGCCCTGTATTCCGCCCCCTCTGCTAAAGTGTTCAACTCTGGCTACACCTCCAGAAGCTTCCAAATCTCAAACGGCACTAGGCAAGGGTGCCCATTATCGCCCTTGATATTCATTCTGTGTTTGGAACCTCTGATCCAAAACATAAAACTGGATGCAACCTGGCCTTGTTACTCCGGCTGGAGAGAAGAAATTAGCTCTCTTTGCCGATGATGTAGTCCTCTTCCTCGCAAATCCGAAATAATCTATTCCACATCTTCTACATACTTTAACTAACTACGGCGCTATCTCCTATTCTAAAAACAATATTAGTAAAACTCAAATTCTTCCCATACGACTCGATGGACAAGTAGTGTCTGATCTGAAAGGTACTTACCCCTTTGAATGGAAATCCACAGCAATCTCCTACTTAGGAATCAAATTAACACACTCCAAAACACTAACCATAAAAGAAAATCATATCGCTGTCCTAGCCAAGCTTTCCAAACAAATGGATTCTTGGAATAATTTATACACGTCCTGGTTTGGTAGAATAAACTCTATCAAAATGATGATCCTACCCCATATACTTTATCTATTCAGAACACTCCCCATTGCTTTACCAAACTCTCTTATCAAACATTTTCAAATGGCTATACATGCTCATATCTGGGGAAAAAAAAAAAAAAAAACTCCAAGAGTTGCTTTTCGCTCTCTATGGCGACCATTCAAAGAAGGTGGACTTAGTGTCCCTAACATATCACATCATTATAGGGCAACATTACTGGCGCAGGACCTTAATATCCTAACAGGCAAATCCAATCCAGTTTGGGTCAAATTAGAAGCCGCTTGTGGAGGTATACATTCCCTCTCTGATACCCTGTGGACACAATCCTCCCTAACAAGTCCCTCCATGCTCCCAGAATCACACTTTTTAATAAAATCCTGGACTTCGTGGAGCACAATATTGTGGTCCAGAGTGGAATCACTTTACCTCGCACCTCTCTCAGCCCTTTCTAACATATCCCCCGAACTTCATACACGACACTGGTCGACTTTAGGAAAAACACATGTAAATAAGCTACTCAGCAAAGATGGCATTCGCCCGTTCCCTGATCTACAAGAAGAATATAACTTACCGCCCAGAGATATCTTCCTATACTTTTGTATCAAACATATCTTACTTTCCGAATCAATTAAGTTTATCAATCCGCTATCACTCAGCAAATTGGGTTTTAAGTGGTACAATGCAAAATTAACCCGATCTTCTTGCAAATATCTCTCCTTACTCAGCGCTGGCTGACCTACATGCATCCACTAAACTGCCCTATATGCATAAATGGGAGTCGTCTTTGGGAATAGCTCCTACTCTCAACGAGTGGGAACAAGACATTACCTACACATAAAAAGTCCTCAAACTGTGTCACACAGTGGGAAGCTTACTTTAAAATGTTGATGAGGTGGTATTTGGTCCCGAGCAGAATTCACTAAATTTATCCTGAGTCCTCCTCATTATGTTTGAGATGTCACACTAAAAAAGGTTCTATAGAGCACATATTTTGGGACTGTGATAAAATACGAGTATTCTGGCAGGAAATTTGAAAAACCATTCACACACTCTGTAAATATAAACTCCCAGCTAGAGATGCGGTGCTAAATGTGCTCCTAGCAGCAACAATTAGCATTGCAGCCCACTGGAAAAACATCACATGCCGTACAATATCGGAGGTACTCCGTAGAACGGACTCCACATACCACCATGAGAGAGAATGGTCAAAGAGGGGCAATATGAACATCTTCCTGGACAGGTGGCAAAACTGGGAACCATTTATGGCTTTGACTGTAACACCACACTGCCCACTTATAGACACCCCTTGTTCCCATCTAACACAGAATTGATCACATTGGCCAACAGCTGTGATCCCAGAGCGGGGTCACGTCACGTCACATCACATCACACCACATCACATTGCATGACTTAACCCAGAATAAACATATCACTTACACATCCTTGGCGTAAAATGCTCCCTCGTTCCATACCCCCATTCTCCTTTCTAGTTCACAACTTTTCACACCTTTCAACCACTTGAGTATTTCCTCTTATATTTTTATTTATGTGATACGTCATTGCTCACTAGCCAAACCAACTCAATAGCCTAGCGTACATTGATTGGAATTGATCACATTGCCCACGGGCATAAAGGACAAAGCAATAAGCTTTGCGGAATGATCAACATTGTGGCTACACCTGCCAACTGTTTTCTGGCTTGGTCCGCAGACTCACATGCATCTTGTAACATATCTGTCTCTACTCCACAATTTATCGTAATAAGCACGTAAATTGGAATATTGTTTATCTTATCTCGTACTTTTTGCAACTCCCTTATCAAATATATCTCGGTACACACTGTAAACCTGTTCAATTGTCGCATCACTGTACAATGTAACAACAATGTTATCTTATTTGCTACAGCCGACTCAATTTCATGCTCCAAACCTTTAATCCGTGTCATAGGCTGCAATGATTGATGGATCATGATGTATCATTTTGTATGATACTCCTGTACTTTGTGTTTTGTTATTTTCTGTATAAAACCAATAAACACTATATATTGAAAAACAAAAACAAAAAAACAAGCAGTTCTGTTAACGGGAAAATTTATTTTTGTATTCTGTACTATATGATTTTTTTTTCCTAATGCTTGATTTTTTTTTTTTTTTGTGACTGTGAACTGGAGAAATTACTTATGCTTTCTTTACAATCTTTCTTAACCCCTCAAAAATCCAATATGTTGCCAAATCCTGTAGATTCCATCTTAAAAACGTAGCCCGCATCCGCCCCTTTCTTATGCAAGATGCTACCAAGAAGCTTGTCCATGCTCTAGTAATTGCCCGCATGGATTATTGTAACCCTCTCCTGATTGGTCTTCCCAAAAGCCATACTGCTCCGCTACAGTCCATAATGAACGCTGCTGCCAGACTGATTTTCCTCTCTAGTTGGTTCTCTCACACCTCACCCTTCTGTCAGGCCTTACATTGGCTTCCTGTATGCTATAGGAGTCAATTCAAGGTACTAATTCACACCTATAAAGCACTGAACAACTCTAGCCCCTCTTATATCTCTTCACAGATCCATAGGTATGTCCCTTCTCGGTCTCTCCGCTTTGCCCGTTACCACCTCCTGTCCGTTGTCCGCACCCGTACGGCCAACTCACGCTTGCAGGACTTCTCGCGGGCGGCTCCCTTCCTATGGAATAGCCTGCCTACCGCCATCAGACTCTCCCCTAGTCTTGCATCCTTTAAGAAGTGCCTTAAAACCCATCTCTTTAGGAAAGCTTATTACCTCCCAGATTAACCTCTACCTCACATACCTGTCTTTTGCTCTCTCCTAAAGAGCAGCCCACCTTATTTGACTGCAAATTCTTGTCCTATTGTGTTTTACACCCCACCTCCTATAGAATGTAAGCTCGATTGAGCAGGGTCCTCTCCAACCTATCGTTCCTGTAAGTTGTTGTTTTTTTATTTTTGTAATTGTCCTATTTATAGTTAAATCCCCCTCTCATAACATTGTAAAGCACTACGGAATCTGTTGGCGCTATATAAATGGCAATAATAATAATAAAATGGAAGCAGTTGTACAAAACCTAGAATTTGTGTTAAGTGTTTGGCTTATATTCGGGTCAGCTTATACTCGAGTATATACGGTAGTTCTTTTTTAGGAACAGAAATATATTTATTTTAAAATCATATATGTCTACCTTACACAGTAATAAGGATTGGGATTTCAATTAACTTTGTTGTAGTTAACACTAACCCTACACTAACTTTATGCTTTTACTAACTCTAACTATACACCTACCCTAACCTGAAAGTTATACTATCCCTAATCTAGCATTATTATTATTATTATTATTATTATTATTATGTTATTTATATAGCACCATCAAATTCCGCAGCACTTTACAATGGGTGGACGAACAGATATGTAGTTGTAACCAGAAAAGTTGGACACACACGAACTGAGGGATTGAGGGCCCTGCTCAATGAGCTTACATGCTAGAGGGAGTGGGGTAAAATGACACAAAAAGGTAAGGATAGTATTATTATTATTATTCATTACCCCTACACCAACCCTGACTGTAAACTTCACTCATAAGGATTTCTTGGGCCAGGGGTCAAGGTGCCTTTGAATGGCACTCAATGCTGCCACAGACATACAGGCTCCGGTGTATCTGGAGTCCCAGTGGGACTTCAGATATCTGCTAGAGCAAACTGAGTGTTAATTGCAGGTGGAGAAAGACAATGCTCAATTTATGTTTTTATTCCTAGTGTCAGTGTTCCTTTTCATTTGTAATCACTGGTAAATTTGCATCTTCCATTAATAGGAGTTGCTAAGTGGTTAAACTTATTCTTGTCACTCTCTGACTGAAAAGCAGACCTTAATTATCTAGGTGTAAAGCGAAAAAGTACCGTAAGTAAAAGAATACAAACGCTCTGTACATCCTATATTAAAAAAAAATAAATAAATTTAAATATATATATAAATTATTTTTAAGACCCATCTTTAAGCATGGTTTATATAATTCTCAATATATCTGTAAAATGTGGCATCTGTGAAACCCTCCTGCTTAGTTTTCTGCAGACTGGTGGTTATAACCCCCTGGTGATCCAGTGGGGGAGTGTGTGGTTTGCACCTCCAGTGGATGCAGACCACAGTAATTGTTTGCTCTCTCGCAGTCCTGACACTGGGTGAGTCAGAGCAAAGACTGGGAATACCAACTGATGTGCTATGACTCCTTAATGAGAGCAGGAACATGAGGGTGCAATTACTGTGGTCTGCACCCACTGGAGGTACAGACCGCACTATCCCTATGCACCCCACAGCGGCCCTGCTGCTTGCCCGAGCACAGCTTAAAGAGACTCTCCACTGCCTGAAATACAAAATTTTAAAAATACAATGTTTAGTAGACATGCATTTAAATATGTATTTTGTCAGTGGTGGTATACCTAAAAACTGTTTGCAAAACCTGCATTCTCTTGTCTGCAGCCTTTGCAAGCTCGCCCTTTCTAACTCCTCCCAGACTTGTCCATTCACAGACTTCCTAATGTAGCTCAATGAGAAGTCTTTGCAAGGAAGGTGCTCTGAGCAATAACTGCCTCTTGAGTTTAGCTCCGCTAAGCTAACCATACTAGGAAGTAACGTAAGCATGTTGTCTGCTTGAAAGCCAAGGGGGTGTAACAATATTAATTTATAAAAGTGTAATTTTTCTATTGAAATCTGTACTTTTTGTAAAATGAAAAAGAGAGGACGCACTCTACACACAGAAAGCTTTTAAGCAAGCGAACGTGCTTTAGGGTTCTGGTGTGTCCCTTTAAGGCAGAAAGGAAAAAACAACAACTGCCCGCCTCCCAGAACAACATGTCCCATACATTAGTCAATACAAACTCTACACTCTTCAGTCTGGTTTCCGCGCTAAGCACTCTGTGGAAACGGCACTGACCAAAATATCCAATGATCTACTCGCTGCAAAATCTCGTGGTCACTACTCTATCCTATTTCTCCTTGACCTGTCTTCGGCTTTTGACACTGTTGATCATCAACAGCTTCTTCTCATCCTCCGCAATATCGGTCTACAAGATATTGCTCTCTCCTGGTGCTCCTCCTACCTCTCCCAGCGCTCTTTCAGTGTTTCTTTCTCTGGCTCTGCTTCTTCTCCCCAACTCCTCTCTATTGGGGTCCCCCAAGGTTCAGTCCTTGGTCCCCTACTGTTCTCCATCTATACTGCCTCCCTTGGTAAACTCATTAGCTCCTTTGGCTTCCAATATCATTTCTATGCAGATGACACGCAAATCTACCTGTCCTCTCCTGATCTCTCGCCTTCCCTCTTGACTAATGTCTCTGACTGCCTCTCTGCTGTTTCTAACTGGATGGCTACCCACTTACTTAAACTAAACTTGACCAAAACTGAAATTCTGGTCTCTCCTTCCTCAAGTGTTGTTACTCCTGTGTCTGTCTCCCTCCAAGTCAACAGTGCTACCATCAGCTCCACCACACAGGCTCGCTGCCTAGGTGTTCTCTTTGACTCCGACCTCTCCTTCAAGCCCCATGTTCAATCTATCGCCAAATCCTGTCATTTCCATCTTAAAAACATTGCGCGCATCCACCCCTACTTAACGCCAGATGCGACTATGGTGTTGGTCCATTCCACTGTCCTTTCTCACCTTGACTACTGTAATCCACTTCTCAGTGGTCTTACGTGCTCCCAACTTGCGCCGTTACAGTCCATAATGAATGCGGCAGCGAGGCTCATCTTCCTGTCCGCCCGCACCTCCCATGCCTCACCCTTCTGTCAGTCCCTACATTGGCTTCCTATAAAATATAGAGCTCAATTTAAAATTCTAATTCTTGCCTTCAAATCTCTACATAATGCTGCTCCCTTAGGCCCTTACGATCTGCTGAAGACTTACGTCTATCTTCTGTCCGTACTCCCACCTATGATGCTCGCCTTCAAGATTTGTCGAGGGCTGCACCGTTCCTGTGGAACTCGCTTCCCTCCTCCGTTATATGCTCACCCAGTCTCCACTCCTTCAAAAAATCGTTAAAAACCCACTTCTTCATAAAAGCGTATCAATTAAACTGTTAATAGCTCCCAACTGATTCCTCTTCTGCAACTGTCACTAGTCTAATACTATCCTTACCTTTTTGTGTCATTTTACCCCACTCCCTCTAGCATGTAAGCTCATTGAGCAGGGCCCTCAACCCCTTTGTTCCTGTGTGTCCAACTTGTCTGGTTACAACTACATGTCTGTTTGTCCACCCATTGTAAAGCGCTGCGGAATTTGACGGCACTCTATAAATATCATAATAATAATAATAATAATAATAATACACCCCCTGTATCCTCTTAAATTTGCAAAGACAAGCAGTTGTAAAATGCACATTTTTAGTTCTGTACATCCAATTTGCAAACCAGTAAATGCTAAGTGGTGGTCAATACCAGTGGAGCCAGAAATATGTAGCAAACAGATCGACTGTTGGTATTACAGAGAGTGCTTAATGTCTGCTTTTTACCAACACATATGTTAAGTATTTTAAATCTTATATATTTTATTTTCCTGACTCCTAACCATGTAAAACATGCTTCTATTAATTAATATAATATGGTGATTATTTATTATGCATGGTTCTGTTTCTGTTTGCATGATCAGAAGTATAATAAATAATTAAGAGAGATGTCTTTCAAAGAGTCTGTAAGTAATGTTTTTGTTCAAATGGCTAGTTTGTCTCAAATAATAATAATGTTCGTCAAATGACCTTAAACTTTATCTTTTCCAAATGATTTTTATATTTAGTGTCTTTCCATAATAACATTTAGGGGTAGTTAACTTGATGAATCAAGTATTCAATGAATATGCCAGGAAGCAGCAAATTAAAAATGGTGCTAATAGAAGTCTAGTTACATTCTATTTACTCAAGTGTTAATTCTTCAAATTATCCAGCAGATGTCAGTAGAAGCCTAAATATGAAAGAATGTTGCTGACTTTTGTTCAATTACTTTTTTCGTTTTCTTTTATTTTTTAAACAAACATTCCGAATATTTTATGTCAGGTAATCAAGTTTCCATTATGAATCATTATAATGTTAAGTTAATTATATTGTTTTTGACTTTTTTTTGTTTTGTTTACTGAAATTTGTTATTATGTTTCAGCTATGAACTTGTAAAATACTTAAGACATTACATTAAGAGCTCCTTGGGGTCTGTGATAGAAGAGGAAACCGAAAAATGCACCTTTGCTCAAAGCCAGGGAGAGGGATTAGGATATGACACCCTTGTGCAACGAGTTACCAAAAGGACACGTGACTCAAAAGAGTAAGTAACAGTCTGCATGTTGAGCAATTTGAATATTTGTAGTTTTGAGGAAACTAGACATGCACAACTTGCCCATGTGAGACAAGTGAGAATGATTGGTTCAACTACCTTGTAGAAAGAGGGCAAATACATTTAAACTTTATATTTTTGAAAGGTGATTGAAACAATATTTTTTGTAATCTTCTTAGTCTGAATGGGAAATTTTGCAGTCTGGTTAGCTCCTTCAGAGTTAAGAAGTGAAGCTATATTAAATAAACCAGCACTAGATTTGTTACTGGACCTTGCAGGTAACTACGATTTTTTTTGGATGCACCAAAAGATGAGGAAACAAATTAGTTTTTAAAGTGTACGGTCACTTCTGTAGTACATATTCTCATAGACCAAAAAAATAGAATTGTTCAACAATGCATACAAAATAATCTCCTCTAACTAATTCCTTTACATGTTAAATGCTTGTGGACTCAGGAAATTGTGGTGAACTGCTCTCTATTTTCAATATTGTCTATTATATTTACTGACCAGCCGTATCTTAAGTGCATTTAACTAACATTTGTAGGTAGTGGCTGTTCGTTAACTGGTAAATACCAGCATTAGCAACTCAAACTACCAGCAATTTTTTTTAACGGCTCTCATCAACTACAATAAAAGCTATTCATTTCTAGTTTCTGCCTGGCTCCTAAACTTGTCATTAGAGTTTATCGACTGCAACTACCGGCCTTGAATGCTCAGTCAGTGTGGAGCCATCTATGGAATGTATCAGTATTTGAAATATATGGTCTTTTTTTTTTTAATCTTTTTTTTTTTCTAACAGGTTTTCTGTATGTTTCTATTATTTTCAATTATTTCGGTCCCCTCACTATTATTAGTTTGAGGAGATTAAGCGTTTACAAATGCAGCGGAGGGGGACGTGGCAAGGGGTATTTATAATCATATTGAGAGCTCAAGAGATTGAGCATGTTCAGGGCCCAATTAATTATGCATGGTCCATGGAGGAGACTGAGCATAACCTGAGCCCTGGTATGGGGACACAGCTCCAAGGCTGCTCTCCTGGCCTTCAGTATTTAGGCAGAATGGATGCTTAGTAGGCTGCTAGTATTTTGGCATAATAGTGGCCCAATAGACTAGGAATCTCCTGAGCCCAGATATTTGGGCAAAATAGAGGCTTTAAAAATTGAGCATCTCCTGGGCAATCAGTTTGTACTGTTCTTCACTCAACAGTCTACATTGTAGGAGGCATTCATTACACTTCCAAAAGTCCCATTGTTTTTTTGTTTCATATTATTTTAATTGTCTATGCAGCACTAAAAGGGTTAAAGCGGCACTGTCATGCCGAGCTTACCTTTCCCCAATCGCTTCCTCTTCTCTCCCTTTCTCAGGATTCTTTCTTCTTTTCGTCCTATCTCATCTAGTTTTCTTTAAAACATAAGACAAAGTAGGGACTATTTTGTCTTATGTATTTTTCCTACGCTTGCCCAGCTTTGACCCTGGGGAGGAGCAAAGTCTGCTCCATTTCCTGTGGTTAAAGCAATTTCTCAACAATTCTCACCCTCCTCCTGCGGCTTTGTTGGGCATTCGAACGCCGGCAAAACTACTGAATTTCGTCCTAACAGAATGAGAACAGTTTGTCCATTTGTGTTAGGATGCAATTGGGGACTTTTTGTTTTCAGACAAATTTACTAATACTAAGTAAAAATTACTTTGCCCCTACTCGCTATACTGCGAGTAGGGGCATGTCTACTAAACAGTGAGCAGCCTATTAAAATAATTGATGGGGGGACACATTGTCCTGCACCAGGAGTGGGGGCCAGTAAACTAAATGGGGGACCTAGTGTCCTCCCTCATCCCTTACCCATGAGCGGTGGGTGGGGGCCCCTAAGTTACAATGGGGGGGAACCGATTAACCACCCCCCTCGGCCCGCCACCCATGCACGGCGGGAGGGGACCCTAAAATACAAAAAGAGGGAGGACCTACTGTCCCAGCCCCCACCCATGCGTGACAAGTGGGAGCCTTAAGTTGCAATAGAGGAGGAAGCTATTGTCCACCCTCCCCGGGCCCTCACCCATGAGTTGCGGGCAGAGGCCCCTAAGTTTTGAATAGGGAGGGACCTATTATCCTGAGCTCTGCAGGGCTGGGAAAGGCTTATAAAGCCTTCCCACGCCCTGCAATTTGTGCTTTGATTGGTTTTGCCTGATTGGTTACTTGCAAAGCTCAAGATTTACGTGTCAGAGCACTCTTATTGGTTGGCTTAAATTAACCAATCAGAGCGCTCTGAGTCAAATTTATAAGCCTTTCCCCACCCTACAGAGCTCAGTCTGCGTGGTGTCCTCGCTTGGTGAAGATTATTTTTTTAGCGTCGGGATTTTATTTTTTTCTGCGTTTTTTTTTATTTTATTTGGCCTTTTTGGGGCTGAAAAAAGGAGGTTTTAGAAAGAAGACTTCTAATGGTAAGTATGATTTTACAGCAGGAGGAGGGTGAGAATTCTGGGGAAAGTGCTTTGACCACAGGAAATGGAGCAGACTTTGCTCCTCCCCTTGGTCAAAGCTGGGCAAGCGTAGGAAAAATACACAAAAAAAAAATAGTCCCTAATTTGTCTTATGTTTTAAAGAAAACTAGACAAGATAGGAAGAGAAGAAGAAAGGATCCTGAGAGAGGGAGAGAAGAGGAAGCGATTGGGGAAAGGTAAGTTCGGCATGACACTGTTGCTTTAACCCCTTAAGGACCAAACTTCTGGAATAAAAGGGAATCATGACGTGTCACACACGTCATGTGTCCTTAAGGGGTTAAAGGGAAACTCCAGTGCCAGGAAAACAATCAGTTTTCCCGGCACTGGAGGGTCCCTCTCCCTCCCACCCACCAATCCCCAGTTACTGAAGGGGTGAAAACCCCTTCAGTCACTTACCTCAGGCAGCGACATGTCCCACGTCGCTGCCTGCTCCTCCCCCGCCGCTTGCGTGCCCCACAGCGTGAGGACGTCCAGCGACGCTCTAGCACAGATAATCTGTGCTATGATGCAGGAAGTGACCTCTAGTGGCTGTCTAGTAGACAGCCACTAGGGGAGGACTTAACCCTGCAAGGTAATTATTGCAGTTTTTAAAAAACTGCAATAATTACACTTGCAGGGTTAAGGGTAGTGGGAGTTGGCACCCAGACCACTCCAACGGGCAGAAGTGGTCTGGGTGCCTGGAGTGTCCCTTTAATATAAAGTTTGAGCAAGAGCAAGCACACTAAAACAGGATGCAAGAGATCCCTTTGGTGGCCTCCCACTCAGTTTTCAAAATGATTTTAGCTCATCTTGTGCCATTAAAGAAATAACTTAACCCATTCGCACATCAGACTGATTCCAACCAAAAGGGTGGTCCAGATCCAAAAAAGGCAGGTGGGCTTCCCCCTGCACAAGGGATACAGAAACCCAAAACAATGGTTTTACCCATGTTGGGCCTTGTCATTGAAGTATAGCTTGTACATCTCTAGGCACAGTGAGCAAGGGATCCACAGCTGGATTACCCTTTTACCTTAGGAAGGAAAGAAATTAAAACATCCATAAGACAATGCTGAGAATGGATAACAACTTAAAGAGATACTCCACTACCCATAGACTAACAAAAGAACTAAGATCAGTGTTTAGTAGATATTCCCCCAATGAAAGCATGCATTCATTTAATTGTGCATTTCTTCCATTGGGGTGTCATTAAAGACAGCTTGCAAAAGTTGCATCTCTTGTCTAATGCCTTTACAAGCCCTCTCCTTCTAACCCAGCCCAGACTTTCTGTGGCTGTCCAATTACAGACTTCCCAATGCTCAATGAGTCTTTGCAAGGCATGTGTTCTGAGCAATTGCCTAACTCCCTAGTTTAGCTCCACTGAGCTAAGCATCCAGGGAGTTGTTACAGGACCAGGTCTCTGACTAGGGGTGGAACAAGGTTAATTTATAAAAGTACCAATTTCTATTGCAAACTGCACTTTTTATAAAATGAAAAACCAAAATCTACCAGCTTTTATCTTACTGTAGATATTTACAGACAACATTGAAAAGGAGCACAACATTGTTTAGCCTAAACTTGAGTTTACAGTGAGTTAACCAAAGTTCTGTATATTATGTTATCCGAAATGTATGATTTGCTGTTAATAGTAGGTCAAATTACCAGACACACATACATGCTAATCATTTAAATTATTATGTTCATAGTCTCTCTCTTCGAAAAAGGGTAGATGCTATAAAGCTAAGTTCTTGACACATAAAAAAAAAAAAAAAATCTATATATATCTATATGCAAGTAAAATATACAAATAGGGTGACAAAAGTGAACTTTGGGTCTGAAAAAAATGAATAAATCTTACTAATATAAGGAGGATTGAAAAAAATAAAGCTGTGTGAGAACAAGGAATGACGCAAGAAGTCCTTAAACGTTGATTGAAATAATAACAATATAGTGCAAAAGCAATGTAATGTAAACCACATCTAAACATACCATCATGCTTTGATAAGTAGATTACAATTACTAAAGTATATTTATTCAACAAGTTGTACTTTTTCCTAATATTTTGCTTCAGCATGTCTTTTAGGTGCTGCTCCATAAATTAATTGTCACAGTTTTCTTTAAAAAAAACAGACCCATGTCTGCAGTGATTTTCAAACATAAATGTGCACAATGCTTGACAAACCTTGGAACCAGATTTCCATGACTCATGTGCAAATATATTTATTTCTCCCACAAAAATTATGTAAATAAATAAACCATACATTTAAAGACACAACTGGCATTTCTATTATGTATTTAATGTGTTTAATGAAATGCTTATATTTTGCTTTAAGCTATTGATTTTCATTCTCTATAATTACACAGTGACGTGGAAGCATTAAATCATTTTTCACTGTTTATTGCCAGATTCATTTCAAGGCAGACTATTCAGTTTGTCTTGTTTTTTTTTTTCCAGTTCATTTATTTAAAATTATTTTTTTAATCATCAACATATTAACCATCCATTTGTATGAATTTATTTTTCCTGTAAGGTATACAGAAATGATGCATTCCTTGAAAACTGGCATGATGGCAGTTGTTGAAGCACTTCTTAACAAGTTTGAGGAAGACCAGGCTAAAAATAGAGAAATGTTGAAAAAAAATATGCATGAACAACACAGCGGTCATTATACTGACAACTGCTCTGACAGTGATTCATCCTTTAATCAGGTTTGTTAGTTCCCAATGTATTTAGGACTTCATGCATGTACTCATTCATTCTAAAAAAAATTAACTAGTTTATTTCCATTTGGTTGGCAATGTTATTGCTGCCAAGTGTACTATGCACTAGTCTGGAAACGTACAAGTTAAGGTAAAAATAAAATAACTCTGTTAATTGCAAATGTAATCAGAATAGAAATTAAGTTCATTTTAATCAATTTTGATATGCTTGTTATGTTTCCAGAGTTATACATTTATGAATCAAGAACAATTGCAACTAATTGCTGAACAGCTGAACCCTAGCCAGCCTGAAGAGGTAGGTACAAGTGTATTCTGTAATGGCAGTATCTGGCTTGACTTTTTTACACAGTTTGCATATTGTCTAAAAAAAATCATATGTACTGATCAAGGCATAAAAATACCAAAATAATATTCTCAGGCAATCCTTTTCTTACTTTTTTTTTTCCAGCTGTAACATTGTTCATATCCCGTAAATGAATACTAAACAGAGTGTTGTGTGATTACGTAGTAAAGCTGTTGCAAATACTTTTGTTTATGAAAATATAAATGAAAAAATAAAATAGTTGGCAAGATAATAGCTCCCATGCTGTTGTATTTGCTGACCAGCTTCTTTATTGTACTTTCATGAATTAACATTGCTTTTATGCATGTGTTAAGGTAACTTGTTGATGCATCTGTAATGAACAATATTGAAGGAGACAGGGGCAGTTAGATTGGGCTGTTTTGATGCTTACTTTGTTGTGACTTTTATTTGCTATTAAACCGGTCACCTAAACAGACACACTCACT
Organism: Pelobates fuscus; assembly: GCF_036172605.1. Lineage (NCBI taxonomy): Eukaryota > Metazoa > Chordata > Amphibia > Anura > Pelobatidae > Pelobates > Pelobates fuscus. The sequence goes on from NC_086318.1 coordinate 298,205,826, forward strand.
GACCAACACTCTCAGACACACACAAACACACTGACAGACACACACAAACTCACACAGACGGACACTCACTGACAGGCACACACACACACAGATAAACTCATAGACAGACAAACTCACAGACACACGCAAACTGACAGACACACACAAACAATCTCACTCACAGATACACACACTCACACACACTCACAGACACACAAACTGACAGACACACACACACACAAAATTACAGACACATACACACAAAATCACTGACACACACACACTCACACACATACATTCAGAAGTAATTTTTAAAAAACATTTTTATTATTTTAATGGAAATCCGCTCAGCCTTCCTACCTTTGGAGTGCTGGCATGGTAGACTTTCCCTGGGGTCCAGTGGGGCTGCTGTCATCTCCCTGCTTTGCTCCCTTTTGCGCACTGTTTAGTATTCTAAGGCTGGAATGATGTCATGATCTGGCTCCCAGAATCACTGCTAGGCACGCGAGGGAGCAGAGCAGGGAGATAACCGCTCCTTCGCCTCCTAGCTCCATTCCACAAATCGGCCGCCAGCCTACCTCTGATCTCCCACAACACTGGCCGGCCCGCATCTATTCTCCCACAACACCAGCCGGCTGGCTGCCTGAATTCTCTGCTTCGGACCGACATAACTCAGACGCCAGGACATGGTGACCTGGTGCATGGTATTTGTCAAGCCCTGTGTCAAATCATTGACGCCAGTGCACAGGGCCGGCGTGTGTCCTATAGGCGACTTAGGCAGTCGCCTAGGGCGCACCAGCCTGGGCGGTGCAAAATTTGAGTGACCCAGCAGGAGGGAAGCGTACAGCTCTCCTCCTGCCAGTCACTCAGTGTAGCGTAGCCGGACGTCGGGCCCCGTAACAGGTGCACCTGTTTCCTGTCCTCGGCTGGACTGCCAGGAAGTGCTTACTGAGAAAGCACTTCCTGTCAGTCCGACCGGGTACAGGAAATAGATGCCCCTGTACCGAGGTCAGCGCCGCCCAGCCACGCTACAAAGATAGGTTGGAGACACAAGGTGGGGGGAGGACCACCAAGAAAGGGGGTCGGAACCGGACCACTAAGGGGGGGGGGGGGGGGAGGACCACTAAGGGAGGGGAGGAGAGAGTACTAAGGGACAGGGGAGAGCACTAAGGTACAGGAGGAGGGAGCTCTAAGGAATGGGTGGTGAGAGCAGGAGGGGAGTAAAGATCACTAAGTGATAGGAGGGGATAGCACTAAAGGACAGGAGGGGAGTGAGGGAGATCACTAAGGAACAGGAGGGGAAAACACTAAGGGACAGGAGGGGAGAGTTCTAATGGACAGGAGGGGAGACCTCTAAGAAACAGGGGGAGAAGGGGAGACCTCTAAGGGACAGGGGGGGGGAGAGGAGATGAAACCACTAAGGGATTGGGGGAGTGTAAGACAAACAGAGAGGCTGAGGAAGGGGTGAAAGAGACATACAAGGGGCTTGTAAGAGATATTTATCTAAAGGGACACAAAAACGTAAAGGAAAAAAAATTACAAAAAAAAAAGTATTAACAAAATAAATATAATAAAAATAAAGAGCTGCTCCCCTCTCAGCCCCTATTCTACCCCACAAACCCTCTCTTTCACACTACACACATACACATTGCATCCTTACACATACACAGAAACACACAATGCATCCCTACACACACACACACACACACACACACACATACATGCACAGAAACATACAATGCATCCTACACTCTTCAGTTGCTTACACAGACAGAAACTCACAATGCACTCATACACACACACAATGCATGCATCCCTTACACACACACAGAAATAAAATGTACCTCTTACACACACTCAATGCACCACTTACAGACATGTGCTTGTTCAGGTGAATGTAGCTCTCTTGGTTTCATATTTAAATATAATTGGGAGTCCAGGCCAAGCCCCTGGTTTTGCATCCTTCCCTGTCATGGGTTCCTCATTGCAGGGCATGGCGCTATTAAACCTTGCATTGCAGATATATAATCTGTCTATCTATACTTTTGCTTTTATTTAAGCATGTGTACTGTGGCAATTTAAGCCTGATAACCCACATATTCTTTCATATTTTTAACTGAATATATTAGGTTTTTTCTTAAATGTAATAAGTAGAAGTTGTATGCAGTAAGGTGGTTAAGCTACAGTTTGAATCTTTTGTTTGGAATTTGCTGTTCAATCAGTCACAGCGTGATCATTCCTTCCACCAGCTGATTAGTGCAAATGAAAAAGGCAATGATTCTATTAAAAGCCCTGTACTTTCTAACACCACAGGCCACATGAATACGTAACAATATCTTATCACATTGAGGGTGTCATTATTGCTTTCTGCGTGTAAGTGCCTTTGTGGATTTGTGTGAACTTCATTATGATTCCTAGAGGAGTTTATAAAGTCTGTTTTTAGAATTTGAACTAAAGGAGGTGAACAAAACTGTATAGCATTCTTTTGCATTTCTCCGGGTTAAAATGCTTTCTATGGTCATCTTTATTGTCATTTTATAAAGAATGCATTGTTGCTGTTGCTACTAATGTTTGACTAACAACAAAAAAGGCTACCATAATAAAATATATTGTAATTTGAAGTATTTTTATTTAATAATAGCATTAATAATGTTTTGAGTATCTTACTACCTTAGCCAGATTAAAGTAATAATATAGTTAATTTGTTCACCCATTTTTATTTTATTTTTTTTCTTCACATTACAGGTGCGAAAAGAAGCAATGCAAACTTTATGTTCTGCTCCACCATCTGATGTTCTCAACTGTGAGTGTTGGAATATTCTTCATAAAAATCTCACTCTTTCCCTTGCTGATCCAGACTCCACATTTACAGTAAGATATATTTTTATAATTTAATCTCATTTTTATAGCCATAGACCGACGTGACCAAATGTGCTTGGTAAACTTGATGAGGGTATCACAGAGGGCACCTTTTACAGCTCTTTTGTTTTAGCTGTAGTTCACCATGTTTACAGTGATAGCATTTCAGCTAATATGAAATCCACAATTGATGTTGTAATAAAGTTCCTCCTTTATTTTGTGTTCCTCAGGTGCGGATAAGAGGCATATCTTTTATGTAACTGAAAACAATCAATTATATTAATGTAAACGGACTCCTGTTCACGATAAGAAAAATAATTAGTCAACTAATCTCATTTCATTCTTTATGTATTTGTCCATGCAGGTCCACCTTGTTAGTGCTGGGTATTGTCCAATCAAATGCTTCTCAAGGAGTAACGAGGACAAATCCAAAGTTCATTTTTTTAAAATAATTTTTTTACAGAGAGAGGTGATTTTCTTCAGATTTATTTAAAGAAGAAAATCATACTTTTGTTGGTATTTGTTCAAGTGCAATTAACCATATATACTCGAGTATAAGACAAGTTTTTCGGCACATTTTTTTTGTGCTTAAAAACCCCCACTCATCTTATACTCGAGTCAGTGTTTGTATTATGGCAACTTACATTGCCATAATACATACCAGGACCGTCGGGCTTGTAAACGAGGGGTTCTGTTGGGGGCTGGGAGCGAGCTGTTACTTACCTTTACAGCAGCTCCCTTCTCCTCCGTTCCGGTCAGCTCCACTGTAAGTCTTGCGAGAGCCGCGGCATCTGAGCGTTGCCACGGGGCTCCGCGTGGCACTCAGACCGCAAGACTTACAGCGGAGCTGACCAGAATGGAGGAGAAGGGATCTGAACGGGGCTGCTGTAAAGGTAGCCCCCCTCCTGCACAGCCCATCCGCTGGACCACCAGGGAATAATATAGCCCCCCCTCCCTGGCCATGTATCAAGCAGGGAGGGGGGACAAAAAATAAAATAAAAATTTTAATAATATTAATTTTTTTTTTTAAAAATGTTAATATTAAAATAATAATAATATACGGGTGAACTTTACTCGAGTATATACGGTAATCATTTTTGTATGTCTGATAAAAAGGCGACTTGCTGTAGAAAGTTGTAGTGGTCTAAAGTTCAAGCTCAGTCATCTACTGAGTAAGGATAATTTAGTTATTTTCCACAAAATCTTTTAGCAAGTGCTTGCCTGACTTTGCCATACAATTAGATGTATGTTTTAATACCAGCCTTAGACATATTCTCACAGAGCATAATAGGAGTCATAGTCCAGAAGGAGCAGCCAAATTATTGCAGGGAATTTAATGAGACATACATTATCAACTGAATGGCTTGTGGTTATGGTTTTTTTTTTTGTTTGTTTTTTTTTTTTTTTGGGTGGGGGGGGGATTGTTTTCCTTTTCATATTGAGTTCTGCACCTAACAGAGATAAAACAAAACATGATTTCATGTGGGTTTTTTTATTTTATTTTTTTTTATTTGGGAGTTAAGATAAATGCAGTGTAATTAAACGGACTCTCCAGTGCCAGGAAAACAAACAGTTTTCCTGGCACTGCAGGTCCCCTTTCCCTCCGACCTCCCAGCCCAGGTTGCTGAACGGGTGACAACCCCTTCAGTCACTTACCAGAGGCAGCGACATGTCCCACATTGCTGCTTCCTCTGTCCGCCGACTGGGGAGACCTAATGTGCATGCGTGACAATGCCATGCATGCGCATTAGACCTCTCCGTAGGAAAGCATTGAAAAATGCTTTTCAATGCTTTCCTCAATGTGAAAAAAATATTTTCAATGCTTTCCTATGGGGATTTTAGCGACGCTGGAGGTCCTCACACAGCGTGAGGACGTCCAGCTACGCTATAGCACAGAAAACATGTGCTATAGACCAGGAAGTTCCCTCTAGTGGCTGTCTAGTAGACAGCCACTAGGGGAGGACTTAACCCTGCAAGGTAATTTTTGCAGGTTATGAAAACTGCAATAATTACAGTTGCAGGGTTAAGGGTAGTGGGAGTTGGCACCCAGACCACTCCAACGGGCAGGAGTCGTCTGGGTGCCTGGAGTGTCCCTTTAAGTGGTAATGGTGCTTAGAGCAACCCTTTCCGTCATATTCTAGAGATCATGTTTTTAATGCAGATCTATAATATCGCGGATAACTTGGCTGAAAGCTGAGGGATCTGTGCCCTCTGATGCCCCCCCCCCCCCCCCAACGATTTGCAGACTTGGGAACTGGCTTTATTGACCATTACTAATGAATTGATGGTACCACTGGGCCTTCTTTCTAGGCACCGGCATCTTTTATTTTCTTAGAGGGCAGTACCCTGATATGTCAGCCATTGATCATAGCTGGTCTTGCACAAGAATCAGCATTGAGAGATGTGATAAAGCGGTGGATGGCCTGGACCAACGACAAAGTTGACAAAGGCAGTGGAGCTTGAGTAAAATATTTTTAGGGCATAAGTAGGGTATTCTGTAATGGCAGCAAAAGTTACACATTTTCTCTCTAATATTATTTGAATCACACACAGTGTTACAAATCTGTCAATGTTAGCCAAACTTGTATATAGAGCTGTTTTAATTGGGACAAATGTGTATAATGTGCTTGTAAAAATGTTTGAAAAAGATAAGTTAATTGCATGACATTAAGAAACGTTAAAAAATATATTTATACATTTTATACATTTTAGAAGGGCAGAGTACTCTATAAATCCACATCATGAACAGAGGCATTAGTGAATTATGGTAAGCTTTTGCAGTGGTATATAAAAGAGAAAACATTAGCTTGAAGTTATCTAGCTATTGTTATTTGCTCTGTGTAAGTTTAAATATTTTTAGGGGCATGAGAGGGGGACTGGTAATTCCACTGATCTTGTAATAGGTGTAGTATGATTATCTCAAAATTTGAAAATATCAGTTAATTCAAAATTGTGACTTGATACAAGTATCTATTACACATGCCCAAATGCATTGACATTTGAGTTTATATATTAACATTGGCATTGTAAACATAGTTTGTGTGAAGGGGCAAATAAGGCCGTATAGGAAGCGTACCAAGAGTAGCATAGTAAAAGGGGGGAATTAAGTCGGTTGAACTGTGCCGGAACCGACGTTGCGGCAGACCTGTAATAAAAGAGGGCCCACCCATGAGGTGTAATGAAAAGTATAGATGGAGGGAGGGTATATGTGAATCGCTAAAATCACGTACGGGACAGAGGAAGGTGAGTAGGGGGGTTTAAGTATGGTAACATGCCCCTCCCACAACTGCAGGCCAAGTCTTTGTATATATAATTTAGTTCCAGATGGCAGAAATGAAAATAATAGATATGGGAATAAACCAGAGGAACTAGCTATATTTATTCTCTAGGTAAGTGTTATTATGGTTAACAAACATTTGATTGTTTTGGTGTAAACTGGATACCATTGTTTTTTTTTTCCAACAATGATTTTTCTTTTAGTTCTGAGATAAAAATGTTAATCATACATATAAAACCAGAAAAGAAAAACGAATCCTAGCTAATCAATCCCAGGGCTATTGTGATATTTTAAAACGAAGTAGGATGTATATTAAAAACCTGGCATTGTTAAACAATGGTAATACCATCTACTGGTTGATATTTCACAAATATCCATAGTTACAGGTCCATCACAGCACATTTTGCCAATCAATACAATCTACAGAAGATAATGAATAACTTGTTAACATTTCTATTTCTACATTTTAGTGTTTGTAGTTTCCCCATAAATGCTTGGCTATGTCATGTAGTACTGCAATCATTTATATAAACTAAAATTATAAAACATTTGTATATCCTTAGGAGAAGATTTTGCGCTTTTACGCTAAGACCTTTTCCTCGTCGTCTCTGAACATGGCAAGAGAAGTATATGCTAGTTTAGGTATGTGCATTTTGTTCAATGATAATGCCATTATCTTTGACACATTTTTTTAAAAAAAAATATATCAAACTTTTATGATTTTGATAACTACAGCTTTTTAACTCAAATGAATCATAAAGCACTGCATAGTGTGCATGAATAATTCTGTAAATATTGATAGAACACATACCCTGCTGATCTCTAATTGAATGGACATTATACACAATAATTGGAAATGCATCGTCTTCATCCCTTCCCAGTTCAGGTATGTCTCATTCTAAAAGCACACATAGCTTGCTTATTTTTTCTTTTCTTTTCCTGTTAGTAGCATTGTCCATTTGTTTACCTTTTTGTATAACTATTTCTGAGGTGCATCATGTGCCCAGATTAAATGTTCTTATGAAGGAAAGTGTTTTGGCTGCTGTAATGTTTTTTTTTTTGTTGTTTTTTTTTAACCAGTAAGGCTTTTGATACATTGAGAGTCAATGTTTTTGTACTACAATTATAGGTCTGGAAATTTCAAATATACTCTTTGAGTACTCTATTGATTATGTCATTGACTGGTATAATCCATACATTTAGCACATGCACATTAGTTCGAGTTAGCAGTAACAAATTATACCAAAGCTAGTGAAGAAGAGTATGTCGTGTTCAATCTTATAACATGGCTTTAATATAATGCTTATGAGCATCCTTGCACATGAAGCAGTTTTTTTAAATAGACTACAAAAATGGGAAATTGATTTTAAATTATTAACTGTTCACCTACCGTAATTCAACTAGTTGTTGCGGTGTTAATCACTCACATACCACAAAAATTATTCTACTTCCATGTAAGGTTTTTCACAGAGGATATGTATGGATGTGTGTGTGTGCTTTATTTTAATACTGGTAAATGGTAATTTTAGTCAAGAGAATTGTGAATGTGTTTACAGGTATATTCTGCAGTAATGCCATTGACAAGTAAAACAAATCCAGTTGTAAATTCTCACAGTTATGTTATTTAGTACAAAACCAAAAATATTACTTTTTATTATTATTTTTATACTTTTATATCCGCAATTATACTCCAAGAGCCATTTCACATCTCAAATAGCCGTTGCTCTGCTATTAATTATGTGTACCACTCACTGGTAACTTACAGTAAGTAACATGTCATTCTGATAATGGAAATATTTGACATATAGTGCTCTTAATGAGCTGTAGCTGTGAATAGTAGGACTTTGCTTTATATATCCATAACTTGATTTATTGAATAAGCTGTGTTCAGAACTTTGGAACATTCCTGTTTTTTTTTTTTTTTTATTTCAGCAAAACATTTGGAATTGTCATTTATGTCTAAAGAAATTCAGAAACTATTATCAAGTGTAGTAGACATAACAAACCCTGATGTAATTCGCCTATTGAAAAAGGTACTTTTTTTTTATCATAGTTTGCTTGCTTTCTGAAACTTGGCATAATCATTTGTATTGATACATCTTATTATTGTTTTGGTCTTTATAGATACGACTTCTTAATGACTACCAGAAGGAGGCTCCATCATTCTGGATTAGACATCCAGAAAAGTAAAGTATTATATTTTATATTCTAAAATTTGGTTTCATTTTAGATTTGTTAAATGGACACTGTAAGCACTATAACCATTTTAACTCACTGAATTGGTTATAGTGCCAAGTGCCCCTTGCACAATTTTTCCATTCAGTGGTAAACCCCTTTCAAGCATTTTAATACTGAAGTAAAGTCCTTGGCTTCCCATAGACTTGCTCCCTTGGAGATTATGCCAAAACAAAGAACCCATTCTTCCTTGTAGACATAATGATTCATACCTGCAATGGCACTGTGATAGACTGAAAGCGGTCAGCTGACACTGTCAGCCAATCACAGCAGCCAATTTTTGCTCAGGCTAATGCTTCCTCATTAGCCCAAGCAGCATAAAGATCCCCTTGAATCCTGGACTGCTTAGGACATTTGTTTAGCATTAAAAACAATGTAGAGCAGTTGAATAGATTAGAGACAATAAAACAAGGTAAACTGGTAATGGCAGGAGATTTCAACATGATCTTAGATGTAGATGCGGACAAAAGGCTTCCCAAAGATGATAGATGCTCCAGGGAAATAGTCAGCCGGACTAATAAATTCCAACAAATCCTGAATAAGCACTTATTATATGACTTCTGGAGAGCCTTTTGCCCGAATGAACGGGACAACACATATTTTTCCCAGATTTATTTCTCATATTCTAGATTGGACATGTTCCTAGGCGAAGCTCATTTTACGAGAGTGATAGAGAAAATATATATATTGGAAATAAGATTGTCAAATCATAATGCGGTTAATATGATATCTGATGAGAAAAAGAATAGAACCCCAGGTATGGATTGGAGATTAAAGAATTCCATATTGACAAAAGATTCAAATGTTACATATCTAAGGGAAATTATCGATTTTTTTTTTTTTTTTTTTAAAGAAAATGATTCTGATGAAATTCAGCCAGTAAATATTTGGTGTGCATACAAATGTGTGCCGAGAGATCACTTAATAATGCTGGGGTCTAGAGATAGAAGAGAAGACGAACTTCCGCTCCCAGAGTTATTATTAGAATTTAAACAATTATCAAGAACAAATAGGCAAGTTCCATCAGCTTTAACTACCAATAAGTTAGTAGAAATCAAAAATAAGAATTTTGTACCAGGAAAAAAAAAATAACAGAATTTAAAAAGACTAAATCAATCTTGGTACTTTAAAAATAATAAAGCAGACAATCTCCTCACTAGTAAATTGAAAAAAAAAAAAAAAATAGCAACGGGAAGAATCTATGAAATAAAAGAGAATGACACATATAGTTTAAAACCACAAGATATTGACGCTGCATTTGGCCGTTATTATAGTAAGCTCCATAATATCCCGCAAGTTATTTCTCCACTAACTTTGAAACAAATACTTATAGAATATCAAACTTCCCACCCTCTCTAAAGTCCAGTTTAATTCTCTAAACCAACCATTTTTTCGGTAGCAGAAATAAGAAGAGCTATAGATCAATTAAAAAACAATATTGCCCCTGTCCTGGACGGGTTTACAAACTTAATCTTTAAAATATTAAAAGACAAAGTGGATTATAAATTGGCACAGATATTCAATTCAATTGGACAAGATCATGATTTCCCCAGTGAGATGATGTGTGAAAATATAATCCCCATTTTAAAAAACAGCTAAGGACCCTACACAGATTGGTAGTTACTGGCCAATTTCACTTTTAAATACTAATTCAAAATGATATGCCTCTATATTGGCAACAAGATTAAAATAAATAATCCCGGACTTGATCAACAAAGATCAAGTATGTTTTGTAGCAGGAAAGTCATCCAATAGTAACATAAGGCAACTTATTCATATATTGGATAGTATTATTATTATTGCCATTTATATAGCGCCAACAGATTCCGTAGTGCTTTACAATATTATAACAAAAAGACAGAGAACCCCATGTTGGTCCTGTTTCTAGATGCTGAGAAAGCATTTGACAGGGTCAACTGGGAGTTCATGATAGACACTTTAAAAAAGTTTGGTTTCTGTGGAAGAATTTTAGATTTGATAAAGGCATTATATGTGTCTCCATCGGCAAAAATTGTAGGGGCAGGTATATTGTTCTCATGGTTTTTGATCAGGAATGGCACCCATCAAGGGTGTCCTTTGTCTCCCCTATTATATGTTCTCACATTAAAGCCATTTGCTCAAGCAATTAGACAACAGAAAGATATAAAATGATGCCTAAAGGACACATGGGAAGGAAAAATGTGTCTATATGCGGACGATGTAGTAGCCACTTTAACAGATCCTATAATTTCACTGAGGTTTCTATTAGAAGAGGTTGAATGATATAGGCAAGTTTCAAATTTATTTTGGTGTTGCAATGCCATCTATTGCCCAGAGTCTAGATGACAACATGTGAAGAAGATACACCCACCTGACTCCATTGGCCACTTTAAATTAGCGACATAAAGAAAGTTAAGAGCCTAATGGGGTTCTGAGGCGATGAGGGCGTGGTGTGGACGCAGGACGTAGCCGTGCGTCGAGAGGTGGGGATTATGATGGCGGTCTGAGGGTTCCGAGATGCTGCGAAAATGCCGACAAGCTGAGTAGAGCTGAGTTGAGATTGACAGACTGACAAGCCGTTTGAAGCTCCCCTGATCTACCAAACTTCCTCTAAAGTCTTCTAAACTAACAGATATACTCCAATTTAAAGACTCCAAGTTAAATCAACTGATAATTGCCAGTTCTGGGGTAAAACCGAAATGTTACGGTTGGTGTGCTGGAACAGCGTGTAACATCGCTATTCTCCGAAAATATCATTTCAAGGTCTGGTGTTTTAATTGTATTTATCTGCAACAAAGAGACTTTCTTCTGAAACCTTCTATAGCCATAATCAAGTCAAGGTTGAAAATACTTGCTGTGCAAACTGCTGTGTAAACTTGGAACAGCAAGCAAGGAACAGCTGAGGGCTAATTGCCTGTTGGAATTCCCAACACTGAAGGCTGCAGGCTGGAAAACTTCATCTGAAAGCTAAGAAACCTCTTTACAAATATATTGTTTTCTTCTCTTTCTTAAATCAATGTAATCAATTTTTGACTCATAGAATATATAAAATCCATAGAATTTGATTATATTATATACCAATCTATATTCTATTATACCACATGTATAAAAAATATATATAAATAAAAAAAAAAAGCGGGAAAGAGAAAAGAGAATATGGTAAATAATAGTTAAAAAGAATTAAGCGAGTAAAGATAAAGTAGAAGGAACGTAACACAGAAGGAAGCTGATGGCTCCCAAAAAAATAGTTCAAGATCTTAAACTTGCATCAAACCGAGAAAAAGGAGATAAAGGAGAAGCATATCAAGAAAAAAACTTAGATGTATTTTTTTCTCCTCAAGCAAAAGATTCAAAAGGGATTAAACCATGACTATCTTTAACTAATCCAAAGTCACCTGCTATGGACACAAACAAAGAAAATAAAGATAATGAAGAAATTACTACTAAAGTCCTGAATGAAAGTCTCCAATCTATCTTAGAAGAAATAAAGAAAGAAATTGCAAAAAATTCCACAGAAATGAGACATGAAATAAAAAGTGAAATCTCTAAATTAACTGAAAAATTTAAACTCATGGAAGACCGATTAGGAAATGCCGACTTTCAAATAGACTCACTCCATGAAGAAGTTATTATATTGACATCGAAAGTCTACAATCTTGAAAACAAAATAGAAGATCTTGAAGATAGATCACGTAGAAAAAAATCTTAGGTTCCGCAATTTTAAAGATTCTAACAAACAAGAAAACCTGCAACAAATGCTACACGACTACTTTAAAGTTTTAGGTCTAAAAATGGATGGCCATAATGAGAAAATTGATAGATGTCACAGACTGCATAAACCATCAAATATTGCATCGCATATCCCAAGAGATATAATCACCTGTTTCCACTCGTTTGAATTTAAAGAACAAGCTCTAAAAGCCAACAGAGAAAAATCTATAAAGGAGGGTCCGTATGCAAATATTATTGCACTTCCACACCTATCCTATAATACCAGAAATAAGAGAAGAATGTTCTTACCAGAAATTAATATCTTAAAGCAACATAACATTAGATTCAGATGGAGCTTCCCTACGAAGTTGATCATTCAAAAAGATGGAAAAACCGAGACTTTTGATCAACCAGTTAAGCTAAAGACTAGGCTACAGAACAATTCATTTAATTAATCTCAAATTGGGTCTTTCAAGCGTTTAGGAGGTGCTGGGTAGACTAAGAGGCTGGAGAGAATCAAAATGATAAATTTAAATATGTGTTTATTGTAAATAACGTCCCTTAGAATAATTCTTCAACAAGATTTTTATTATGATATAGATATGCTCTAAGGCACAAATACAAAAATAGGGGGGGCGGGGCCTGACAGGCATGGTGGAGAGACGTGTATAGAGGGAGCTCCTCTCCTATGCCGACTAATAAGCAAACTTTTGCCTAACCCAGCTTGATTTGGGTGGAATCCAGGGCCTCACCTACTACTTACAACAGTTAAGGAACAATGCAGGACCCAAAGATTCGAAGTGAGTCCATCTGTTGCACGTCTCGGAAAATGCGGCCTAGGTTGCACCGGGCGGGAGAAGCGGCCGATCTCCCGGTCTGGGGCTACACGACGGCACTTACTGGAAAACAGATGCCCCATTTCCCCCCCCTATGGACCGGTGGGGGTGATCCCGGTCCACCCCTGGGAGGCTGCCCTGTTCGCACAGAACCATGGGGTGAAGCCATGCCAGCTCACACACAAACCGACGACTTACCTAAGATGGAGGCTGCCACGAGGACCCCCAGCAACACGGGGGAAAGGCAAGATGTCCTGTCCAGACTGGACAAAATCTTTGAAGATTTCTGGCAGAGAGTGGAGAGCAGAATGCAGCATCCCCCCTTAAAACAACCAGGTAGCTGCTCTACATCACGGCAAACACAAACCAAGCGGCAGCCTGGGGCTCCAGCAGCACGCAGACCCCCAACATGGCGGCGAACCGCAAAGAGCTCACCGATCCAGCGCAGGAAGACTACCAAGAGGGTCGCGCCGCGGCCTATCACGGAGACCCATCAATGAACTGCGGTGCCGGGTACAAACCCAATCTGGTCACAAGGAACAACCTGGGGGCACACACAGAGACTCAGAGGACCACCGTCCCTCTTAAAGCCGCAGGACAATGCGATACCACTGTCCGGCATAGGCTGATACAGGTGCCAGGATTGCATGAAGACAAGCTGTTGTCCTTCTGTGACGCTACTCTCCTACACCCTTGAACTCCTGTCACACCACATCTTTTTCCTAATCTCTGGTATCACCCCTGGCACACTTTTTACCACATGTAACTAGCCAGGAGCCTCCCTGGGAAATTTCACTGTTTAAAATGCATGTTGATATATGCAGGTCTCTATCTTTAACCTTGAGAATATCTGTGTCTTAGAAACACTATTTGCTGACTATCTATATGCAGTAATTTGCTTAGACACGTTAGACTTACTTGTTTTACTAACCAAAAAATGTGTGCTAACTTACTCTGATCGCCATGCAACTGTCTTATATTGTACAATACCACCTTGCTTGTTATTACAGTCGTGGCATCATAAACATGTTTTGTTATTTCTGGCACAGCAAAAATAAAGAATTAAAAAAAAAAATACAAAAATAGGGAAATTAGTAGGGTTATGGATATTTGTTAACACAAAACGAATTAGATTTAAGGGGGGGAAACTTTACCTTTTAATATATTTGATTCACTTTATTTGCTATCAGGTTTTTCAAGCCTTTAGGAGGTGTTAGGGAGATTAAGAGGTTGAAGAAAATTAAATCTATGTATATTATATACCGGTGTGTACTGTAAATAATATCCTTTTATTAGACTATTGTCACGAAATAGACACGTCCTAAGATATAATGGTAATTTTATTATGGCTATGGTTAATTGCCAACACAAAATTTAATAAGATTTAATGGGTGTTAATTTCACTTTTTCAATATATTTGATTCACTAAATTTGCTATTGGGATTTTCAAGATTTTAGGAGGTGTTAGGAAGATTAAGAGGTTGGAGAGAAGCAAACCTACCTATTTTTCATTGGTGTTTACTGTAAATAGTATTTTTTGAATGTTCTATAAGAGTATTATTATGAAATAGGCACGTCTTAAGGCACAACAGTAATTTTACTACGGTCACGGGGACTGGGTAAACATAAAATTAATAATATTTAAAGGGAGATAATCTCACTTCTCAATATATTTGATTCACTCAATTTTTTACTGGCTCTCTCAAGCCTCAGGAGGTATTAGGGAGATTAAGAGATTAGAGAAAATTAAATTTATGTATTGTATATATCGGTGTTTACTACAAATAATATCCCTTTGAATATTTTCCAAGATTATTGTTGTTATGGAATAGCACGTCTTAAGGCATAACAGTAATCTTGTTATGGTGTTGGGGATTTGCCAATATAAAATTAATAGACTTAAAAGAGGTTTTTTTTTTTTTTTTTCCTCTTCTCTCCTCTGCCTCCTGACTGCCATACTAAATATGTATTTTTCAACTAAACCTTGAGACGCCTGACCCTAATCCCCTCTTTCTGTGATGTTTCACAGAAATCTCTTGATCTTCCAAGTTTGAAGATCAAGTGAACCCATGGCTCTAGCCCTGGGATTTAAATTGTTAAATGTGGGTGAAACGTTAAAGTTTCACCCGGTGTTGTTTTGTTGTTGTTGTTGTCGTTACTTGCATTGTTGCACAAATTGGGCTATGGTCGGTCTAAATTATGTCATTTTTACGTTTCAAACTCTTTGGTATTATCGAGTCAGTATTTATCAAATCCAAGATAACTAATGTTAAAAATTATGGCCATAAATGTACAAGGTCTAAACACAAGGTGGAAAAAACAAATGCTTTATAATTCCTTGGTTTCTAACCAAATACAAATAGCCTTCCTCCAAGAAACACATTGGTCTCGATTTGAGTCGTCAAAGTCTGATAGCCAGTTATATAAGCAATCAAAAAATCTGCTTAAATTATGTGCCATGCATGGTCTTTACGATGCCCGGCGGGTAACACATCCAGATTTACGGGACTATACGCATCTGTCTAAAGTCCATAATTCGTATTCATTCGTAATTAGTAAAAGCTAAGGCATTGAATGAAATTAACACAATTAAAATCAAAGATAATACTTGGTCTGACCATAGTTTTGTAATATTGGAAATGGGTAAGGTCTTGCAAAGACCTGTGAATTCCTGGAGAATGGACGACTCTCTCTTTAGATCTAAAATAAATCAAGACTCCATAATTGAACTTTCAAGGTTCTTCTGGTTGGAAAACTCTTCTCCTGAAATATCACATTCCACCTTGTGGTCTACCTATAAGGCGGTCACTAGAGGTTATCTTATTAAAATAGAAAAACAAACTAAAATTAGGATAAATAGAGATTTAATAGATTTAAACATTCAATATTCTAATTTGTCCAAAATGAATAAAGATCTTCCATCTAATCAATTAAGATCGACACTTTTAGAACTTCAAAAACAAATTAACCTAAAGATAGAAGAAAAAATTAGAAAAACAATTAATAAATTGAGATTAAATACTTACCATCAAAGTAATAAAGCAAATAAAAAGTTAACTAAAAGATTAAAAAAGCAAAATTCAAACAATAGGGTTAATAAATTGGTTGAAAAATATAACACATATTCTTCTCCGGAAAAAAATTGGACAATTGTTCAATGAATTTTATAGTAAATTATATAATCTGGATACATCATCAGATAACCATGATATGAAAAAATACCTGGATAACACCGACATTCCAAAAATCACCAAACAAGATTTAGATCAACTCAACTATGAGTTTACGGTGAATGAAGTGGAAAAAGAGATTGATAAACTCGAATTAATACAGATATGAAAATATATGCAGCCATATTGACATGTAGTTTAAAATCATTTATTGAGAGAGTCGTTCATCCTGATCAGGTTGGTTTTTTGCCAGGAAGATCTTCCGATACCTGCACCAGAAGAATAGTAAACATTCTGGATGGGGCACTTTGTCGGGGGATTCCGCTGCTGACCCTGTCGTTGGAAGCAGAGAAGGCCTTCGACAGGGTCAGTTGGGGCTTCCTCGGCGAGGTACTAACTTCCTTTGGATTCATAGGTTGGATCCATGATGCCATTATGGCCCTTTACTCCGAACCAACAGCCAGAACTGTAGGAGCAAACATTCAATCAAGTTGGTTCAATTTACACAACGGAAAAAGACAGGGTTGTCCCCTGTCCCCTCTTCTTTATATTTTAACTTTGGAACCCTTAGCAATTAACATTAGGACTAATATGAATATCAGAGGCTTTCTAACTAAGAACTCAGAAGCAAAAATATCACTTTATGCCGATGATATATTATTGACTCTTACTTCTCCACAATCCTCTCTCCCTCAAGTCTTATCTGCTATAAATAGTTATTCTAAGGTATCAAATTACAAACATAACATATCTAAATCAATTGCTGTAACCACTAACATCAACACTCATAGTTTAAAAGACATGCATGACAATTATGATTTCGCTTGGTCTAGTAATGTTTTTAACTATTTGGGTGTGTCAATTTCGTCTCAAGTTTATGATATTATGGAAATAAATGTATTGAATCTCCTGAAATACACAAATACAAAATTAAAAGAATGGTGCCTAACCGAATCCTCATGGATCGGCAGGATTAACATAATCAACGCTTATATTATGCCCAAATGGTTGTATTTATTCAGGATGATTCCCCTTCAAATCCCTGATAGCTGGTTAACTATGATACAATCTAGTTTCCAAAAGTTAATTTGGAAAATGTCAAGGCCCAGAATAAGCTCTAAAGTTCTCTCTAGGAAACCCCAAAACGGGGGGGTAAACTACCCAAATATCAGAAATTGCTACTATGCCAACATCATTGGTCACATATATAAACTTCAGGTTGAATTGTTTAAAACAGATATATGGTACCAAATTGAATCTGAGGCGGTTGGAAAAGACAGATTAGAAGTATATTTATGGCATAAAAACAACAAAAAAAGATAGAATTTCTACGAAGTAAATCATTAATCCTGTCACAAATTATTATCGCTTGGGAGATGATAAAAAAACAGCAAAAAATTTCTAATAAAATAATTAAGTCATCACATTTGATTGTTTTAGAAGATTTTATTGAGGATATCTCTTTAAATAACTGGTCCAAATTTCAATGGACGATTGGAGCAATCCTCCATGAGGATCAAATCCTACCCTTTGCTGATATTCAAGCCAAACTCCTTCTCCCTAGTAAAGAACTCTTCTCTTATTTAAGAATTAAAAACTTCTTGAATAAGTTCTTACTTAAAACTTTGCCAAAAATCGATACTCTTATTCAAACCATCTTTAGATATACTAAGGTTAACAAAATTCTTTCAAAAGCTACTAATTTATCTAATTTGGATCAACAACCCCTAAAGATACTTGATAATTGGAAAAAGACCCTAAATATTGACATAGCTGAGCAGGAACGGTGTACATCTCTTAAAGATACTCGTAAATATATTCATTGTCAAAATTTAGTTGAATGTCAATATAAGATTATGTATAAATGGTATCGGACTCCATATATATTAAGTAAAATCTATCCAGGTCAAACTCCCCACTGTTGGCGTTGCGGCTATTCAGAGGGAACACTTGTCCATATATGGTGGCATTGTAGTTTAGTTAAAAGTCTTTGGGAATGGTCCTTTGAAATACTTAAATGTTTACTTAATATTACAATTAAAAAAGGCCCGGACATAGCATTGCTACATCTAAATTGGAAACTTTCCTCCAATTCTTCCTAGTGTCTCACAAACCATTGCTTTCTGGCGGTAAAGATAATAATAGCAAGACAATGGAAGTCACATCTTCCTTTCCAGAGATGTCAGCTTGTCAACCAAATCTTATACCAATTTCGAATGGAAAAAGATTTGCCACTTTCCTCCTTATTTCTTACAAATAGACAAGACCAATACACTAATTGGATTTGAATTTTGGAAAATAAATGAATTATTTCCTTTTTTTTTCTCTCTCCTTTTTGATGTTTAGACCGACCATGGCCCTCACTTATTTTCATTTATACTTATATTGATCATAGCTCTATGAGATAGAGCTTATCTTTTTATTAAGATATTCTTAGCTGATTAGTCCGGGAATTATCTTTAACTTATGATTATAAAGTTGTAATAAATGCAAGTTACATGTTTTGTTATTGTTACACTTGTCCTGTCTTGTATGTAACTACACTAATTTTGCCATATGTA
Organism: Pelobates fuscus; assembly: GCF_036172605.1. Lineage (NCBI taxonomy): Eukaryota > Metazoa > Chordata > Amphibia > Anura > Pelobatidae > Pelobates > Pelobates fuscus. The sequence goes on from NC_086318.1 coordinate 298,224,433, forward strand.
TAATAAAATGGAAAACTATTTTTCAATAAAAAAAAACAATGGAAAAAAAAAAAAAAGAAAGAAAGTTAAGAGAAGCTCTTCCTTAAAAATGATCATTAACCAAAAGCTGGACACATCTAACTCTCTATATCTCTTTTAACTAAAATCTGGAACTTTGAAAAACTCGAACACTCTGTCTTTTCTAACATGAATCTGGAATCCCTTTAATAATCAGAACTCTGATAACTTTAATATTTCACAATTATCTACTCATACTTGCATACATCATTCATGGAATATATCTCAAAGCCTAAATATTTCTACCAAGAAAGCTGGTAAATATGCTAGTTTCGTTTAATTTAATTTAAATTAATTAATTTTTACTAAAAGCAGAAATATACCTGGATAAAAGCTGGTCAGATTTCAAATCTTTGAAATCATAATTAGCTGAGAAAATATATGGTTCCACATTCCATTCCTGCAGGTAGAATAAATTAATACTATGTTTACTAGTAATTTAGTTTAGCATATCAAGCTATTATCCAGAGATATTGACTTATCTGCATTTAGGGATAGTTAATCCTTAATCAGGAAAGTTAATCATCTGTAATGTAAAAAATTGATTGGTTTATTCTTTTGAGTTACTGGATGGAAATAAATTGGTTATTAACTTATCGGTGTGAAAAATATTGTATCTGTTAATTGCAATATTGAAGGTGTTTTTGTAGCCAGCAGTGAGTGAGCTAACTCGGTGTGATTCAAACTGACAGCAACATTTTTTATGGCTATACACTGTGCTGTTGTGTGATGCTGTGATATGTGTTCCGTGTAAAGGAATTTAAAAGTTGTTGTGAGATTCGTGTTGTGAGATTCGTGTTACGGAATTCCTAAGTTCAAGGTTTCCTGTAATCTTGTTGAAAATTGCATTAATGTGGATATAACTGTTTCTATTAAGCTATCCATAATTGTGTCATAACTGTTGCCATATTGTATACTTCTGTTATACCTTAATATTCACTGATTATTGCCACATGCTACATATTATTATTATTATTATTATTAATTGTCTCAATAAATTATATTTTGATAATAGTTTGTGTTTATAATATTTTGTGTGTGAAATACAAATTCTCTAATAAAACATATTCCAGGGTCTATAAAAGTTAAAATAGTGGGTAACTCTTCACTTTAAATTAATCAAGGGTAAACTGTGCCAATATATCAATATTGATATAATACACATTATTACATTCATTTTTATAAAATATTATTTTTAATATTTATCACCCTATCAAAATCCTCACAGTGTATGTGTTTGAGAGGGATTTCAAATATTCATATGAAGCTGCAAAATTCAAAGGAGAGTTGGATAGAGTGTGACTTTAAGAAATTGCCACAGGGAAAGCAGGAGGGAACATAGATTGGTGTAGAGAGGGATACAACGAGTATAGACTCATTGACACAATGAGCTTTAAATGTGAAACTGGTTGGGTTGCATAGGAAAGTGGCTGAAATGGGAAAAGTGGATAAAGTTGTATTCCTGGCACTAAAGCTCCCTCTGCCTTCCACCTCCAACGCGCCCCCCCCCCCCCCCCCCCCCCCCCGCCCAGGAAAATAAAGGCTTAAAAGGCTATTTACTCACCTTTTCCCAGTGCTGATGTCTCGTCCCATCTGGCGGCCCACGAAAAAAAGTGCGCTAATGCGCATGCGCAACAAATGCTGCACCTCCCAACTGAATTAATGCTTTCCTACGGGAAAAATCAGAGGTTCTCATGCAAAGCGTGAGGACGTCCAGTGTCAGATACCAGACCAAAGGTCCGTTATGATTCAGGAAGCCCTCTAGTGGACAGCCACTGAGGGCAAACTTAGTGCTGGAATTCAAATATTGCAGTTTCTTTGAAACTGTGATGTTTAACATTGCAGCACTAAGTGCAAGAGGCTCATTGCACCCAGACCACTTCAATTAGCTTAAGTCATCTGGGTGCCTACAGTGTTCCTTTAAATTGTTTTGAAGAAACAGTAAAATTCTACTGGTTCCTGTTAAACAGGGGATCATTTACCAGAAGCCCAACACTTTTTCCGGTTGCTAGCCATCATTAATACTTTGAGAACTTAATGTATTTGAATGTCTTAAGTTACCCCAAAATTAACAAATAGAACAAAACTAGGGAATCACCGAAATGAAAATTCTGGTCCGAAACCGAAAATTCAGGATGCCCTTGGCTGAAAACCGAAAATTACTTTTTTTACCCCCAAATGATTTTTAAAAAGTTTTTTTCCCTATAATTTTATTAGATTTTTTAAATAATTTAATCTAATATGAAAAACTTCTCTTCTCTTTTAGTTCCCCCCCTCTTAATGTTACTTTGTCCCCCCTCTAGTGTTCCTCTCCCCTCATAGTGTTCTTTCCCCCCTCCTCCCCAGTCCCATAGTGTCCCCCCTCCCCCTCCCCATAGTGTTCTTTTCTCCCCCTTCCCGTCCCATAGTGTTCTTTCCCCCATCCACGCCCCATAGTGTTCTCTCCCCCCATCCCCACCCCATAGTGTTCTCTCCCCCCATCCCCGTGCCATAGTGTTCTCTTCCCCACAATCCCCATCCCATAGTGTTCTTCCCCCATCCCCTGTCCCATAGTGTTCTTCCCCCCTCTCCTGTCCCATAGTGTTCTTTCCCCCCTCCCCTGTCCCAAGTGCAGTATTCTTGACTTTTCATGTTAGTATTACTATCTTTCATTGTACTATCTGAATTGTTAATGCAAGCATGTCTGTTAAACTATGCACTACAAAAAAAAATATATATATATATTTTTTTTTTAAACACAATTATATATATATATATATAAATTAATTCATTTTTATTATTTTTTTTGTTTAATTTCTGCAAATTTGACCCGTTTTTGGCCAAAACAGGATAGGCCTATTTTCCGCCGAAAATTTCGGCAGCTGAAAATTGGTGCATCCCTAAACAAAACCCAATCCATTTTTTATCAGGCTGTCATCCCTCTATAATGATATAGTTTATCACTGATACACAATTGTATTGCACCTGTGTCACTAAACATGGGAGCTCACAATTAGACAGCTTCAAAGAGTTAAATTAACATTTTTAATAAAAAAAAAATAACAATACAGGAATGCAATTTTAGTTACAGGTATTAAATAAAAGGGATAAAAACAGGATTCTAAAATGTACATTATTTCTTATTCTTAAATTGCCCAGGAGTATTGCTTAGCTGGTGGTGTGGTAGAAGGAGCTACATCAAGGGAACTTTTGGGAGAATTACTTCCAAGTCCCCACTCCAAATGCCTCTCATGGGCATATTGTTTTGAATGAGGAATGACAAAGCCAACATAGTTTGCATGCAAAGCAAGCATATTTAAAAATGGATTAGAAATTGATAAATAGTTTATAGACACAAGAATTAGACCAATTATATATGCTTAGATCACAGGCCCAACCACACATTAATTGTGACGTAATTTGTGCTGTTTCATTGGAACTTTTTGTTCCACTGCCTTAAATGTGTGTGTAAGGGGGGTAACCTAAATTATGTCTTTATTAAACAGCCCTTATTTTGACAAATGATAATGTTAGTTAAGAGAATTTTGAATGTGTGTACAGATGTGTCCTGCAATAATTACATTGACAAGTAAAACAAATGCATTGATGAAAAAGGATCATTTACAAAATTGCAATTAGTTATTTTTATACAGTTTTCCTAATACTTTGCAGAGATTTCCATTTATTTTACTTTTGTATAGTTTACCATTGTAATCTTCTTTTTATCATTCAGCTGCCTCTCTTTAATTAAAAAAGAAAAAATGAAATGTTTAGTAAAACACACTTAAATGCTAAGGGAAATGCTGTACAAAGACATTAAATGATGATTTTTTGCATGTTTTAGCAGTAACAATGAAAAATGTCTGACAGGTGATCTCAATTTAATTTTAGCTTTAAATGTTGTATTGTTGACCTTATTCATTGAATACCTTATTGTTGAATATTTGTTTGGATCTAAGGGTTGACTAGAGAAGCTTTACTCTACCAGCCTTATGTGAAAACAATACAGTTTTGAATGCTATGACAATATGAAAGGAAAGGAGTTTCTAAATGCTATTCGGTTTCATTCTGTGTCTTTTTTATGTTTTTTCTTTTCTTTCTATTAAACAAGGTACATGGAAGAGATTGTAGACAGCACATTGTCCCTTTTATCTGTAAATCAGGATTCAAGCTTGCCTACATCCCAGATGCTTCTTGGTCCGGTCTTTTTCTTGGCCATGATTGATACCAAGGCAGTGTGGTTTAAAAAATGGATGGTAATTAGAAAAAAACATGTAATATATGTAATAAATTTTTGAAAAGGAAATGTGTAGGAAATTTGCAGCATTGTTTGAGACACCAAGCCTATGTTGGTTGGCAGAAACAAAAAAATATAAAGGAGGCTATTCACTAAGCTCTAAATTTGTGTCAAAAAAATAAAATATTCACAGTGATACCGTGTATTCATCTTGTTTCAGTTATTGTATTTCTTTCCAAATCGCAATTATATTTTGTATTGGAAGGATGCAAATCCATAAATATGCAAACAGAGTTGAATGGTCTAGCACTCTTTTGGGCACAATATGATAAATCCTTTATTTTGGAGTACACATTTGCCAGTGCATTTGACTATGGACTGCTCAGTGAAGTAGTGCTGGGCTATTTAACTTGCTTAACTGAATATATAAAAAATGCCTTCTGGGTGCAGTACAATAAAATGCATGCAAGAATGCTTCAGGAACTCTCCAAGTTCCATAATAGCTAGAGATTAATATATATTAGTTATTTTGCTATTAGACTATGGGTGCAATCACTCTGACTTTTACTGTTTGGAAGAAGTTTGCAATATAAAAAAAATCTCATGCATCCCTAAAACTACTGACACCATTAGTCTTTTCAAATGTTTGAAGGATGGCATTAGCATACATTGTGTTAACAAGCTGAACAATGATACACAATCAACATTGGGCTGTGTTAGAAGTTGCCTGTGTCACACAATCACTGCTAACCCTTTTAGTATTTTGCACGTGCCACTGGTCTGCTTGAAGTAAAAATAATGCCAATATGCAGGCGAAAAACATGTTAATTCTAAAAGAAGTTTATTCACAAGGTTTTTTTCTTTTCTCTATATTTTAGCATGCTTATTATAGCAGAAAGGTGGTGCTACAACTTCTTGAAAAGAGCTACAAAACTTTGGTAGGTAACCCTTTTCCTTTGTGAGTTATAACAAGTAGAAAATCTTGAACATAGTTGTCTGTTAAGCCTCTTCAAATCTAACATCCGCTTTTAATTTATTAATTATTTTTTTTTTTTTTTTTTTAAACACCTTATGTGATCAGTGAAAGAAAAAACTTCAAGCACATGCAGGAGACAGCCTTAACAAGGGTACTCTGGGTGTTGACCCCCAAGATGTGGCCAAACTGTGACTCTCTGACCATCCATTTCATTCAAATAATTCTGGGAACTGTAGGCCATCAGCATGTTAAAGTGGCAGTTTGCTATGTCTAATTAAAGGGAGACTCCAGGCACTATAACAACTTCATTGCAATTAAGTGAATATGGTCCAAGAAAGGTTCTGGGCACCGTCTTACCTAAAGTATGCACCCAATTGTTCTGCTCCTGCACTTGGTCTGCAGGTCTCAGCCTATCAAGCGGTGCAAGATTCAAGGCTTCCTGAGTAAAGCTTCAGACCTTCAGAAGAAGTGCAGGGGCAAAGAGACTGGGCACTTTAGTCCAGACTTGGAAGTTAAATAGTTTGTTAGCAGTTTAACCTCATTAAAGTAAGAGGGCACTCTGGAGGTTCCCGCAACATAACAAATAACGTCATTGCGATAACATAATGGCACTCAGTGTACTCCTTTCACTAAATCAAGTATAGTGAAAATGAAGGGATTTGAAGGGACTTCATGTTACCAGTGGCTATCCTTAATGAAGCTCAGATATCTCCTAAAAGTTGGAGACTGATATCTGCCAACAGGTAACAGATTAGCCAAAACAGAAACATGCCAAGATCAGGATCACAGGAAATGAACTAGTCATAATAAGAAAATATGAAAATCCAATATAAAAACACAATTTCATGATCCACAAAATCAGTATTCAGGAGCACAGTAAATAGGGAACCTTAGTAACACGATATACACAATGTCCAGGAACAGGGATAATGCAGTTGTGTGTATTTATAAAAACTTGATGGACTATACCAAACGCTTGAAGACTACAGCATATCTTCTTGCCGGACCACAATGGTAATTCATAAATTGCTGCAAGTGGTGTTGCAGGCACATTGCAAGGATTGGTCCTGACCCATGCCAAGTGTTCAGGTTCTATTTTTGCATGTTCAGAACTAGCATTGGCCCAGATGCATACAGAATGTTATAGTGAGAATCTAGACAAGCAAGGTAAATGTAAATCTCATATGCTAGATAGTACAACTGTGAAAAAAAATAAATGAATCGGAGTGTGCACTCTGCAAGCTTTTTCCTTTGTTGCTGCTTGACACATGTCAGCCTGTCGATGATATGGGAGTTGCACTGATTATGTGTGCTGTTGTCATCACATAAATGCATATGAAAAAGTGTATGATGTCATGAACATATGTATATCATTCTAGATAACAGTGAGATCACTGCATGTCTTAATGGTTATACTGAATCTGAAGGATGATACATCATAGAATATTAAGTCTTTATTGTCTTTACTACAAGGAACTATTCTACCATAGGCAATATCATTTTTCAAACAAAATTTATTTTAAATGTTCTAAATAAACATCTCATGATACATACTATACTGAGTGTTTTGGGTATCCTCATTATAGGAGAGGTAAGCAAACACATTATAATCAGAATGCATAGTAGTATTCATTAAAATGTGACATGCAGTGATATTGATGTGACATGCAGTGATATTGTTCCAACAGATCATACTATTTTTGCCAATTTTTCCTGTTTTCTTTTTCCAACTGCAATTTAAAGCTTTATGGGATTTTAACTTTTCAAATTAAATATTTGGTTTATTTTTCAGGTGTTTTTTTTTTTTTTTCTCATAACTAAAATCTTTTATTTCCCATATAAATTTTTGTAGCCCCCTCTGCTATGTATCTAGTTATATGATTTACTTATTTAAAACAAGTTCCCCAAATTGTACTTACATACTCAATGTAATGTGTTTTTGAGTTATGAAAAGGTAAAATTGTATTTTTCATCATGTGAATAAACAACCTCTTTTATGTCAATAACGTACTGACCTTAGCACCTGATAATCGACAGTGCTGCTTGTTTCCAACTTATCTATAGCTATTCATTTTCATTTATTGTTTTCTCCATGCCATATAGGCTAGAAATAGGCTATAAATTGTTTGTGTTTCTCATCCCAGAATGTGTAATTTTGCATTTATCTATAATACATATTATCTGTCACTTGGCTTGCCCATTCCCACAATTTGTCCAAATACAGCTGCAGCAAAGTAATACCTTGCTCATCTTACATAGTTTCATCTGAAATCACTGACACATGACTTTTAATGCCTATTACAAGATCATTCATAACCAGATTGAAGAGAGATTGGTTTTGCAAACAGCTATTACAAAAAATTGTAATAATAATACTGACGCCCCACCTAACGAAAGCATTTAATGAAGCCGTGTCCAATCAATGATTACCGTCAGATACGTTACTAGCACACATAATCACCTTACCCAAACACCCAACATGCCCCCAAAATGTTTGACCGATCTCTTTATTGAACACAGATGCGAAACATGTTCTTTCTCTTATTTGCTATATTGTATATACCTAATTGGCCACCCAACATGGTTTATTTGACTCATTTTAATAGCCCTTCATGCCTCATACAGGCTGACAATATCTTGACTGTAACTGACTACATTGCCTCTCTTTGCTCGCAGCAATTGTTCTCATAGGGACTGACTTGTGTTTATATATAGAGCCATATTTAATAAAGCTCCTTTTTATTTTGATACCAGCCTTGTGAGACTTTGTACAATGCTTATTTCGAGATAGGAGGTTTACCGTCTACGGTGGTTTTTGTATTGTATTTTATTATTTTTTTTAATTTTAATTATGTACTGCAGAATCTCAGTGGACATTTACTTCGTTACAGGTTAATTACTTTATATTTATACTTAGCAATTCTACTATCTATATCTCCAAGAAGCATTGTAGGTTCCCTTGTGGTTAACCTACATGCCCTGTTTTGATTTTCTTGATTATCTAGGATTATGCCCTGAGAGACCCCCTGGAGTCTCTCTTTGGTGCCTAGGAGCATTTGGAACACTTGGACACATTTCACTTAGGATTGTGTCTAAAGTTGTTTCCCTTTGGTATCTTATCTTTATACTTAAAAATAATACTATATCACTTAAGTGTCAGGATACTAGTTGATCCAGCATGCAGAATTGTGTCACACCTATGACTAAAGGTAACGTTGTACCGGGCCTAAGATTGGCCGGACTTTACGTTCCAGAGGATAGCGACGCCGCACGCACGTAAGCGCCATCTTTAATATGGCAAGGGTTATTTCTTTAATAGAATTGGAACCACAGCGGCCGGCGTCTCTATCGCCGCACACTCTGGGAACCAAGATGGAAGGAGGTCGGTTCTGGATCTGGCACTGGTGAGTGTTTATTTCTGTCGACATGACCTCTGGTTTTCAGTGCGGTCAAGCGAGCCCGCGGGTGGGCAGGACCAGGTTTGAAAGGGAATTTGGCATGAAAAGAGGATTCTTGCGGCCAGCATGGATGTCGGAAGCTGGGACCCAAGAACGACCGGCAGGCCCTTACCCCCTCCAATCCACTAAATATGTAAGGAACCACGAGAGAACCTGACATCAATTATGGAAGAGATTTTGTACTCCTCCTGTCCAGAAACGATCTAAAGAGGAGGGGGAACAACAAGCACAGTATACCTATTGCAAATAAGCAGTTTGAGTAAGGAGACATAAAATCTATTAGGAATATGCAAGGAGGCTGGAAGGGCCAGAGAATAAGATCATTCATAACCAGATTGAAGAGAGATTGGTTTTGCAAACAGCTATTACAAAAAATTGTAATAATAATACTGGACCAATAAATTGATTGATTGATTAATTATCCGAATAACACAAAATTGACCAATAAATCTGGGGGCAAACTTCATGCTAGGAACTTTTAGTTTGATGTTGCGCGATGATAACCACACCTTCTCACCCACTTGGTAAAGAGGGTTGACACCCCACCATTTATCAGCATGGAATTTGAAATGATCAGCCGGAGTTTCTAAGGCGGAGTAAACTTTGGTCCATGTGTCACAAATAGAAGTAAGGTGATCATCCAAAGCAGGGATAGCTGTGTCAGAGAAAACAGCTGATAGAACTGGCTGGTAGTAGGATGACGGCCGTTATTAACAAAGAATGGACTATGTCCGGAAGAGTCATGGGTAGCATTGTTCCTAGCAAACTCTGCCCTGGGTAATTCGGACCAATTATCTTTTGTGCCATTAACAAAACAACGCAGATACAATTCCAATGACTGATTAGCCCTCTCAGCCGTGCCATTGGTTTGGGGATGGTAAGAGAAAGAAAAGGACAATTCAATGCCCAACTGTTTATTGAAAGCCCTCCAAAACCAAGACACAAACTGAGAACCTTGTCAGATTGTGAGGAATCTCATGTGTCCTTTTTTACTGCAGTATAGACATAGACCCCCTTTTCTTCTATATTGTCTCTTTGCCTCTGACAGTCTAGTGACCCCCAACTGCATAGGTTCGGATTGTACAGAGAGGTCAGGAACAACAGGTCTAGAGAAACGAGGGGCCCCATGCCATACGTCTGGTTCTATTTCTGGTAGTTTCTCTGGTTCTAAGTCTGTTATCAATCTGCATGACAAATGTGATAAACTCATTTAACCTTTTAGGTAGATCTTTGGCAGCAATTTCATCCAGAATTGCCTCGGGTAGTCCTTCTTTAAATGCAGAGATTAAACCGCTATTAGTCCAGTCTACCTCAGAAGCCAAGGTGCGAAATTCTATTGCATAATCTGAGATAGACCAGTTCCCCTGTTTGATACGCATTAGGGCAATGGAAGCGTCATCCTCCCTGCCCAATGGTTCAAATGTTAATTTGAATTCCGCAAGGAATTCTCTGTAGTTATACACAATACTCCTATTACTCTCCCATAAAGGATTGGCCCAAGCTAAGGCTTTAACTTTTAGTTGGTTCATTAGGTAATATTACCATCAAAATGCTAGGAGGAGATAGGGAGATAGTAGGTGCCTTATGTACCATAGGTAAAGGTACTTTAGGCAGAGGAGACATAGTCGGAGAAACCTCAGGCTGTAGATGCGCTGTTCGAGTAAAAGCGTACTGAAAACCTGGGCAAATTGATCCATACAGTGATCATTCTCCTCTTGCTTTCTTTTGCAAGGTGCTGACACACCTAGGACTAAAGATAACGTCTTACTGGGCCTTAGAATGACCGGACTTAACGTACCAGAGAATAGTCAGAATACTTGCCGAGGTCAGGGACACAGAGGGAGACATAAGGATGAGGGAAAAGCCGAATGTCATGGATACCAGAAAACATGGAAGTCAAAACTAAGCCAAAGTCAAAAACCAGAAATAAACGCTCAGGAACACTCTCTCGGATAACCTACTAAGGGAAACCACGACACAAACTGAGAGGTAATTTGGGTTTAAATTTGGGTTTACATTTGTGTTTAAATTTAAATAACAATAGAGCTGTAATTGGCTTATATGTCTGCTCTGTCCCCAAAACGTGCGTGCACGTCCAAGACGCGACTCCGCATGCACGTAAGAGCCATCTTTAATATGGGCAAATAGTTTTTCTTTATCATAAGTGGAACGGCAGCGGCCAGCATCTCTGATAACACCGCACACGGCGGGAACAGAGATGGAAGGAGGTCGGGTGAGGTGAGTGTTTATTATTTCTGTCGTCATGACCGCTGGTTTTCAGTGCGGTCACGCTGACGGAATCCCGAGTACTCAGATTGAGGAGATGTTCAAAATTAAGGACTTTATATACTGTTTGTCCACATTTGTTGTGTACCCACTTACCTTTACTTGTGGTACACAATTTGTGGGAAGAACGAGAAGGAAAGTAAAAACTAGATTAATAGTGATTTATCTTGCAGTTTTTTCTACAAACTGTATTACTTGCATCAAATCTCTAGGCAGCCACTGTGATTCTGAAGATAACATATTTCTATAGAAGGTGACAATTATGGAATTTATGGAAACCTTTTTTTTTTTTTTGGCAATTGTATAAAACTTAGTAATAGTCTACAAAAGTGAAGACAGATGTGCTACATTAACCAAGTGTCTGGCAACCTGGAACTTGTTTTTTTTTTTTTCTTTTTTCTCTCACTGTACACTAAGAAGGGCAATTTTGAACATTAAAAACTGTATGTTGTATTTCTCTCAGATTACAGCAGCCATTGAGCAGTGCTTCTACTATTTCGAATTGTCACAGTCGGCACTTGATGAAAATTCGAAGACAACTATGGCTTCCCAGCAACAGTCTGGTAAGCATTCGCTATGTTGATTCTGAGCACATACTTGAATCTAAAAATTCAGTTTATTTATTTTTTTATTCTTTATTTAAGATAAGCAGTCATGCAAGATTGCAGTGTACAAGATAATTTTCAATTTTTAAAAAAGGCATTAAATATTATTAATAAATAGTACATCATGGAAAAAGGAAAAATTAAGATTATTGTTAACAATGAAATATGTATAATATATTTTGCATTTGAGTTTAGAGTATGTAGGATATAAAGTAAATTCCCTCTCTTTATTATGTCTATTGCTGAAATAATACATTTTCTATTATCAATATCTGTGTTTTGTATTATTATTTTAAAAAGTAAAGAAATCAACAGAAATAATTAAAGAAAAAGAAAGGGAAGAGGAAGATGGGCCGCGGGGAGAGGATATACCACTGCGTGCATTCCATCAGATTTCTCGGTCATAAAAAATTTAAAACCGTTGGATGTAAATTCTTTCCAGGGATTCCAGACTTTTGAAAATGTATAATGTGAATGTCTGATTTTAGAGGTCAATTCATCCATAACCGCGTTATCTTCAATTTTTGTAATAACATCTTGTAATCTTGGGGGATCCAGTTTGAGCCATCCTGCTGCAATGACTCTACGAGCTGCTAATGTGATTGAATTGAAACGTTTTTCATTATGTTTGGGAAGTCCCTCAACCATGCAGGTTTAAAAGGAAGGTCCCAGGAGACAAATCAATTAGTCTGTGTAAAACTGTGTACTTAATATGTCCCTTATGCTTATCCTAACTTTATGTCGTTTTGGACAATCCCATCACATGTACCACTGTGACCACATAGTCGTCAACAAAGACCAATCGTATTTTTTACCTACCGTATATACTCGAGTATAAGCCGACCCGAATATAAGCCGAGGCCCCTAATTTTATCCCAAAAAACTGGGAAAACTTATTGACTCGAGTATAAGACTAGGGTGGGAAATGCAGCAGCTACTGGTAAATTTCTAAATAAAATTAGATCCTAAAAAAAATATATTAATTGAATATTTATTTACAGTGTGTGTATAATGAATGCAGTGTGTGCGTATGAGTGTGTGTATGAGTGCAGTGTGTGTGTGCATGAATGCAGTGTGTGTGTGCATGAATGCAGTGTGTGTGTGCATGAATGCAGTGTGTGAATGCAGTGTGTGCAGGGCCGGTGCAAGGATATTTGCCGCCGTAGGCAAAAAATTTTTTGCCGCCCCTCCCCCCCCCATATGTCCTGACTTCCCCTCCTCCTCCCTCAGTGGTCCTTACCTCCCCACCCCCGTGTTCCTTCACTCCCCCCCCAGTGGTCCTGACTCACCCCTCCCCCAGTGGTCCTTACCCTCCCCTCCCCTAGTGGTCCTTACTTCCCCCTCCCTCTCATAGTGGTCCTTATCCCCCTTCTCCCTCCCATAGTGTTCCTTATCCCCCCCATCCCTCCCATAGTGGTCCATATACCCCCCCCTCCCTCCCATAATGGTCCTTATACCCCCCTCCCTCCCATAGTGGTCCTTATCCCACCCCCTCCCATAGTGGTCCTTATACCCCCCCTCCCTCCCATAGTGGTCCTTATACCCCCCTCCCTCCCATAGTGGTCCTTATACCCCCCTCCCTCCAATAGTGGTCCTTATACCCCCCCCTCCCTCCAATAGTGGTCCTTATACCCCCCCCCCTCCCTCCCATAGTGGTCCTTATCCCCCCCTCCCTCCCATAGTGGTCCTTATACCCCCCTCCCTCCCATAGTGGTCCTTATACCCCCCCCTCCCTCCCATAGTGGTCCTTATACCCCCCTCCCTCCCATAGTGGTCCTTATCCCCCCCCTCCCTCCCATAGTGGTCCTTATCCCCCCCCCTCCCTCCCATAGTGGTCCTTACCCCCCCCCCCTCCCTCCCATAGTGGTCCTTATACCCCCCCCTCCCTCCCATAGCGGTCCTTATACCCCCCTCCCTCCCATAGTGGTCCTTAACCCACCCCCCCTCCCATAGTGGTCCTTATACCCCCCCCCCTCCCATAGTGGTCCTTATACCCCTTTTTTTTATTATTAATTTTTTTTTAATTATTTTATTTCTTATTTTTTTATTTTTATTTTCGTCCCCCCTCCCTGCTTGATATATGGCAGGGAGGGGGGCTCTCCTTCCCTGGTGGTCCAGTGGCAGTTCAGTGGGGGGAGAGGGGGGCTGGCAGAGCTGTACTTACCTGTCCTGCAGCTCCTGTCAGCTCTCTCCTCCTCTGCGCCGTCCGTTCTGCTCTTCTGTCAGCTCACAGTGTAAATCTCGCGAGAGCCGCGGCTCTCGCGAGACTTACACTGGGAGCTGACCGAGGTGCTGAACGGACCGGCGGAGGAGGAGAGAGCTGACAGGAGCTGCAGGACAGGTAAGTACAGCTCTGCCAGCCCCCCTCTCCCCCAGTCTGTATTATGGCAATGCAAATTGCCATAATACAGACTCTGACTCGAGTATAAGCCGAGTTGGGGTTTTTCAGCCCAAAAAATGGGCTGAAAAACTCGGCTTATACTCGAGTATATACGGTATTTTATGTAACCAGACTGGGGTTACATGCCATATGAATAAAATTGTATACATTTGCTCTAACCCGACGCGCGTTTCGCCTGATTAAAGGCTCATTAGCGGGGCCTTTAATACAGGTGAAATGCGCGTCGGGTTAGACACCTCCCCGATTTCAGGTTAGACACCTACCCGATTTCCTTTGGCTATCCCTGTTCCTCAGGCATCATTTTCTCTATCTCCCTGTTGTTCACCACTATTCTCTCCGTTTGCGTTATCATACAGCAGCCTGGGGATTCAAGCTATTTAGACGGCAGATAGTCGCCTGAGTTGAACGGGATCCCTAATACTGATCAGGGTACTTCATATACTTGAACGGGAATCCTTATACCGATCAGGGTACCTCTCGGACCATTATTACAATTTGTAGGACGTGCTGATTATAATTACACTTCACCTATAGTTATCTCTTCCTTATCTTTCTCTTACATTGCTTTACTATACCTGGTGCCCATGAAGGCACCATTCCATCTACTCTAATCCTGTCTTTAGTTCTTATAATGTTAATGCGACCAAGTTTATATATGGGCTATGGTGATTGAAATGTGCAGCTCCCCAGTATTGCATCAATCTACTGTATTAGTCATTTATTCCTTGCACTTCTTCGCCCAGATTTTAGCTGGTTTGGCGTACACGCATTGTGAACGTGGGCTTTTGGGATTAGGTGTTTGATATTGACGGAGCTATCTGGCACACAGTATCATTTGGTCTGTGTACAGCAGTACCAGTCTGAGCGGATGTGCAGCCTTACGATCGTCTTATTTTATCATGACGAGTAGGTCCTGCTAGCTCTTATTTCACTATTAGAATTATACTCTTAGACCCTATCATGAGATAACGTGTCCTGAGGGAGTTCGGTTTTAAATCTGACTTTTCAATCAGATTACTGTATTCCCCTTTTCAGCATTTTGAAACACCGTTGCCAATCATTATTTGTCTTCTTATGTAGCAAACTATGAACTATTTCTCATATTTAGAGACTTGCTTTTGATGCATTGTGGCATCGGTATTCATTCAATATTCACCTTATTAGGTGTCTCGTGCTGCCACTTAGGTACCCTTTAGGCAGCATTGTTTTATTGATTGATTTACTTGTTGTTTGATTTATATTTCTCACTTAGGTGTGTCTTACCTCACTTCCCCTTACCTTCACATATGGTTTAAGTTTTCTTCTTCTTTTTTATCTAATAAAGGATACTCTTTTAACTGTTTTTTTTCTCTATCATAACGTATATTAACATATACTTTGAAGCACAGATTTTCCTCCTTTTTGTTTCCTGTTAATATCATTAGGGTTACTCCCTGTTCTGTCCTTTTGGACTGGTTTTGGCCAATCATTCTCTATCTATCTATGTGAAAGCATGGAGAGGGATGATAGACGATACTGCACCATACCCACTACCATTATTTTGGTAGCATTGTCAGTAGAAATGGGCTAAAGCCCATGTTTCCTCTGAAGTTTGCTTTGAGATCTAGTGCCCTGTACATGTGTAGGTTGGCAGATGAGAGGTGGGCTATTATGTGATTGTCTCTCTATTCATGTGTACTGCCAAAATAAATGCAGAGACCTAAATATGTTATGTGAGCTTTCAGCACATTGTCCACGAGTCAATGGCCATGCTACTAGAGGGGTGATTAGTATGACTAATTGTGGGCAAATTTTCTCTAATCAGTGGATATCCAAAACCCCCATGGGAAATTTACAAATCTCACTTAACCCCTTAAGGACACATGACATGCGTGACATGTCATGATTCCCTTTTATTCCAGAAGTTTGGTCCTTAAGGGGTTTGTCGATCCAACTTTGCGCAACTATTAAAAGTAACATGCGGAAAGGTATGACCATTTGTGTAAAAATATCCAAAATACAGAAATTGATACCGCACTCAACATGAAGAAAATATAAAGATTTATTAGCAGAACATTGCCATATACCTGAATACAGCTGCAATTTCTATATCACGAGAGTGAAGATATATAATCTCAAAGTGACAAGTGACAAAAAAATACTTAAAGGGACACTATAGTCACCTGAACAACTTCAGCTTAATGAGGTTGTTCAGGTCAGAACTATAGCTCCCTGCTGCCTTTCTCATGTAAACACTGTATTTTCTGAAACAAATACAGTGTTTACATTGAAAGCTAGGAACACCTCCAGTTGCAGTCACTCACAGTGAACCAGAGGGACTTCGGAGTTGATGGAGGCATCATATGCCTCCATCCACTCAGATCTGCTGTGCATGAGCATCCTGTGATTCAGTATCTCCTCCCACTGCATGCAAACACTGAACTTTCCTCATAGAGATTCATTGATTCAATTCATCTCTATGAGGAGATGCTGATTGGCCAGGGCTGGCTCTGCCCCTGATCTGCCTCCTTGTCAGTCTCAGCCAATCATATGGGGAAGCATTGTGATTGGATCAGGCTACAACTTCTGATGATGTCAGCAGACTGTTTTTTGTTGTTGTTGTTTTTTTAGGCAAACAGCATGCAGAGTTACAGCTTCTGGCTTGAATACAATAAGATTTTTACTATATTTATGGAGATATGAGGGGCCCAGGGTAGATGGTGGTGTTAACACTATAGGGTCAGGAATACATGTAGTTGCACTGGTGACTATAGTGTCCCTTTAATATGTGCTTAAAGAGGTAGCATATTTGATGTAACATACATTGGTTGTACTGTATACTGTAGTAAAAAATGTTTGCAGCACAAGAATTCCTTGTAGCAAAAAAAATGAGAACAAGGAGGGCATATCTCCCTATATTGCAAAAAAAATTGATTGCATCTGAATTATTTTATGTGCACAGGAGGTATATAAAAAAAAATATATAGAAAAGGAAAAAAAGTGAAAAAATGAAAAGAAAAAAAAAGCAGACGTGTGTGTCCCGAGCTCCTGCTGAAACAGCGAATAAAGAAGTTCTTACCCTGGCTAACAGATTAAACCCACTGACGGGCGGCGTAAAGCCCAGAGGGGTCCAAGCGACATACCTCGAGATTCTGCCAAACAGATTGGTCACTGGAGACCGGTGGGACACCACTGCGGCCTATAATACCGGGGTTGGGGAGAAGCGGCCGATCTTCCTGCTCACCGGTAACTCACGAGACCACGCACTCTCCTACCTCCTCACCCCCCTCTGGACCGGCGGGGGTCATCCAAGTCCTTCCTCGACTGCCTAAACCTAGCGACAAGGCATTTGCATACACACCTGAAACGGGACCCAACGACACGAGGAGAGCTAATCCAAGATGGCGACCGAAACGCAGCCTGAAGAGAAGGCCCACAAGCAATGTGACCCAGCCCTTGACTCGATAGACCGTATGCTACCGTGACTGACTGAGCACTTTCGATAACTCTGGATTGCCCTGGAGAATCACCAACCACTACAACCACCCCAGCCTCAAGTTAGACAAAAGAGCAGTGGGAGACAGAGGGAGCAGAGGTCCCCCTCGGGCCTAACGCAATCAGAAAAGCCTGCACCCCGCATTACTAGCCCACCTGGGCCGAGGGCCACCAAGGGCTTGACCCGAAGACGTCACCCACACGGACGGAGAGATGACCGCCACAGACGGCGGCAGACCATCATTTACCCCCGATCCTCTCGCCATGGGAAAGACCCGGCCCACAGAGAAGACCAGGTCCATGGCTTAAGGATGTCAGCCTTCACACCGGCCTGGGGCTGGAGGGAGGACTTACCTTGCTCCTGACGAACCGCCACCTCTATGCCATGTCCTGTATCGAGCGCAGCTGGCTACACGCAGGGCCCAGAACGAGGGTGCACCTCACATGCAGCCTGCTGCTGGGCCACCTCTGATGGACTCAATTACGCCATACCAGCATTGCCCAACCAAGGAATCGGATGAAAATCGAGCCGAGAAGGCGGACTGCTCCACAGAGGCCGAGAACACAACCCCCCCCCCAGCCACTAGTTAAGCTTTCTATTAGGCCTGTTACCCACTTCAGATGTTAATTTGTCTTAATTGTTATAACTGCCTCACAATTGACTTAGCTACACATTTGAATTAGTAATGTATCTGCAGAACTTGGGCTGGACCCCAGGAGGTTCATACTATACCCTAACTTATCTAGCAAGCAACCATACAGCTAGTGTTTAAACAATACCAGATGTGAAATATTTAACAGGCAGTTGAGCAGTCTTATCTAGCATGTAGATAGAGATCAGATAGATTTTTTCCTTTCTAGACTAGATATTTTATTTAAATAACACCTAATCACTGCTTTATATGTTCAAGTATTTACTGCAGAAGTGTCCTCTAAGGTATTTTCTTTAAAAAAACATCAGACATCTTACTAATATAGTCTGTTTTCTTTAAAATTAATTAACCTATCTTTTAATCTCTATGGGGGTGGGGATTGCTTTAACAAGTCAGATATCAGACCAGGTATCTCTTATGAAGATTTTTTGGATAAATGTAATCAAGCGGATGTCCCCCAGGCACATATCTAATCTCGACGAAGAACCATTTAGTCTGGATTTTTGGTTTTGACCCTTAGGTACAACCCTAAGAACCTACCACCAGTGTACATTTAATTAGTACACACATGAAGGGGACTGACTAAATAATATGAATGCAGAGAGAGGAAAAAAATTAAGTATATTTTAGCTTATGTGTTTGTGTAAGTGAATATGATCTTTTTATTTCCCCGCCCCCCCCCCCCCCCCCAAAAAAAAAAAAAATATTCCTGTCCTTTCATTTTTATACCTGATCTGTTCTGGATGCTGTAGGTTGGCTCCTCTATTTTCTTGCATAAATGCTTAAAGTTTAAATCTGTAAATATAATATTTTTCTGGGTTAAGAAATGTTAGTTGTTTCATGTTCCTCTGGACTGATGATTCTGGCAATGACTACCTTTTCACTTGACGGAGAGTGAATATCCTGTTATTCTCTGGACTGTTGGTGTCAATCACAGAAAATGTCAAATTTTCATGTGCATTTACAGAACTTTAATTATGTTTTTCACTCTTGTTTCTCTCCAGGCACTAAACAGAAGACTTTCTACAACAGAAGAGAATTACATTATTTATACTTTGTTCATTCACTCAGCCTTCTTGGAAGATTGTTGATATATAAACATGGTAGAGAACTGTTCCCGATAAAAGTGAAAAACAAAAAAGGTAATTAAAAGATTTTTTTTGTGCTTCTGTACATTATTAAAGTAAGAATGATGTTAAAAACTGATAACTGACAGCTAAACACCTGGCCCTTCAACGGGTAGCATACTGCCCAGACAGGGAGAAGGCTGACTGTCCCCCTGCCTTACTGCAACAACCTACCGTGGAAACGTGGAAACACGAACCCACAGTTAAGGCTGCAGCAGCCTAGTGATTTTATTACAACCCGCTGAATTGGCTTTAATATATTGAAATGTCACTTCACCGCCCTGCCAACCAATTGTGTTGAATACCACTTCCCAGCGGTAACTCTCACTCCCTAGTCTCATAGAACTGTCCTCACTACATAATTGTCATACCCGTCTGACTAGCGGTGTTAGTGCCACTAAATGTTTGATATCTATCCACGCTCCACTTGACTCTTATGTGATGCAAGCCTGGCTTGACAGGCACAGTTTAAAATTATGTAAAATTAGTATTCTTACATAGCTCGTTTGTTCAAGATGTCAATGTCCTATTATGTTAAAAAAAAAAAAGTGCAGTGATTTAACACTAATGCTAACTACTGTCAATAGATATCCTAGCCGCAATTCTTACTGAATATGTTATACGTATGATTCCTCTATGCACTTATAAATAAAGAATTTAAAAAAAAAAAAAAAAAACTGCTAACTGATTTTTTCTTTTTTTTTTTTTGTCAATCTTTCTTTTATTGAGGCAGGAGTTGAATGGGGTACAGAATCGAGAAGAGGGGATGCACAGTATTTATACAGAGTGGGATCACTTTAACACAGTAGTACATCTCCTTCGAATGGCAGCCTCATTTTATATTTTATATTAAGCAAGCTTTCAAAAAGTTAATAACACGCATAAAGTAGCAGTTATGAAGGTAGTTTGAACTAAACGATTATATTAAACATGCTTTCCAGAGAATTAATAACACATATAATAATATTTGTCAATCTAAGATAAGATCTGTCTAGTGGCATATGCTAGATCATAGTTAATCTATGTATTCAGGCCAGGAAATATGTCTAACGCATATGTGAGTGCATGTTTGTGGGTGCCATGCGAACTTCGAGTATATAAGGTTATAATATAAAGCAAGATTTGAAATAAAACAACATTCCATATATTAGCTATTCGCTCAGTGTGCTACCAGGCATGCATGTTTGCAAATTGTCATAGTCATAGGTATATTTACAGTTGAAGTACCTAGCGAGGCTACATATAGATCAATTGAGGGACTGAATTATATTCATTCGGTTACGCTGTTATTCATTTATGTATGTCAACTTAGTGTATGGATGAGCTTACTACGTTTGCAGGTACATGCAAATAAGCTGTGTGCCTCAAGATTGTAACAAGAAATGAAATGCATAAGGCTAGCCTATATTTAAACCTTCACACGTGTTTAGCTGTATCTCACATAGCTGAGTAGTGATGTCAGGCTGAGGCAAACTAGGTTATCGTGGAGAGACAAATTAATTACTGAACATATAAAGAGGCAAAACAAAAGTATAACATAGTCATGCATTGTGCAGGATGGGTCCCCTGAGAGGCATCGAACTGCCTAAAGGTATAACCTGGTCAAGTCCTCCTGTATCGGCAACCCGCATGTGCACTGCCGTGGGGTATGTACTCTGGTGTTTGAGGGCTGCAGGTTAAACGTGTGGGGGCCTGCGCATCCAGGGAGCATCTGACTTTATTACGGCAGTTTAACGACCGATGTTTAGGTCCAGGAACAGGTGCTAGGAGGTCTCTCCGGTGATCTGGTTGGAGCGTCTTGTCCCCCCGTTATCAGCTTAGCAGGGCAGCTGCAGCGGACGGTAGTTTGCTGGAGTAAGGAGTGAGAGTGATCTTTAGGTAGGTATCGTGTCAGTTCTCTGCTGCCCGGCATGTGCAGGGGGGGGAGGTTCACGGCCTTGGGGTCGGTCAGCCAATACCTCTGCTGGGCATTGCTCGAGACAGCATCCGAGGGTATCGATGAGTGGCATGGGTGTACGGGTGGTGTATAGCCTCTCCCCCGCTCCAGGCCTTAATAATGGTCGGCACTGTTGGGCCACAGACTCGGGAGCTCTGAAAGGCCGGGTCTTTTTCTTGGCGGACGCTACGGAGAGGCCCGATGTTTTTCCACCGCCTGCGGTGTGTGGCCCCCCGGCGGTGTGGCTTGTGCCCAAGAGGCGTGAGCCTCATGACCTTCGGCCTAGATGGGCCCTTGCCTTTGCGTGCAATTTTCGTTGCTGCGCCCGGGGAGGGCTTGGTCCGGCCCGCTCTCCCGCTCTCCCTCACCTTCTTTCTGGAGGCAGGCGACGGTTGAGGCGTCCGCCGCTCCAGCATCTCCCAGAAGCGCTTGAATAATGCGTCTATCCGCTCATGTAGTGGCTGGTAGGGCGCCATTTTAGGCGCGTGTTCCTCCCCCTCCATCTTGCGGTCGGGGAGTATGCCTCTTTGGGTCGTCGGGATATATTGCGACTTGCGAGCCATTGCTGTGCGGACCGGGATAACCCCCGCCGGTCCATAGGGGGGGGAACGTGGGCTCTGCATAGTTTCCGTAGATTGTGATGGCGGTGGGGGAGCGGCCGTCTCCCCTGCGCCAGTCGTTTGTGTAGGCCGCAGGAGCCAGGATGGAGATTCCGTCCGGGTGTGCTTCATGAGTGATGTCCCCAGGTGAGTCCCCGTTTCATGTGTCTTGTTAGGGTCAGTTTTGTGACTTTTCTCCGTTGGAGTAGGCAATATTTTAGGCTTATTTAGTCGTTTGGTGCGGAGCCCCAGGGAGACACGACCATTCGGCTCTGCGGTCAGGCCCCGCCCCCTTTTCTTTTTTTTTATTACCTAAAACACACTTAAATGGGAGGCGGAGCCTAGCGTCTAACCTGAACGGTCGCATCTCCACAGAGCTCCCGGACAATAGGCCTGAATTACGCGTAAAACTCAGCAAATCTCAACAAAAATCGACCCTGCGGGACCCCCAACCACTCGCAACAATATGGGGCGAAAAACAAAGAAACCAAGGGCCGACAAGCCAAACCTAAGCATGAACATAGGGGACTTATGGCGGCAAGCACGCGGCGCCTCGCAAGCCAAGATGGCGTCTTACCCCGACGAAGGCTCCGACTTCTCGGACGATCACACCACGGGGTCAGAGGATCTCCTCATGCGGCACCCCAAAGACCGATAGTGACCACGGCACCACCCTCCACCCACAAGGACTCATCTCCAGTGACCAAGGCCGACATGCAGGAGCTGTTGTCGGGCCTCCGACAAGACATCCACACGGACGTTGCCGCACTCCGTGCTGACCTCCAAGGCATAACAAGCCGTATGGGAGCTCTTGAAACGGACTCCCACAACACCAAACAGCAAGTAACACACCTTCAAGCAGAGATGAAATCCCTACGGGGACACCATGCCGCCCTGGAAAGGAGGATCACGTCCATGGAGGACACCAGGCGGTCCAAGAATTTGAAGATAAGAGGGGTGGGGGAGACGGTGCCAGACGCTGAATTGCCGCACTTTATGAGACGCCTCCTGGGATCAATCTTGCCCTCTAAACAGGCAAGACAGATAGTGATAGAGCACCAGTTCAGAATACCTAAATCCACCAAAGCCCCTACTGAGGCTCCAAGGGATCTAATAATACGTTTCCAGACCAGGCAGGATAAAGCGGCGGTGTTGAACGCCTTAAGGGGACTCACACCCTACCTGTTCGAGAACTCGGCCCTCTCCTTCTTTGCAGATCTATCAGGGGAAACGCTAAAATGGCGGAGATCCCTGCAGCCTCTCACCTCGCTGCTCCGCGCACATGCCATTACCTACCGGTGGAGAGCAGCCCAAACCCTGCTGATCACACACGGAGGGCACTCCTACCCAATACACCGGCTGGAAGAAGCAAATGCGATACTAGGAAACCTTGGTCTCCCGCCTGATTCTGTTTCCAAAGCCACGACCAATCCGGTAGAGACACCGCATAACTGGGACCCGGCGACGGTGACCACCTTTGTACCACGGAAGCCCCGGCAGCCCACCTACGCAACAGTCACGACATGAAGGTGCAGCGCGGAGGGAAACCTGCAGTCTTCCCCCGCTGAGGACAAGCTGCTCCCCATGTGTCACCCAGTCACGGTCAGGACAGCCACCACAAAGTTAACGATGACTGACTGAACTGTGCTTGACATTTAACGCATACCCTGTTGTTGATAAAACTACCCGCAATTACCTCTATAACTAGTTGGCTAATTTAAATGCCCACTCATTGTTATTGTTCTAATCTTGCCTACCTCGATCTAATTTGTCTAATCTCACTTTGTTTAATTTTATTGTATCGTGGTTGACCTTTCATACTGTATACTGTGCAGGACCTACCACCATTCACCTTACTGGTCAGACTCGACCGTAGCTCCCTTATTTCTTCACGTACACAATAGACACTCCCTCCTACCGTACTTCCCTCACACACATACCAAACACAATACCACGATCGGACGATCACTCCAGGACGACACCATACACCATAGGTGCACACCCACACACCCAACTACACAACTCAGACTACTCGTTCACCTCCGGGTGCGACTCTCACACTGGCTATCAGCCAGAGAAATCACTAATGCCTGAGCTCTGGCATGCTGGAACCAAACTCTCACCGACAAAGTAGAATGTACAGGCACATTTAGTCCCACAGTTTTTGTTATTCTGTTCTTTCTCTTCTTAGGCACACAATGACGGATAGGGGAAAAAACAAACAAGGGATAGGGAACAGCGGAGAAGGAAAGGCAAAGTTACACAGACATAACCAGGAGTAGACCTCTTGTACCCTAGCACTTAAACCTGACATCTAGACGACCGTCCACACAGCGCAAATTGTTACCACAATCACGATCTAGATAGCTTTTGAAATACCTATTGGACAATCCCGTTATACATTCACTTAAACAAAAATGGTGCATCTCAAATGTAAGGCCTTACTGCATGTACGCTGTGTATCTTGAATTGCTTGTCAATTGCTTTTGGGGCATGACAAGCCTGTTTGTTCTTGTCTGCACTACAAAAATAAAGAAGTAAAAAAAAAAAAAAAAAAAAACCACACTTAAATTAGATTAAAGTGTCAATAATGTAAAATCCTGTGTTAAATTTCCATCACTTATGGCTGCTGCATAATAGCAAAACAAAAAGTGTTATTTGTGCACTATTCACAATCTTTGTGAATACTCTATAAATTAAGTTTTTGCTAGAATTGCATATCCTTAGAATAAAATCTGCTTGTATTTAGGCAACTCTTTATAAGCCAGATCTATTTGCATCTAGTAGGATAAAACGTTGTACACTTACATTTTGTAGTATTGAATACACTCTTTATCTGCAAATTGTAGTATGATCTGTTTTGATTTAGCATGTAGAGAGCCAGAGAAATATAGAAACTCACTATTAAACCATTTCTCTAAAACACTCCTTGTTAATGTCTTCAAGTATTGCCTAAAGAAGAAAAGATCACAGGCACTTTAAATTCAAGCTGTATGCAGCTTTAATGTAACAAAATGCAATGCAACGTTTCGACCAACAAAGGTCTTTTTCAAGCTTGAAAAAGACCTCTGTTGGTCGAAACGTTGCGTAGCATTTTGTTACATTAAAGCTGCATACGGCTTGAATTTGGAGTCCCTGTGATCTTTTCTTCTTTGTATATTGTCCTGGGATTGCTGGTCCTGATCTGGAGCACCCTTGGCCGTTTGGATTGAGTGCGGTTCCCACTATATACGCTTTACAAGTATTGCCTACGCATAACTCAAATGTTTTCAAATATGAAAGCAACAATATTTATGATTTTATTTCATCAAACTAAAGCATTTCAAAGTTTAGCTCCACCTCACTATCCTCCCCCTAAACTACCTAATTTTAGTTAAATATTTTTTTTTCTTTTCTTTTCAGAAAAGGTTTATTTGTCTGATCTGCTGGTGCTGTTTACCAATATCATGCTGTACTGTTCCAATGGCACAAAGACTAGTCAAGATTATACAGGTATTTTTTTAAATGTATTTATTGATAAATGTTTTCTTAGAATATTTATTTAGAAGGAAATCTTTCCTCGTCATAATTAAGAAAGCCTAGCCAAAACCAAACTTGTTTAAATAATGATCTGTCAAGCTTTGTGCACCGTGACACCATAGTGCAAGCAATTGAGCAACTGAAAGAAGTTGGAAAAATGTGAACTTATTTGTGAAAAAATAAGTACAAAATATTTGTTGTTTTAGTTTAAATTTTTATGAAGCACACACATATGCTGCAGTGCTGTACAGTGTATGGCAGAGAAGTAAACAGGCCAAGCTATGAATGAAGGAGCTTACAGTCTAAAGAAACATAGCAGCAGCAGAACTACCAGTGGTGCAAATGCACATGGGCTGCTGCTTTTTGGGGTGAGCAGGCAGGGCCAGTAGTTTGGCTCCCGGAACAGAGGTGAAATTTTAATTTTGACGTTTTTTTAAATAATCCCGATAGTCTTTAAATATAGAGGAGGAACAAGTTTTAAGTATGTTTCTCAAGACTGCTGAACTATGGAAAGTTGTATTGATTAAGGAAGTTAACTATAAATGGTACAGCCATCGAGAAGACTTAAAAGTGAGACGTGGCAATATGTGATAAAAAAAGGATTAGTGTATGCTTTTGACAGAGAGTTAGATGCCATAATGGGACATATTTGTTTATTTATTAAGAGATGTAGACTGTGCTACTGTTGTGAGGAACATCATAGGTAAAGGTTAGGATCTAAAATTAAACTCTACAGCCTATGGGTAGCCAGCATCAGGACTGACAGAAGGGTGAGGGTTGGGAGCACAAAGTCAAAAAGATAAGTGTGCCAGCAGCATTCATTCCAGATTGTAAGTTCACATCTTTAGTGCTTTAGTGAAACCTATGAGAAGCAGTTTGCAGCAGGAGATAATCATAGCTCGATCAAGCAGGGTAGACTTCATAGCAGCACCATGTACCTGAAGTTAGGATGAGTTTGTCAATGATGAAAAACAAGATGTTAGTTTGATTGGATGACTGCATGCTTTCTGAATCTTCATGATTGAGGAGCACAGCTTGTAAACGAAGGAAAGGAAGAGAAGGTAAGGGGAAGAGAAGTAAATGTTGGTGTTATCTGCATACAAGTTATAAAGAAACCAAAACAGCTGGTCAAACTGCAAAGAGAGTCTATGTAGAGTGAGAATGCTTGGGAACCAAGACAAGAACTTTGATAAACATTAATAAGAAGAGGCACCGATGAGGGTGGGTGTGCTATAAAATGACATTTTGAGAGAATACTGGGAAAGGTAAAGAAAGAACAGTGAAAGAGCATACTCATTTAGACCACAGAATGAGAAGGTGGGTGTACTCGGTGTCAAAAGCAATACAGAGTAGTAACCTTTAAATGTAGTGGTAATCATAGATTTGATCACTTTGGTTAGCGCTATTTCAGTAGAGAGGTTCTTGGTCTCTCCACATCATTTTCTGATTTTTGTTTTGAGAATGTTGAGAATATTGTTATCAAAAACCTTATATGGATGTACTATTATAGTCTGGATTTTAGAGGATAATTTTTTTTGTTTTGTTAAATGACACGTAAAGAAGCATTTACTATCAGATACCAAAAAATATTGTCACTGTATTGTTACTATAATGGCATCATATGGCCAGAAAGGGAGAGATCTCTTTCATGTTCAGGCTAAGCATCGTGATCAACACTGTCCATAAAAGGTAAAGTACCTTAAGGCAGCTTTGGCACTGTCTGTACTAATCTATATCTCTGTATTGATTAAGCCCCAAATACATCACAATATTAAACTGCCCCAAAAAAACAACAACAAAAACATGCATACATTTAATTGTGCTTTTTTTCATTGGGTGTGTATCTAAAAATAGCTTGCAAAAACTGCAGGTCTCTTGTCTGCTTTCTTTGCAATCCTTTCCCTTCTTCCCCAGTCCAGACTTTCACAATGCACCGGAATAAGAAGTCTTTGCAAAGCAGTTGCTCTGGGCTAAACAAACCAGGAAGTAACAGGACTGGCTCTCTTCTTGAAAGTCAGGGGAGGGTAACACGATTAATATATATCCAAGAGTATTCTAAATTGTGAATAGTTCATTAGATATGAACACGTTTGAATGATTGTTAGATACCTTAACAATTGTATGGTTTCTTTGATAGGAGGATATGCTCCTGCAGGCCTTGCAATGGAAGTTCTCAGAATGCTTTGTGATCGCAAGGAATGCGCTAGTGAATGTCTATATATCGGGAAAGTAGTAGACACTATCCTTTGTCCAATACAAAAGTTATTGGATGGGGAAAAGGTCAGTATTTAAATTTGTTTAATGCTTAATTTCTCTTTGCATTGCTCTTTTTAAATATTTGCACAGACTTATGAATACAAAGGACTAACTGCAATACAAAGGTTGATCTCAAACTGAATACAATATGTCAATGTTGGACAGAAAACATATCTATGAACTCTTGATTTTAACAGCAATATCAAGTTAAATGGTCAAATGCTCACGGTCACACAGCCTATGAATCACTCTTCCATATTTACACCATTTCCACAGGTGTTATGCTTTTGAGCACACCAGTTACTGCATGCTATAGATTAATTCCTTGTTATATGTTTTACGCAAGAGCCCTAGCTAGATGTAATTTTCCTCAAATTGTCTCAGAAAGTTAATAAATTTTGATTAGAAAAAACATATTGCTAATATACTGCTGACAATTGGCACCAACATTTGGTTACACATTTTGGATATTACATTCTTAACCAATAGGTAAGCAATTGTGATGAACTTGAATATACAAAATGAAGGTCAATATAGAGGAGGTGGAAAAGATTTCCAGCAGGTTCTTTACTAATGTATAATGACACAGGCAAATTTAAATACCGTATTTTTTCGTGTGTAAGACGCCACCATGTATAAGCCGACCCCTATTTTTTAAACTCAGAATTAAGAAATCAATATTTTTTTTTTTTTTTTTAAATTCTTTATTTTTGTAGTGCAGGAGCTTCGTACAATCACTTGTGAGGTACCCCAACGGCAATCCTCTAGTGCATTATAAAACATTTAAACATAGGAGGTACAGGATTGATCTTGCACATTTTTATATGGTTGAGTTTTGCGGTATCCGGTATCGATTGTCATTACTTAAGCATATTCACAACATAAAAGAAATCAATATTTTAAACATCAAATAGAACAATTTTGATATTTTAGAGGTGACTTCTGAGGAGAACAACACACTTCTGATTCTCATGCTCCCCCTGTGCTACGAAACTCTGGGAAGTTAATATAGTGCATACTGGGAGACTACAGCCCCCACAATACAGTATGAGGGCATGCTGGTATGAGGGCATGCTGGACATCACAGTAGTATTCACTTTAAATCCCATTTCCACGCCCAGAAATATAAATCAGAAAGCAAGACCTACCTGATAAAGGTGGATACAACCTTAATGTGGCTGCTCCTTTTATGGTGTAGCATGTCTCTGGAGTGCCATTGGTGGTAAGTGTTGATGTCTGCTGCAGCTCCCACGCATATAGGAACCTCTTCCTCCTTGCCCCAGCATTCAGAAGTGGATCGACGGGAGGGAGGCCAGGTATGTGTGGCAGCCATGACACACTGAAATGCGGCAGGCGCCATCTTAACTTGGGCACCACGCACAAGTGTTTTTTTTTTTCTAACCCCTGCAATGACATTCCATGTATAAGACAATCCCTAATTTTAAACAAAATGTTTTAGAAAAAAAACTGTCTTATACGTGGATAAATATAGTATTTCTAAGATTATCAATATTGCTATAAGGAATATTGATGACCTGAGCAACTTTTATGTATTTTGTTCTGTCTGCCTCTAAGAGATTATAAGAATGGGTGTAAGGATGCCAAGTGGAAGGTATAAGGGCTAGATGGATAGCAGGTTGTGCAGCCTTATCCTTGGACAAGGTCATGTTTACATATGAGCTGTTGGAGCTGATGCATGCATTACATAGTTACATAGCTGAAAAGAGACTTGCGTCCATCAAGTTCAGCCTTCCTCACATATGCTTTTGCTGTTGATCCAAAAGAAGGCAAAAAACCCAGTCTGAAGCGCTTCCAATTTTGCAACAAACGAGGAAAAAATTCCTTCTTGACCCCAAAATAGCAGTCAGATGTCTCCTTGGATCAAGCAGCTATTACCCCATTAATTAGAAATTATATCCCTGTATGTTATGTTTTTGCAAGTATTTATCCAATTGCAGTTTAAACATCTGTATAGACTCTGACAAAACCACCTCTTCAGGCAAAGAATTCCATATCCTTATTGCTCTTACTGTAAAAAAAACCTTTTCTTTGCCTTAGATGAAATCTCCTTTCTTCAAGCCTAAATGTGTGGCCTCGTGTCCTATGTATAGCCCTGTTTATGAATAGATTTCCAGATAATGGTTTGTACTGGCCCCGAATATATTTGTATAATGTTATCATATCCCCTCTCAGGCGTCGTTTTTCCAAACTAAAGAGATTTAAATTTTTTAACCTTTCTTCATAACTAAAATGCTCCATTCCTTTTATCAATTTTGTAGCTCGTCTCTGCACTTTTTCTAGTGCCATCATATCTTTCTTTAGAACAGGTGCCCAAAATTGCACAGCATATTCAAGGTGTGGTCTTACCAGCGATTTATAAAGAGGCAAAATTATATTTTCATCTCGAGAATTTATGCCCCTATTTATACATGACAAAACCTTACTGGCCTTAGCAACGGCAGATTGACATTGCATATTGTTACCTAATTTATTGTCTATAACAATTCCCAAATCCTTATCGTGTGTGGTTATCCCTAGTTCACTACCATTTAGGGTGTAAATTGCTTGTGCATTCTTAACCCCGAAGTGCATAACTTTGCATTTTTCTACGTTAAATTTCATCTGCCATTTTAGTGCCCAGTCCCCCAATCTATCCAAATCCCTCTGCAGCAAGGCAATATCCTGCTCACATTTTATTACTTTACAAAGTTTTGTGTCATCTGCAAACACTGATACATGGCTTTCAATGCCCATTTCAAGATCATTTATAAATATGTTAAATAGAAGCGGTCCCAAAACAGAACCCTGAGGGACACCACTTACCACTTTTGTCCAGCTTGAAAATTTACCATTTATGACAACTCGTTGTACTCTATCCTTAAGCCAATGTTCTACCCAAGAACAAGAATATTCATCTAGACCAATTTCTTTTAGTTTGAAGCCTAACCTATTGTGAGGAACCGTATCAAATGCCTTGGCAAAATCCAAGTAGATCACATCCACTGCAATACCCTGATCTATATTTCTACTTACGTCTACGTAGAATGCAATTAGGTTAGTTTGACATGACCTATGTTTCATAAAACCATGCTGATTATTGCTAATAACACAGTTCTTCCCAATGAATTCCTGAATATTATCCCTTAATAGCCGTTCAAATAATTTCCCAGTCACTGAAGTTAAGCTCACAGGTCTATAATTTCCAGGCAAGGATTTTGAACCCTTTTTAAATATAGGAACAACATCTGCCTTCCTCCAATCCTCCGGTACAATACCTGAAACAAAAGAATCTTGAAAAATTAAATACAGAGGTTCACTTATTTCCCCACTTAGCTCCTTAAGTACTCGTGGGTGGATACTGTCAGGCCCCAGAGCTTTGTTTACATTCATTTTCTTTAATAGCTGTAGCACCTTGTCTCGAGTTATCCAATCACAAGTTATCTGCAAGTTTGTTGCAGCAATCATTTGCATATCTCTTGCCATAGGATCCTCATTAATAAATACTGAAGAAAAAAAGTTATTTAAAATGTCTGCCTTTTCCTGGTCTTCATTGACTAACAGACCCATCTCTGTTTTCAGTGTACCTACACTTTCATTTTTTGTTTTTTTTTTAGAATTAATGTACTTGAAAACATTTTGGGGGTTGGTTTTGCATTCTTTGGCTATCAATTTCTCATTTTCTAGTTTAGCCACTTTAATTGCATAAAAGACCCAATTACCTGCTGGTTTATCAGTTTGTGATCTGCTACCTGAAAAACCCGGGTGTTATTCTCCAAGATGATTAATGATATATGAATAGTTTCTAGCATTATCATTGTGCATCCTGACATCATTGACACATTGTCCTATGGAGTGCATGTGGCTACACAGTATGTCCTACCGTCCTACTGAAGAGGAGAGGCATCTGCCGACAGTGAAACATTGAAACAATTAGGGTAACGTCTGGTTAACTTAGCTAGTGAACAATCTGTCTGCTGGTAGTTTCATTTTCCTTCATTTATAAGCATACAGATTCTTTTTGTGTGTGCAATCTTTATATGTGACTGTTAGGCACATCATTTTTGATGTGCACATTCCCTGTGCTATAAGAAAGAATCTTCTAGTGACTTATTGCTAGTACAGTTATCAATAGGTTCCTTCATTTATTACCATTCAGGGCATAAAGGAAGAATTAAAGGGAAACTCCAGTGCCAGGAAAACAATCCGTTTTCCTGGCACTGCAGGTCCCCTCTCCCTCCCACCCCCCAATCCCCGGTTGCTGAAGGGGTGAAAACCCCTTCAGTAACTTACCAGAGGCAGCGACGATGTCCCACGTTGCTGCTTCTTCCTCCGCCGCCGCTCCTCCTCTGTATTACGTCAACCGGTGGGCGAGACTGATCCCGCCCACCGGCCGGGGAGACCTAATGCGTATGCACGGTGAACAAGGTGGTAGGGGGAGGAGGAGCAACAGGGTGAAGGAGAGCATTAAAGGGAAACTCAAGTACCAGGAAAAGAATCTGTTTTCCTGGCACTGCAGGTCCCCTCTCCCTCCCACCCCCCTATCCCCGGTTGCTGAAGGGGTGAAAACCCCTTCAGTAACTTACCAGATACAGCGACATGTCCCACGTCGCTGCTTCTTCCTCCGCCGCCACTTCTCCTCTGTATTACGTCGGCCAGTGGGCGAGACTGATCCCGCCCACCAGCTGAGGAGACCATTGCCGCGCATGCGCATTAGAGCTCCCCATAGGAAAGCATTGAAAATGCTTTTCAATTCTTTCCTATGGGGAATTGAGCGACGTTGGAGCTCCTCACACAGCGTGAGGACGTCCAGCGACGCTCTAGCACAGGTTTCCTGTGCTAGGGACACGGAAGTGCCCTCTAGTGGCTGTCTAGTAGACAGCCACTAGAGGTGGAGTTAACCCTGCAAGGTAATCATTGCAGTGCAATAATTACACTTGCAGGGTTAAGAGTAGTGGGAGTTGGCACCCAGACCACTCCAATGGGCAGAAGGTTGAGCACAGTGGTTGATCACATAAACATGTAGTGCAAAAAGTAGCTCAGGCACTGTTTATATAAAGTCTATATATTATTGTCCCTCCCTAATTCACAACGGAGGTAGCCCAAATGTGCTTAAAGCCAATTGTACATAGAAGGGGACTATCTCTGCTCCAAACCTATTTCACAAAGACTCCATATGCCATCTGGCTCATAGGATAAGCAGTAAGCCTTTGTACACCTCACTGTCCCAGCATGCTTTTCTGTGCCTCAACCTACTTGTAAGAATGCATGTTATATGCTTGAAATTTCCAGTTTATAAATGTATGTAGGGTTGACTTTATATGTGGATGCAAACTCATTACAGAGGGAGGTCAGGTGCCTGTTCTACGCATAAGAGGCCAAAAAACAATTTCAAATTTCATAGTAATTTTAGACTCCAGGTTCATGTATCTATTCATGTGGCATTCATATGGATGTTACTTTGACACGTACCACTTACCTAGAGATTGTTGAAGACCACGTACACCTCTTCACGGCAATGGTGTTCCATGATGTCAGCAGGGTAATGCACCCTACCACACTGCAAAAATTGTTAAAGGACCACTCTAGGCACCCAGACCACTTCAGCTTAATGAAGTGGTCTGGGTGCCAGGTCCAGCTAGGGTTAACCCAT
The DNA here is from genome assembly GCF_036172605.1 of Pelobates fuscus. Lineage (NCBI taxonomy): Eukaryota > Metazoa > Chordata > Amphibia > Anura > Pelobatidae > Pelobates > Pelobates fuscus. The sequence continues at coordinate 298,257,646 of NC_086318.1, forward strand.
TTTTTTTATAAACATAGCAGTTTCAGAGAAACTGCTATGTTTATAAATGGGTTAAGCCTTCCCCCTAATTCTCTAGTGGCTGTCTCATTGACAGCCGCTAGAGGCGCTTGCGTGATTCTCACTGTGAAAATCACAGTGAGAGCACGCAAGCGTCCATAGGAAAGCATTGTAAATGCTTTCCTATGCGACCGGCTGAATGCGCGCACAGCTCTTGCCGCGTGTGCACATTCAGCCGACGGGGCGGAGAGGAGGAGGAGAGCTCCCCGCCCAGCGCTGGAAAAAGGTACGTTTTAACCCTTTTCCCCTTTCCAGAGCCGGGCGGGAGGGGGACCCTGAGGGTGGGGGCACCCTCAGGGCACTCTAGTGCCAGGAAAACGAGTATGTTTTCCTGGCACTAGAGTGGTCCTTTAAGGAATGGTTTGAGGAACATCCCAAAGAGTTCATCATGTTCCATTGGTCTCCAAATTCCCCAGATCTCAATCCGAAAATGCATCTGTGAGATGTGCTTAAACAAGAAATCCAATCCATGGAGGCCCACCTCACAACTTGCTGGACTTAAAGGATCTGCTGCTAAGGTCTACATACCACAGGACAAGTTCAGAGATCTTGTGGAGTCCATACCACAACTGTTCAATTCTTCAGAGCTATTTTGGCAGCACAAGGGTGACCTACACAATACTAGGCAGGTAGTTTTAATGTTGTGGCTGATCAGTGTAAAACTTATACAGCCATGCCATGGACAGTCTGGCATGTGTGTATATATATATATATATATATATATATATATATATATATATATATATATATATATATATATATATATATATATACACACACACACACTTTTCCTTTTCATCCCTGCACACACACTTTCAGATATTTCCAAATGCCAGGTGCATTCCAGCCACAGCCAAAGATAGTAGACAAAATAGTGAAAACAAAGGCTTGCTCACTCACGGCTGAAACGTTGATTATGATTAAGATTATGTTTTTACAAGAAATGGAATAAAGAAAGAAAACTTTTACAAAAGAAAAAGGCCGTGAGTGCAAGCCTTTGTTTTCACTATTTTGTGTATGTGTATTTATATATTTGTTTTTTCTTTTACTACTCCTTCATATTTTTACGTTCTGTTGATCACTTCTCACTTGATCCATTTAAAAAAAAAAAAACACCCTAGCCATCAATCAACTTTTTACACCTCAGTCATTTCATGAAGCCATCAATCTTTTTTTTTTTTTTTTGGCACTACAGGCAGTATTCAGAATCCTTAATCAAAACAAACATTCTTGCCTATTGCACATTTCAGTTGCTTTGTGATTAAGCTACATTTCAGCTTGGTGTTTGGGAATTTGACTGATCACTAATCTTCACAAATTCACATAAACTGTGCTTCTGACCGAAAAAAAACCTTCTCCAAACCCTCACTGTGTTTTAACTGACCGTACATTTTAACATATGCACATTCTAAAACTGCCTATTTTTAATAAAGAATAAACAATTTATAGTATACAGAAACATGTTACAAAAATAACCACAGTATATACAGTTATACTAATCGCATGCATAGAACATCTTTATAGAATTTTAGTATTCCATGCAATTTATTGAAAGGTAATTGCAAGTCAAATGACTATTAAGTAAAGTTAAATATATCTGGAAAAACAGGATTTGTTAAAAAGCAAAAGAAAATGTCTAATTTCTAATATAAACCTAAATGCATAGAGAAGGTTCCCTAGTGTGTTAAACGTTTATGTTTTCTATATTAAATGGTTGTCCTAGTTATACTTTGAGAAAAATTACTAAGTTGATATATTCATTTATCATATTATAGTGAATTTTTCTTCTATATTCTTGCTTTGTTCGTTTGAAGTTAATGTTTTGCAGACTGTTATAATAAACAGCTGTATTATGAATGGTTTATTGTTATTAGATTATCCTTATTGCTCAGACATCAGTGCAAGGCATAACATTTTGTTCGTAAACAGGAACATTGATGTATATTACATTATTTTCATGTATTTTTGAAAGCTCGGTAGAAACATAAAAATGCAAAATACTGTATAGTTACAGTAATGTTATTAATTTGCAGGTTCCTGTTATTCCCATAAGTAATTAAGTTGTTAATTGTGAATGTTCCATCTGTTGTAAATTCTGTTGCATATCTGTTGTTAATCGACGATCAGTGATTTTCTTTACCATTCATGGATCTTGGTTTTTAGATTCATGTGAATTGTGATGAAACCACATTGACATACATAGCAGATATATTGGCAAGGATTGCCTCATTTGAAGGTGGACTCTCCCTTCTTCTCTATGGACAAAAAGCAGACCGTAACAAAACCAGGTATGGTAAACTAAATAATTGCTAAATGTTTTACATTGTATTGAAATGTTTTAGGCTTCTAAATGCATATATATATATATATATATATATATATATATATATATATATATATATAATGCGCATATATATATATATGCATTATATACTATTAATAGGCCTGTGTGTATTGTGGAGAGTTATATTTACAGGCTTGTAATTATTGGCAATAAAATATCTCATTATGTGTTGAAGTGTACATTGTTTTGTCTTAGAATCAAATCCAGATACTCAACCCACATTTATTTATTTAATTTATTTTGAGTCCACAAGGAATATCCTATCCAATCTCTTCCACTAATAGTTCTTCCTTTAGAATAAGCATGTAGCTAGTTGCATGCAGTATTAATGGCTGTAACTGTTTGATAAAGTTGGGTAATTTAGGTGATTAGATAAGTGCCTAGTGATGTTTTGCATGGCCTCTACAGCTAAAAAGAATATGCTGAGAAAATGCTAAAGGAAGTGAGTATGTCAATACAAAAATAAATCATTCCTATTTAAGGGATATAAATCATTTCATTGTTTTTTTATATAATGGACATTAAAATTATGTAAACATTTATGTAAATCAAAGAGAGATGATATTTAATATTACAAATATTTATTTATTACTGGCATCTATTAAATAACATATTCCACAGTCCAGAATATCTGTTATCTCCCAGTTGTCCGTTACTCCCTCACTAAACACTCAAGTTAATGGCATAACTTTTTGTGTTCAAGTTCTAATTATGACCTTTGATACATGCCCTTTTATTGTTATATCAGCACTTTCTTATCTCAATGTACTATGCTACTTAGTATGAGGACATTTTAGATAGTATGAGGACATTTTAAATCCAGACAAATGTTATTGTGTGTTTCTGTTGTTCCTTCATAGATTTTTGGCTGTATATTGTAGTTGGTTAATAAAATCTTTGAAATAAAGGACATATCAAATTTGTTCCCTACTAGGGGGAAGGGGTGGATATATCAATTCTGGGTATAGCATTTTGCCTTTCTGCTTTTAATACACCACATATCCACTCATTCCATCTATCCAACCATTAATTCAAATCATAAAAAACTGCACAATCCAGAACTCATATCCACCCCTGCATAATCAAGGCCTCGCTGAAACCATGGTCTTGTCACCCTCTGACCGTAATTTTAAATGCCCAGAACTAAACAGTCATAAGTCAACAACATTTGCTACAGTTTCATCTACTGCCTACAGTGCTATTTCAACTTCATCACATTGTTTGGCTGGATTACTATTTTTATATGTGCTTAACTTGAAAGCGTATACTGCATTGTATACAGTGGCTAATCAAAGTATACATTTAATTTATGAGATGCTAAAGTTCTAACAGCAGGTCCTTCTAAACTTCACAGAAGGCCCAGTCCTTGGGCCCAAGAAGCTCTTTTACTAAACTGATTCCACTAACAAATTCGCCATACCCTAACCTGACAGTCGTCCAAGTCCTCCCTGGAAACTTACTTGGAACCAGCCCCTTTGAGAAGGTTAAAGGCCTATCATAGGTCCCACATATATATATATATATATATATATATATGGTATATATATATATATATACACACACACACACATACACTGTATATAATTAGTTATAGGCTGTGTATTAGGACACATTCTCTGCAAGTGTATTACATTTAATAATGTGTATAGCAATGCACTCGTTATACTTATTTTGCTACTGTTTTATGTAAACTATCATTATATAGACTTAATATATATACCTTTATTATTTTGTTTATTTTCCATACTTCTTATGTGACGTGAGTCGTAATGGTCTCTTTGTTTTAATACTTTGAAATATTTGATATAAATAACATTCTCTGTTATTTTCCGAATATCTGCATTTCCATTCTATCTATTTAATACAGTGTCTGTATTTATAAACTCCACATGTGTTCAGCTTCATTTAGATGGAGAACTGCTTGTAAATCAGACACTGTTTTCATTAAATAATTTGATGTTCTTTCCTTAGGACAATAGCTGCACATACCATTGCCCAGTTTTCAAAGAAACTTCTCCATGAAGACATCCACGCTTTATCTGATTCTGACATGTTACCTGTGCTCAAAGGATCTTTCATATTTGTATGCCGCCAAATGTATCACACTTGTGAAGGACTCCAAGTTTTACTTCGTTATCAACTGCATGAGTGCATTGCTGATGCCTGGAAAAAGGTAAAAAGAAGTATCATGCTGGGCTTGTAGATCAATATCATTGTGGTGCATTATGAATAATATAATGGACAGTGGCTCACTAAAATGGCTTGTTTACTGTTTAAAGGACCACTATAGTGCCAGGAAAACATACTCGTTTTCCTGGCACTATAGTGCCCTGAGGGTGCCCCCACCCTCAGGGTCCCCCTCCCGCCAGGCTCTGGAAAAGGGGTAAAACTTACCTTTTTTCCAGCGCTGGGCGGGGAGCTCTCTGCCTCCGATCCTCCTCCGTTCCGCCCCGTCGGCTGAATGTGCACGCGCGGCAAGAGCTGCGCGCGCATTCAGCCGGTCGCATAGGAAAGCATTTACAATGCTTTCCTATGGACGCTTGCGTGCTCTCACTGTGATTTTCACAGTGAGAATCACGCAAGCGCCTCTAGCGGCTGTCAATGAGACAGCCACTAGAGGATTTGGGGGGAAGGCTTAACCCATTTATAAACATAGCAGTTTCTCTAACCCTAGCTGGACCTGGCACCCAGACCACTTCATTAAGCTGAAGTGGTCTGGACGCCTAGAGTGGTCCTTTAATTAATATATATATATATATATATATATATATATATATATATATATATATATATAGTTAATACAATATTAAACAAAAATCTGCACACCAGTCAAGCCATAAGACTTGCTTTTCCCACAGAAATCCCAAAACTGCAGTGATGTTGCAACCACAAAGGATTCTGGGTGGGCATATGCAAATTAGTTTAACCCCTTAAGGACACATGACATGTGTGACATGTCATGATTCCCTTTTATTCCAGAAGTTTGGTCCTTAAGGGGTTAACAAAGAATCACATTTTTGCCTCATTCCATTTTAAACATGGATTCCTTTTAATCTGTGTTTGCAGTATACAACTGCTTGGAACACAATTTAGGAAAAGATGCAAAACCAGTGAACCACTCATGGACAGCTGTTTCGTTGTTAATGCAACTCATCAGCATGAGGTTGGTTACTGGTTTGCTTATTAAGGCTTGGTAGTGCTTGGGAAGCAAAATCCAAATAGGTTATGGTGGGGAAAAATTGTGATTGAAAACCCCTTCCACCTGAAGTCTGTGGATAGTTAATACAATATTAAACAAAAATCTGCACACCAGTCAAGCCATAAGACTTGCTTTTCCCACAGAAATCCCAAAACTGCAGTGATGTTGCAACCACAACATAAATTGTGTTCCAAGCAGTTGTATACTGCAAACACAGATTAAAAGGAATCCATGTTTAAAATGGAATGAGGCAAAAATGTGATTCTTTGTTAAACTAATTTGCATATGCCCACCCAGAATCCTTTGTGGTTGCAACATCACTGCAGTTTTGGGATTTCTGTGGGAAAAGCAAGTATTATGGCTTGACTGGTGTGCAGATTTTTGTTTAATATTGTATTAACTATCCACAGACTTCAGGTGGAAGGGGTTTTCAATCACAATTTTTCCCCACCATAACCTATTTTGATTTTGCTATATATATATATATATATATATATATATATATATATATATATATATATATATATATATATATATATATATATATATATATATATATATATATATACATATATATATACATATATACATATACATATATATATATATATATATATATATACATATATATATATATATATATATATATATACATATATATACATATATATATATATATACATATATATATATATATACATATATATATATATATATATATATATACACACACACACACACACACACTTAAAAAAAAAACATTTTTATTGAGGCAATGTGAGGGACATTACAGAAAAGAAGAAAAGGGAGTTTTATCAAGTAGACATACACTGTAAATGCATTATAGAATAACAAGTACAGAAACTTCAGCGTACACCAGCCTCATTTTAAAATAACAATATAAAATTGTTATTGCTGGTTTAACATGTCTAAACAGTTGCACTTTTTTTTTTTGTAACAAACATGAGTATTAGGTATTTCAGGCATGTCTAACTATGCAGTTAGGGTTAGACTGATCATATACAAGCTAGGTGGTTGTCAGCTTTATAATGTTTATGCAAACATGCTGTACAAGCTAGACATGTAGGTAGTTGGTACGTACTTAAATTAGTGATCATGTTAAACTATGCTGATATTTATGTAGGAATAAGTAGGCAAACAAATAGCAGTATATACAATCCAGATCACTCGCTTATTCACTAAACAATGATTTCAAATCTTAGAGATTGTAATAGTTTTATTGAAAAACACCTCACCTAGGCAAACAATAATGGAGGTTTAGTTACATTATATGATCATATATTGCATAAGCTTGCCCCACTGTCAATGTACCCCATTCTCGGCAGGTCCTACTCTAGCAGCCTAATGCTTGCTCTTATGAGATTAATCCACTTACTTGGGAAATACTTCCTTACTGGGACTCTCTGCAAGTCAAGGCTAAATAGGGTCCTGGAATGAGGCACCTGTGACAGGTGCAAAACCAAGGAGTTGGCCTGGGACTCCCAAATATATAAATGAAACCAAGAGGGCTGCACTCACCTGAACATGCATACATTATAGTGTGCTGCTGAGGCCAACATGTGCAAAATACACAATCCAGCGCACTCGCTTATTCACTAAACAATGATTTCAAATCATACAGATTGTAATAGTTTTATTTAAAAACACCTCACTCAGGCAAAAAATAATGGGGGTTTAGTTACATTATATGATAATATATTGCATAAGCCTGCCACAACCTCTTTTGTATATTTTGGCCCCAGCAGCACCCTATAATGTATGCATGTTCAGGTGAGTGCAGCCCTCTTGGTTTCAATTAGCAGCCTGGAATGAATGATAGTTTAACTTTTAGCATCTGATGTACCCATAGTTTAACTTTCAGCATCTGATGTACCAAGTCTGCAACAATGGAAAAAAGGAAACATTAAAGAAACATTTTGGAAATGTTACATTTTAGTACAGAAGGATAAAAAACTATTCAAGCAACTTCAATAAAATCCAAACCATATCACTACTCTAGATGCAAATGCTGAGTTGCGCTGTGCCTTTCCCATGTCATATTTATTTTGCTGTTGTGATTTGTCTTTAGGAATAAATATTTTAATGAATACAGACCTAAAATATGCTCCATTATCCTTACTTGTAAGTAACATATTCTGATTTTATGGTAAAAAAAATGAGTAAATGCACACAATATTAAGTATATGGAACTTGAACAACAATTCAACAATTTGAAGAGGAACTATCGCATAGTTTACTGCATTTTTAGATGGTCAACAAAAGCTTTTTGTTTTGTTGTTTTTATCCACTTTTTATACTGAAATTTGATTATAGAACTTGCATCGAATTACAGAAGGTAGTTGATGCAAGTCTTATTTTAAGTCCCAATTTTCCTACTAAGTAACGACCTCTGGGTCTGAAACGTGTTTTGGCTTCTCCCGGTGGTGCAGTTCCTTATGTTGTTGTTCATGCTAATAAAGCTGCAATAATTTGTGTGCTCTGCTAAAGCATGTTATTTTTGTGATAACCTACCCTTTTGGTTTAAAATCCCTACTATGAATAGTTTGTAGCCATTTGTAGCAAGTTGTATATACAGCCTTTAATTGCATTAATTTAAAAAGTAACCAAGTTTGCGATTGCATGTTGTGTAACATTTTGCTGTGGTAATGGTGATTCTTACAGATCAAATTTCTTTACCCTTTTAATGGGATGGGCAGCTAGACAGGATAAGAAACACCGGTAGCCCATTTGAAGTGGCTAATTACTTTTCCCAAATTAACAATGAAATAAAGGTGGGGAACGCCACTACAAAGGAAACACCATCATGTTGTATTCTATAAATATGTGTAGAACTAGAAAGCTGATAAATAGACTACCCAGTCCTTAAAAGGCACATTTGTCACGAACGCACCCTACTCCAAGAGTGTGCGTGACATAGTTGTGGTGGTGAAAGTGTTAAAGTTCACTATTTGTCTGCACTAGACTGGAAATAATGACAAAATCCCACTTTAACACCACCCACACTTAAACATAATAATATAACTATTACTATTTTTTTAAATTCTTTATTTTTGTAGTGCATACGTAAAATACAAGCTGCTCAGGTATGCCACGACAGCATAAACAGGCAATATTCGTTACAGGGTGATACAGTGAAGTAGCATTGTTAAATCTGCACATTTTTTTATTTTTTTTTTCGTGAGTAGATGATTTGTCAAACGCTTAAAGATAGGTTTAGTAAAGTTACTACAAGCTAGGTACAATTTTCTAGTTGCTATGGTATTTGTCATAGGTTATTACAAGATGAAGTCCATAAGAAGTGACACATATTGGATTATGGGTTGGGTGCGTCTTTTAAGTAGTGCTTATTTTTGGATATATAGATGCATAATGGAATCAGAAACGTCTAGTGTTAACATATCACACATCAATTAGCAAAAACAAACTATTTACAGATTAGATAGGGTACTCCCATAGCTATTGGTATAATATTAACATGCTGCTACAGTTCGTGAAGCTAGCATAGACGTAAATCTACAACTCAATATAGCCTGAGGAAACTGCCCATTGCTCACTAAGTGTAACGACTCGATGTATGCAAGATAAAGATAAACCCGTCAGTTTGTGTCTACAGGTTTAAGCTGCATGTTATGCTGGGGCTCGCGTTGCAGTGCTCTTTATATTATTTTAAATGGGAATCCACTGAGTAAGCAACTTGGTAAGTATTAGGAAGAGATGAAAACTCAGTATAACCAACGTTGTGGTGAAGTGAGAACATATAACTCAGACTAACCATATTTGGAGAGCATTGCCGTCGTGTTTTAAGCTATGTATCGTTATCATATAGGGTGTGCTTATGGTGTAGGACATGAGGCCCACCTGTGGTGTATACAGGCTACATCACAGTTAACGTGCTGGGTTATAGGCGAAGTGTTTGTGCCTAGTGATGTGTTCTGGGGGAGAGTGTGTGGGTGAGGCGGCTTAATGCTGCCAGTGAGAGTAATCGTGGAAATGCCTCAGAGTGATGTGAGGTGTTCTCCGCTGGAGGTAGGCTGGTAATTGGAACAGAAAAACTTATAATGTCATCGTAAAAACACAATGCAATATGAAATTGCTGCAGGAGCGTAGCGGCAGTATGGCATCTGCAATGACTATACATTGGGTAAACGGTACCATTCAAATATAAAGAAAAGCATTAACTTATGAGCTTTGGCATAGGTCAAACATAACTGACGAGCTCGGCTGACTATGCGATTAAAGTATAGTTTAAGAAGCACAGAGTCCTTTTAGTGAGAAGTTTCGATACGACCTAAGAGGATCGGAGGCTGTGGGCCTACAAACCAGTCTCTGTCAGCCCATGCCGGTTCGTGGCAGGTTGACGTCCTGGGCGGGATGGCTCAAGGCGTCGGAGCGGCGATCTTGGGGTGAGGATCCCCTCCAGCCCCAGGCCTGTATAGAGGGTGGCATCTTCTTACCACTGGCTCGAGAGCTCGGTGAGTTCGAGGCAGACCCTTTGTGGGTGTAGCGGATGCTGCCGGTGTTCCGTCGCCGCCAGCGGCGTGCAGTCTTCCCGCAGGGTGGCGGATGCTTCGGATGCTCTCTCCGTGCGGCCCTCAGCCTGGGTGGGCAACGTGTGAGTGTGGTCAACTTGGGGTTTGTCGTTCTGCCCGGATTAGGGTGCCTCTTCCCCCCGACCGCATCCCCAGACTTGTGTGCTTGCGGTGGAGTCCCATTTAGCTTACTTTGTTCTCCGGTCGGCCTGCCCCGATATGGCAGGGTCCGCAGTTCTGCCGTAGGCACCTGCAACCTTCTCCATAGCTTGCGCCAGAATCGGGCAAAGGTGGCTTCTAGACGTTGCTGGATGTTGCAGGAACCCTCCAGCTCAGGCAGGAGTCTTACGTTGCTTGTTGCATCTGTAGCCGCCATTTTAGACGCTCCATGTGCTCTGCTGCCTTGGCTTTGCCAGTCACCCGGCTGTAAGTGCCGCTCGTATCTGTTACCCCAGTAGCTTGTGTTGGACCGAGATGGGGGGGGGGGTAGGAGATGAGAGCTCCGAGGAATCCATGTTCAGGGCCGTTAGCGCGGGGAGCGGATGTCTCCCCATCACTCGACTCCCGTTAGGCCTCAGGGTGTGATGTGGGGTTCCCCGGGGGTTACATGCTCGTTCTGGGTATCTAAGTGATCCTCCCGGTGTCCCTTTCATCATGGCTCCACTCCAGGGAGTAGGTGCGCCGTTTTTTAGGGGGATTAACCCCGAAATGTACATGTGTAAGCGGGAGCTGAGGCTCAGCACATCCACTCAGCCTGGATGCTAGGCTCCGCCCCCCAACTATTACTATTTTAACGCTGCCACCACCAAGACAATTTATAAATGGGGTGCCTTGGTCCCCCAGGTAAATCAATAATAAAACCCACCAAATATTACTTAGTACAATATTTAAGGAATTACAAAAATACTAACTAGTCTCTTCAGGTAACGTGATTCTTAACCAGACAAAGGTAGAACTTAATAAATAAATGTTTATTATGAGCAAAAATAGTCACAGTGCATATAACAATATATATTAAACAAACTATTTACACCAACAACATTTAAAAACAAAAAGGATAAAATACAGAAGTCCTAATTACTCACTTAGGTTTTCAAAGTACAACTTCTGTCCAGGGGGTCTCTGGCAAGGAGAGATGGTGACTCACTCATAATTAGATCTTGGCCCCAAGCAAGTACACCACCACCCTTCAGGATCACAGGAGATATACCCTGTGGATTATCACACCTCACCCAGGGGTGGAGCGAAGGCGTACCTATGGAGATACTAAGTGACCACCTCCTTTGTTCCAGAAACAACAAGCCAAATATAAACTTTTGGTTTTATCTCCTCTACTGTACTTGCCACAGAAATAATAATTGCCTCTATGAATTTGTTATTGTTTTCCCATTCCATAGACATGTTGCACGCCCCGCCCACGATCCAATAGGACAGACATCACAACTCCTGCCACACGGTTTAAGTTGTGCAACTCATGTTTAGGCTTAATTAAGAGATTGGGTTTGTCCCATTCCAAATATAATAAAAATGAGGCTTAATTATTAACCTGTGGGTAAGTATTAATGCTTCACTTGGATAAGATATTGGAACACAAGGATCTTCATGAAACTAATCCCGTTACCATATCAAAGGATTGAACTATCCTTTACAAGGTACATGCCAAATGAGACATTCAGACTTTTTCCAAGTGTAGAACCTCACAACTTGCAGAGCCTTAATTACTTCCCGTCCATATAGTACAATCCTTTTCACGTTCCTATGCCATTCATACTACCCCTTCTGTCATCTGACCTCTGTGGGGGGTTCCAGCTTCAAAAGATGTAACCCCTGTTGACCTCAGCAATAGCATCTCTGTAGCATCAATAGCATCTCTGTAATTTGTGCCATTTAGTACACAGATTACATTAACCCCTTAAGGACCAAACCTCTGGAATAAAAGGGAATCATGACATGTCACACATGTCATGTGTCCTTAAGGGGTTAAAGGATAATATTTCATAGTGTAATAATAAATTATGCACCCTTGCCGTGACACACATAACCAGTGCAAAAGTGCATTTTAGTGTGTTCAGACTGGGCTGTATCTCTCTTCTAGGTCATACACATTATATTGATCACATACACTGTGGTTCACACCAATTTGTACAAAGGGATTCTACTGATTATGAATACTGAGGCTTGGCATTGTTATCATGTCAAGGAAAGTATTTGTCAGACTCCCAGTAACTGAAAGGATATACTCCCAAAGAGTCTTGAATATGTACTGTTTGCTGGGTCCTCCGTAAAATAAGAATGAACCCTAGTGTCAGGTTTTTCATCAGGTCAAATAAGAGACTTATACCGGGGTTAACTTAAGGCGCTTTATTTATAACCTTTGACATGGTTTTCTTGTAATAATAAATGTAGCAGGAATTAAAAGGGAAATAATATAGATTAACAGGTAGTAGGAGAACCTATAAGTGAGATTATAGGTAATTAAAAGAAAAAAAAAAAGGAGTTATTCTGTCACATTTAGCTGTTGCTGCCCAGTTGCTAAAATGGCCCAATCACATAGGGATGGGGCCATTAAATTACCAGGGGTAAACTTTTACCCATTGGGTAAAAGTTTAAATTAAATAATGAGGGGTGGACAGGTCAATGCAGTAGACATGCCTTCACCCACAATATAGCACGTGGGGACATAATGGAGATGAGATGTTTAATCTCCCTTACTGATATGGGGTTATGATGACCCTATAAGCTTTTGATTTTTTGATGTAGCAGTTAGCCTGCTTCAACATAACCCTCATGTTTTTTGTTTCTTTTTAATGATTTCCTTGCTGGCTGCTAGTGGGCAAATAGGTTGGACTTTTAAAACTGACCTGGCTGACATATGGACGCAATTCAGGCTCATTTGGAGCCGCTATTACAAAGCCTGGCCATTGTTAAATAGAATGAACAATGTTTTTGCAGTCCAAATAGACCCCGTACACAATGCTTTTTACCCTGTTCAGTATGGGGCCTTCTGACTTTTGTAAATAGACTTGTCTATGTCTTCCTGTTTACTTGCCAACCTTTGTGAGTTAGATCACTCAATGCTGTTCTTGGCTGATATATGTACTTACAATCAATAAGGAAGTCTTCGTTTTTGTAGTGTGGGGCATGGCTAAGCAACTAGGCTTATGATACAGCATTCCGAAAAACATTAATTTTATTTATTTCGTGCGAAAACTATAATGATAGGAGCATGCAAAAAATACTCCATATAAGTGAGGGTCAAACCTTTCATATGCATTTAAGTACTAATAATGCCTGGAATAAGAACTGCTATTTATAGGCCAAGGAACACATTTCTGAAAGGAGAACTGTCACTTTGCAGGATTTTTAATATAATGTCTACTTACCCCTATGTTTACATGAAGTTATAGGTTTTTCTTTTTCAGTGTTTTATTCTGTGGTATAAAACCTAGAGAAGTTACCGTATTGAGTGATACCTGACTTACCCTGGTGCCAGCAGGAATTTAACCTTGGCAAATAAAACTGTACTTTAATCAAGGCCTGTAAGATTACTTGTCATGTGTAATTACACATTTCCTTGTGCAATGATTTACATGTAATGTCAAGTTTGAAACCTTTAATTTAATGAAAAACAATAGGCGTTTATAAGTAATCTGGCACCCTTCTAAATGCTTACATTCTGATTGAATCTCCTAGCATAATTAATCCTACTCATTAATTGGCCCCAGTGATTTGGTGGACATTAGTATGTTCTAGCTTCAGAAGGAGCAGTAAACATAAATCCCATTTAATGTCAACCAATCCATGGATTTATTTTGCTGTATGATAGTTATACAGGCTGTTGGAAGTGCAGTAGTGCAAGGGGTGTTTTCTTGGTTAATTTTACGTCCTTTATTTGCATACAAATAAAAAAATATATATATATAATTTGCTAGGGAGATTACATATAATGTAAACAGATGTCACTTTTTTGTGAATATCTTTTTATTTATTTTTTAAGTTTACATGTGGGTACATGTATTAGCTAATTCAGACACTTGAGATGTGCAGGTCTCTGGTAGACAGTGATATGAGACTCTCAGGTAACAGATAACATTTCAAATGAGTCGTGTGGAGTAAGTAATGAATAAGGTAAGACAGGGTATTAAACATTCTTTCAAACTCTGCTACCTGTTAATAGTGCTGTGGCAGTGGGGTATGGCTCAAGTGTGTGGATATTTCATGTGGTCTGGGAATATAGTCTGTTGTTTCAGGAAGTCATGTTTCCACCTTGTGTTCCCCCACTTACAGGGTTCCAATCCTGTGTCCCTTTCCCACGAGGGAGGAGGAGAGGAAGCATGGAAAGAGAGAAATAAGGGGGGGGGGGGGGGGGGAGATATTGTGTAGGAATGGAAATACATATATATTGTGGGGGGCGGAGGGGGAAACGAATACTTGAATAATGATAAAAATGCAATTTAGCGCATATGCCATGAGGTGCCCAAAATGAAGAAAATAAAGATATTTTTCTAAATGTTCTGCCTTGCCAGCTTAAAGATGCCAGACAATGCAAATACACCTGTGTCAACAGATATAACAACGAGGACAAGTATCTGTTAATTAAAACGTTTGTTAATCCAGCCCACACACATACATATTACTATAAGATATATAATTAAATCTAATTATATACAAAATAGTAATATAATGTCATATATTCTTAATTAGCCACATAAATGTCAAGCTGTAGGAATATACATATATATATTTGCCAACATTTATCAGATCGGATAAATGTTAACCTTGTCTGGAAAATAAAGTACCAATTTATTATTTATCAAGACCTGAGAGTGCATCTCTTACTCCTTCATATATACTCTTCAACGTGGGATAGCACCTAGGCATTTAAACTATTTGATTTGGAAAGGGTGAGTGCCAAGATACATATTTTCTTCATATATATATATATATATATATATATATATATATATATATGTATGTGTGTGTGTGTATATTCCTACAGCTTGGCATTTAATAATAAGTAACTTGCCTGTGTGTTGCCCGCGTGAATATATAACCAAAATATGCTCTTTTGGTTATATATATATATATATATATATATATATATATATATATATATATATATATATATATGTGTGTGTGTATGTATGTATGTATGTATTTACCTATACATAGATTTAAGTAAGACAACTTGAAACATTTGAAATGCAATAATGCTTAAGTAAGCAAATTGGTTTGAGGAACCAAAGTCCCAATGAGTAAAAACGCTGACTAAAGAGTCTTGAAAATAAACATTCCTAAATTGTCATGAACAAGAGTTAATCTTACATATGATAATGTAAGCTGGTAATATTCCTGACGTAAGCCAACAGCCCCACCTGCTGTTTGAAACATATAGTTAATATATGTCATATATGATAATATGACGACAACAGCCATTAACATAAGACTTGCCCCAAGATTTTCATTGGACCAGGTAAGAAGGTTAACAGATCATGAAGGACTTATAACTCCATGACATAGGGAAAAAAAATAAAAAGGCTTGGACGATCTCTTAAAATCTCTTGACAACTGACAATCTTGAAGACTTCTTAAAACAATCTTGGAAATAACACCTGAAGACCTGCCTTCTTACTCTTTGCTTCATCTGTAAACTTAACCGCAGCTATCTCTTTGCCAGGAGAAAAGTTCTTTAGAATTTTTCTATACTTTACTCTTGGAAAAACTTCCAATTCCAAACTATAACTTTAACTCACTAACTCTGAATCAATCTGCTCCAGAGACATCCCGAACATCTATTGGTAAATATAAGCCAAATATCAAATATAAAATTATAAATATATAAGTTAATATTTTTCTGGGTAAAAGCTGATCAGAATCCAGACTTGGTTTCATGATAGCCCTTGATCAAAATTTGTATCTCAAACTGCAGACTGGGACAAAAATTGAGATCACAAAATAAATCTAGACTATCAAGAATTATCCAGATCAATATTAATCAAGTGGCTGTTCAGATAACAGGCCTAAGAAATATTTATCAGATAAAGAATTGTTTTACATTAAAAAACCTGCAGAAGATTTTAGTTACTGGATTAATCATAATTAATTACTCTGTGAAGCAACAGTGAGCTAACGGGATACTATAGTCACCTGAACAACCTCAGCTTAATGAGGTTGTGCAGGTGAGAACTATAGCTCCCTGCAGCCTCTCATGTAAACACTGTATTTTCTGAGAAAATTGGAAGCTAGGAACACCTCCAGTTGCAGTCACTCAGACTGCTACCAGAGGGACTTCCGAGTTGATGAATGCATAATTCACATTCATCTTCACGCTTGGGTGAAGACATCAAACGTGCTATCAGCAGACAGGAGATAGGAGGCACTGTGAACGCGCCTCCTATGTCCTGTAGTAATCCCGGAGCCTGTCAGCAATGAAGAGCCGACAGTGTGGGAGATAAGATCCCCTGCCCACAGCGTCGGCTCGAGCTGACAGGTTGAAGACCGGAGACCGAGCAGGAGGGGAGGATCCAAACTGTAAGTAAACTTATTTTGTGAGTGAGTGATTGAGTTTGGGTGAGGGACTGAATGTGGGTGAGTGATTGTGTGTGAGTTAGTGAGTAACTAAGTGTGGGTTAGTGAGTGACTGAGGGTGGGTGGCTGTGTGTGTGTGTGTGTGTGTGTGAGGGTTAGTGACTGAGTGGGTTAGTGAGTGAGTGTGGGGGTGAGTGGGTGACTGAGTGTGGGTGACTGACTGACTGAGTGTGGGTGGGTGAGAGTGAATGCATGTGGGTGAATGAGTGTGGGTTGGTGGGTGAATGAGTGTGGGTTGGTGGGTGGCTGAGTGTGGGTGAGTTAGTGTGGGCTAGTAACTATCCATCCATATATCCTTCCCTATCTATCCATCCATCCATCCATCCATCCGATGGATAGGGAGGGATGGAGGGAACACCTGAGTAAATTGTTCAGCTAAGTCTATGAATGGTATTTACGATAGGCAAACAATCCACATGTGATTGAAAATCTAACTGAGTTAAAACTAAGATTGTATTCATGAATATACTGGAAAAAAAAATCTGTCTTTAAATTATAATAACCCATATGCTGATTACTCATATGATTCTTTATGATTTAACAAATAGTGACATACTATTTGCTTATTGTCTCAATTAGATATGTTTCAAACTATTCTATATACTAACCCCGTTGATTGATAATATTGTGGACTAACAATCCCATCACTCAAACATTGTTTGAAATCGCTTTGTGAATGTAATACTATACTATGCCATATTTTATGCCATTATTATTGAGAACTATTCACTAATTATCATGTATGTTTACACCTATTGACAAAATAAATATTATAATTTTGATAATCCATCCATCCCACACTCGCTCCCCCTATAAATATCCTCACACTTCTCCTCTCCAGATCTCCTTTCCCACCACCCTGGCCCGAGCAGTCTGTCACCCCAGTCTCGGATTACATATCACTCAGTGGGAGTGTCTCATTACCTACAGATATAACATTTATCTCATGAAATACCAATGAAATATCAGTGATGTCAAAATGTCAAGTATCTTCCAAATCTTGCCCTTGAAAGTGTTAACAATTAACAGCAGTTATTAGAGAAAAATAAATCAAAACATACTTTGCAATGAAAAATGTGATTAATAATGAGTAATGCACATTTGTTCGCAATCAAAAGGGACATTTAGAATAGTTATAGTGAAAGCAAGCCTGACTTGCAATACCGTTTTATAGAAGAAAATGCAGGGTGTGCGGTAGTCATTATTAACATGTGTTCACAGAGAGCTTAGTTAACAAGCAATGTATGCATTAGCTATAGTTCAGTGTTAGGCAGTAAATATCAATGTCCCATAAAATAAGTTGGTACAGTGAAATATGAGATGTCTGTTTGTGGAAGTAATGAAGAGAGAGACTTTAATTTACCAAATTGGCTTGCATTTTAAGTATCTAATTTACAATAAAAAATGAATCATTTGGCTTAAATATATCTTGCATAATTAAATAGCTTTTGTTCTTGTATTGTGTAAAAAAAGTGGTAGCTGTAATGAAGTAAAGTTTCCAGTGAAATTGAAGATATTAAGTGAGAACATATTCAAGGGTAAATATGCTGTAAGAAACAGGATAATTGTAGATTATGCTAACGCAGTGTACCTATAATCTTAATTTTTTTTTTAAGGACAGGAGGCGAGTATTTTGCATAATCTCTCTTTACTAAAACTCCAGCAGCACAGATTTAACAATAAAGTTTAGTGAAAAAAAAAAAAAACATTGCAACAGGGTACAAAAGGCCCCCCACCTGTATCACTCCCTCTTTCTTTAATGCGATATAACCATAAAACATCCTGTAAATACAATATACAACGATAACAATGAAGATTCTGACTGCAAGAGTCAGAATAGAGTCACATAGAGTGTGAAGACGATCCCATGTATTGATCCATGTAGAAGAATTAAACTGAAAAGAAACAAAAGACGGGAAAGGGACTTGGAAATGAACTGTTCGTCATTATTATTATTATTATTATTATCATCATTATTATATTGCTATTTATATAGCGCCAGCTTATTCCGCAGCGCTTCACAAAAATAGGGGAATTTACCAAATGAGACGATAACCTTTTTGTAACAGGAATAATAGGTAGTTGAGGATGAATACATTAATATACATAGTCAAATTGTATGTAATAAGTAATCATAACGGATAATAATTGCAATCTCAAGATGTGTGATATAAAATAAACCACATAATAATGAAATAAACACTCACCCCTGAATTCAAATCTTTACTGAAGTACAAACCAATGAATCATATAAAACAGGGAGGGGAAAAAAGGGTGGGAAAATACTTGCCTCCTGTCCTTAATAAAATTAAGATTATAAGTACACTGCGTTAGCATAACTACAGTTTGATAACATGACAGGAGGCTTCGTATTTTGCATTTTTAAAGCTGTGGATGAAGAGCAAAAGAAGCATGAGAAACCTGACGGAATGAACAAACACGGAATGTGCTCTCTAGTCCAGTCTGGGGATCGCAATATGTCGGTAGACGAAGCACCCAAGGGAAAGACCTTTGATGTGGTTGCGCCCTGAACCTAGTAAGCGCCAAAACAAGAGTCTACACCTGTTAGGGATATCCGCCAGCAAAAGAGAAAATAAGAGGTCCATAGAGGAGCGGTGCGCAGAAGTGGTAAACAGTCCGAAAAACGGGATATGAGATGGAGTAAGTTCCATCTTAGTCCGACGCGAGATAGAAAATACATTCCTTCCAGAATGAAGGAAAAAACTTCTATGCCGACGCTGGATTGTCCGCAATCCATCGAAAGAAAAGGACACAAAAGTGTAAGTATCGCCGAGAGTTGGCGCAAATACAATTTCGTATTGTCTTGCCATACACAACGAAAATTTACATTAGATCCATGTCCCACTTACGCGAGTATTTGGGAGTGGGTGGTCTACACAGACGAATCCCCCTAGAAGGTGACAGACCAGAGGGTTCTGACCTATAAGAGTCCCCTGTAGGGGGCATGAGCCGCCAAGATAGCCGAATGTGTACGACTTTCCTAACGCAAAGGGGATGGGATAAGAAATTTAGCATGGCAGTTGCCATAAAGGGATCGAGGTCCCTTTCCATACATCAGTTACTCCATCCTGTCCATGTGGAGTCATGGCTCCCTCTATTTCCTGGGGCCCTAAGCCACTAGGTCCAAGTGTCTTTGGAGGACCAATGGATGCAATTCCCTTTGGATGTCCATCAATAGACGCGATAAGAATTATAGCAGGAGGAGTGATCCTGAGATCTTTCCAGTAAATCCGGACATCATGCTTGACTCTGCCATCAGGGAGTGACGAATAACAGAGTGAGCATTTGGATCTGCAAGTGATGAAGGACTCTCACCAATCTGGAGGACAGAGGAGGAGCATAGGCTCCTTGGAACGTCCAATTCCGAAGTAAAAGCAGCCACTGCCTCGTACTCCGGATCTGGAAGCCAGCTGAAATAGCTCTGCAATTGCCTGTTGGACTGGGATGCAAATTGTTCAATGTGGGCAGACCCCACAGAGTCCACAGTGTGCGGAATATTGAGACGTTCCATCCCCATCCGTTGACGTCCCTCCAGAGTCAAGAAACCCAGTCCGCCCATAAGTTGTCAAATCCTGGTTAGCATACTGCACGTAAAGTGGTGTTGCGAGGCAGGCAGAATCGGTACATGTCCATTGTCGCCTCTGAGTTCCCGGGATCATGCTCTGCCCAAGCATTTTATGTATCAAACCACCGATATGTAGCCATTCCACGCCTGCATGTGAAGTAATCACCAATGCAGTTCGGCCCTTCCTACGGGTGTTACTGGTATCCAATGGCCGTAAGCGTGACCCGTCTGCAGATAATGTGCTTACATTCAGTGCATAGTTTTGTAGTGTAGTAGACCTGGAAAATCACCTGGATGGATGAGGACAGGAGTTCCCACCACACAAGCCCGGATTCGGAAAGGGATGGAGTCCTTGCGCAGGGTACGCCCAATTTCTCAGTGAATGGCTTTCATTTTATTGTGTTAGGTAAGAGGACACATTTAGTCAACTCGATCTCGACTCCCGTCTTTGAGCGCAGTCTGGAGATGGATCCGCAAAGGAATAATATGTCGTCCAGATTAGACAACGGGCCCTTGTGATCGTCAATGAACCGTTACCGGTCTCAGAAGTATGGGGATCGTCAATAAGAGGTCCGTGGGTTGCCACCATTCGTAATGGATAAGGACATCCTACCAGCGAGGGTGGAGAGTGGAAGCCTATAACGTATTCCCGAATGGTCCGTTGGATCCAACTGTGTGTTGAATGTGGTGAAGAGATTCACATGCTCAAGTTCAGCGATAAAGGTTCGACAAATAATAATCCAGTTGCCAATGGTCTTATTGCTTTCTTCCCTAGATCTGAGAGCTTGTTGTCAATTTCTTTGAAGATCTTGGGTGTCGTGGGGCCCGTGGCTGTAATGGGGGTAAACCTATGTGTGTGTCGATGAAGACATTTTCATCATATAATGTGGCCACGGGCGGTTGGTAACGATATAATGTGGGTATTCCTGTCACTTGAGTACGTAAATTCATAAACATAGGTACTCCAGTATGTGGGAGGTCACCCCAGTAGCAATAAGGGGGTCACCCTTAATGCAAAGTATTCACTGGTGGCTGGTATTGATATCATGTGGGTATTCCTGTTAAGGTGTCATATGGTATCCTTAAATATAAATATAAATATAAATATATATATATATATATGTGTGTGTGTGTGTGTGTGTAATATTGAATTCTGTTCACACATATATATATATATATATATATATATATATATATATATATATATATATATATATATATAGGGCCTTGGTAAGGCGTGGGGGGGTGTCACCCCAGCCATAAGGGGGGGTCACCCCTATAGAATGTTCACCCTGAAGGGCCTGTACAAGTTTTGCTTACTTCAAATGTTTTTAACTCCTGCTCTGTTAATTGAAGTTAAATCACACATGAGGCTCCTGCTGCCACTACCAGATAATTAACCCCTTAATTACAGGGTACAAGATACATCAGCCAAAAAACGGTCGTTAACCTCTTAGGGTATTACACAATGTCTCGATATCGAGGCATCGTGGAATACCCCAATTCACTGCCGAGGGCCTGAGTAATCGCTCCCCCGGAAGCGATCACTTCCGGGTTTGCCGCACGTGGCGCCTGGCAGTGTTAGGTAAGAGCATTGGAAGCCTTTAGCAGGCTTCTGATGATCTTACCTTACTGAGTGCCTGGAGGGGCTGAGGCACTCAGCAATAGTAAAATTAAGATTAATAAAAAATAAAAATGTAAATTAAAAAAATTGACCCTTATTACCCTCCCTCTCCCTCCCCATGTACTTACCGATCGCCGCCGTTCCCCCGATGGCGAACGGTCTTCTGAGGGCGGATTCTCTAGACTGAGCCTTGAGCGCCCCTACCTCTCCAATTTAGGACCCCCAGGGCCATGTGACCGATGACAGGCAGTAAAAACTGGTAAAAAAAAAAAAAAGTAAAAATAAATAAAAGTAAAATTAATAAATTAAAAAAAAAAAAAATATATATATAATACACAAGATCCAGCACACTCACCTATCCACTAAACAGCAACTTCAATGTTGACAGATTTTTAAAAGCAAAAATAATGGGGGTTTAGTTACATTAAATGATCATACATTGCATAAGCCTGCCACAATGTCAATGTACCCCATCTTTGGCAGGTCCTACTCTAACAGCCTAATGTCTGCTCTTATGAGATTAACCCACTTACTTTGGGGAAAAAAAATCCATCTGGGGCTCTCTGCAGTACAAGGCTAAATAGGGCCCTGGGATGAGGCACCGGTGACAGGGAGGGGTGCAAAACCAAGGAGCTGGCTAGACCAAATATATACCCCTCCCTGTCACAGGTAGAGTTAAAGCATGCGTGGGATAGGCATAAGGCTATCCTAGACTTAAGATAAGGCCAGGGACTAATTAAAAGTATTTTTAAATATTGGGCAGACTAGATGGGCCGAATGGTTCTTATCTGCCGTCACATTCTATGTATCTACACACACGTATTATATATATATATATATATATATATATATATATATATATATATATATATATAGCCAAAAAAACACATTTATAAAAAAACTAATAAAAACGCTAACTTTGGCCATTTGGCATTTGTGACTAAGTGGCTACTACAAAAGACTGGACATACCACATTTGGAATACCCTGGGATGTCTACATTTGAAAATGGTATGCCATGATTGGGTTATTTCGCATTTCTAGGCTACTATAGATGGTCTCAAAAGACAACACAGACCCAGCAAACCAATCTGGCAAACTGGATTGGGCAAGCCCTATATTGACCCTGTAACTTTCCAAAACACCATAAAATCTTTACATGGGTGGTATTGTTATACTTGGGAGACTTTGCTGAACACAAATATGAGTGTTTAAAACATTAAAACCTATCACAACAATGAAATCACCAGTAAAAGTGCAGTTTTTGTATAAAAGAAATTAAAAAAAAATATATGAACTCTAACTTTGGCAAGCGTTTGTTGCTAAGTGGCTACTACAAAAGACTGGACATACCCCATTTTGAATACCTTCTACTTTTACAAATTGTATGCCATGATGGGGTTAATTTTAATTCCTGGGCTGCTATACAATCTTAAATGCAACATAGGCCCAGCAAACCAATCTGGCAAATTTCAATGTGCAAACATGCAAAAGGGGAAATCCCTACATTTGACCCCTGTAAGTTTGCAAAAACTCATAAGACCTGTACATTGAGGGCACTGTTGTACTCGCGAAATGTTGCTGAACACATATTGGGGTTTTCTTTGGCAGTAATAAATAACAGGAGCTGAGAATCCATGCCTAAAGTACAATGTGTGTGAAAAATCACACACAAAAAATGACTACACAAATGGTTTGAAAAGACTGGTGGTAGAATTAGTGCATGGAAAGTGTTAAAATACCACCATCTGAAATACCCTAGGGTGTCTACTTTACTTTTCAAAATTGTATGGTTTGATGGGGGTAAATTACACTGGCCAGCTTCAAAAATGTACCAAATAGGACATGGGTGCATGATGACCAGCTGCAAAAATTCCAAGTTGGAAAACTCCGTACATGTATTCTTAAATTGCTATGTGTGTCAAAGAAAATCTCAAATTATTATTCTTTTTTTAATTTGGCATAGATTGGTGGTAAAATGGTTGCATGAAAAGAGTCAACATACCCCAAGTTTAAAACCTTAGGTTGTCTTCTTTTAAAAAATATATACATGTGAAGGATTATTTAGGGATTCCTGACAGATACCAGTGTTACAATGTAACTTGCGTTAATTTCGAAAAAAGTGGTTTGGAAATAGCAAAGTTCTACTTGTACTTTTTGCCCTATAACTTTCCAAAAAAAGATAAGAATATGTTCACATGGGTATTTCTAAACTTAGGACAAATTTTTGAAACTATTTAGCATGGGTGTTGTTTGGCGGTTGTAGATGTAACAGATTTTGGGGGTCAAAGTTAGAAAAAGTGTTTTTTTTTTACATTTTTTCATTTTTTTAATAGTAAATGATATGAAATGATGAAAATAATTGTACCTTTAGAAAGACCATTTAATGATGAAAAAAATGGTATATAATATGTGTGGGTACAGTAAATGAGTAAGAGGAAAATGACCGCTAAATACAAACACTGCTAAAATGTAAAAACTGCCCTGGTCCCAAACGGTAAGAAAATTGAAAAGTGGTCTGTTCACTAAGGGGTTAAGAGAGCGAACCATAAGAAATTATAAGTTACACACACACTGAGCCATAAGGGAAGTTTAAAACTTAGGACCTCTTTAAAGCATGGGTGTCCAACCTTTTGACCATATAGTGTCCCTTTAACAATACCAAAAATCAATAAATTTAAAGACCGGACAAATTAAGTAATTTTCCCTCTTCTTTATATAAGAAAAAGAGATGTGTAACCTAAAGGTGCAATTTACATATAAATCCATTGGTAGAGCTGTAAAAGGTGTGAATAAAGCAGTGCTTTGAGGTGGTGATAAAGTTTTGCTCTGCTGCAGAATTGCCCTTGGACATTTGGAATAGTGCAGTTCTTGAGCTGATTGAAAGTAGCAGGAAACGTATGTTGACAGAATACAGCAGGCATGAAATATTCCCAGCCTTTGCTAGGTCAGCACAGTATGGGTTTATGCTTGGGTAGGTGGTCCAAGATTTCAGTGCACAGGTCTGGCCCTTCCTTCTGGCATAATGTATCTTGTACCAAGTGGCTGGTAGACTATGATGAGTACTTATTGTGTTTGCAAAACAGTAATGATACATGTCAGTCAGAACTTCATTAATGAAAATCAAGCTATAGTAAACAGAGACTATCAGGGTTATTTGCTAAAGGAATGAGAAATGGCAGCAATGCAAAGTGAATTTCAAATTTAAGGTCAACATAGCCAAGATGAAAATGGAGATTTTTTTTTCTAACTTAACTATTGTGACCTATATTTTGAAATTAACTTTGAATTCCCAGCAATTCCACTTGAGTGAATAACCCCGACAAGATTAGGGAAAATTGTTAGGAATTCAAAATGAAAATTTTGAAGGGAAACTGTAGTCACCAAAACAACTTTAGCTTAATGTAGCAGTTTTGGTTTTTAGATCATGCCTTTGAACATGTCATTGCCAACATTCTCTGCCATTTAGGAGTTAAATGTTGTTTCTGGTTTTTTTCAGCCCTAACCACACCTCCTCTGGCTGTCACTGACAAAGCCTGCATGAAAACAAAATGGTTTCATTTTCAATCAGATGTAAATTACTTAAAAAGTTTGTATTTCCTGTTCTGTAAATCTATATTTAATTACATACAGGAGGCTCCTGCGGGGTCTAGCAAGCCTTCCCTTGAAAATGCAATTGTTTCTTCAGGATTCGGGAGGTACTCAGGGCAAAATATGATTTATTTTTATTTTTTTCCTTTTTTATATTCAGTAGACTTAATGTTGTCAAAGAAAGAGGAACTGATTATAGTTTTTTTTACAGTGTTGATTAAAAAAAATTTAATGAACAGGTCAGTAGAGGTTTTTAATTAAAAATAGTTAAGCTCTGAGGATGTGTTTAAGCAGATAAAGTAGTGGCATTAACTGGGTTCACAGTATTTGTAAAATTACAATGCAAATTAGGCTCCTTTGGGTATACTTTATTGAATTACAACCAATTAATTGTTTTATAGTTCAAGTCAAAGTCGGTTCAGCACTACTCTTGTTGACTTTTTGAATTAAACCTTTTCAAGCTTAGTTTTGTTTTGTTTTTGTTTTTTAGCCCTCCCAGGAATGGTTATGTTTGAAAGTTAATTAAACTCCTGTCTTATTTAAATTGTATATGTCAAGATTACATTACATGTAGCCTTATGTTAAAGTAACTAGCTTTTGCAAATTTTTTAAGCCCCATATTATTAACAGAATTGTGGTTCATGCAGTGTGTTATCTGTTAAATAAAAAAAATAAAAAATAAAAAACTGTTCCCCTTGAGTTTAAAGATGTCTTATTCTAAATGTATGACAGTACTAGCATTGAGAGATTATGACTTGTAGCCTGCTAAACTACTACATTCAGTATCACTGTCCGGTTTATAATGTTACGTTGCAATTGAGTTATTCAGAAAGGACACAACTCTCTAGTATATATTTGACAAGCTATCACATCTTAAGACTTGACAAGAGTTTTATAAATGTATGTATTATTACCAAAAAACTACTTTAGCAATATAATCCTTAAAGATGGACATTCTTTCAGATTCTGTTGATTAAATTTTCCGTGATGTGGGGGGCGGAGCCAGCTACTGAACCGACAGGTCGCATCCTCAAAGAGCTCCCGGAGAAATCAACTTTAAAGGCCCGAAATATTGAACAAATCACCCCCAAAAAGCCACGCTAACTACCCACGTAAGAAGCAGACATGGGCAGGAAAAGTAAGAAGCCCAAGCCCGACCTACCCAGACCGGGCACCAGCATAGGAGACCTGTGGCGGCGAGCGCATGGCGCACACGAACCTGACATGGCCGCCTACATGGAGGGCATCGAGGACTCAGACGAATTACTCTCTGAGCCGGAGGAGCTATATCAGCCCTTGACACGAGCATCGGAGAAGCCCGATCCGAAGCCTGCCACGCCGCTTGACTCGGCCCCGGTCACAAAAGCCGAAATGAGGGAGCTGCTGGCAGAACTTCGCCAGAATATCCAGGAGGACGTGGCAGGCATGAGGAGGGACATAAAAGGCCTCACGGACCGCATGGAAACCGCGGAGCAAACCGCCAACACGCACACTGGGCAAGTGGCCGCACTCCGACAGGAGGTGAACCTACTCCAACAGAAACACGTGAAAATGGAGCAAGCCATGGCTGCTATGGAGGACTCACGACGCGCCCAGAATCTTAAAGTTAGGGGCATAGTCGACTCAGTCCCGGACTCTGTGCTTCCTCACCTTGTGCGGCGCCTATTAAATACGATTCTGCCGCCAAAACAGGCCAAAGGAATAGGCCTTGACGGCGTGTTTAGGCTCCCTAAACCACCAACGGCCCCACCAGCAGCAACCAGGGATCTGATAATGAGATTCCAGAAGCGACAAGACAAAGAAACAGTAATGGCCGCAAGCAGGGGTACCGCACCGCTTAGCTTCGAGGACATGTCATTAACATTTTACTCAGACTTCTCTAAGGGGACTATGGCCTGGCGCTCTACTTTGAAGCCTTTTACTGCCTTGCTCCGCGAACGGGATATCAAATATAGATGGCGCTCACCGCACAAACTGCAAGTGTGCAACGGAGACGCCACATACCTCATAGCGGACCTACAGGAGGCGGAAAACCACCTCCCTGCCTTGGGCTTACCGGCGGATGCCATGCAGCGACACCACACAACCAACAAGCCACACAGATGGAACCCGGCTACCTCCAAGCCCTTCGTCCCGGGTGGAACCATCCGCGCTGCACAGAATGTAGCCACCACCTCAGAGCTCCCAAGGGACTGCTAGGCCTTACTGGCCACTAATGACACTTCATTGCTTTTCCTTCACACAGGTCTATAGCACTTGTTCAGCTTTTGATTTTGTATATAGTTCTACTTGATTTATTTTTATTTTCATTCTTGCCTATAATTGCCTATGCATGTGCAGATAGCTTCAACTGAGTAGGCTTTTGTGAATCGTGAATAACGGAATAATTTTTACTAGCAGTTGTATCCCTATAATAACGTTACCAAGCTATCTTATCGCTATGCTAAACGACAGGGGGTACTCGGGCATTAGCTTGTACACGCCCGCTAAGTTTATGCCATATTGTCTCGACTCATTTTCATTTTTATTATTTAACCCTTGCATGTTCACGCTCGCAAACCGTACTACTATATCGAAGCTTAATGTGTATAGCCTCCCTAGCTAGTACTTACCTACCTTAACTCTAGCAACGGACAACTCTTGACGTATTCCCCTTTTTAAAAAGAGTGCATGTCAGACAGGAAAACCCATAAGTTAACCGTTATGTCAATCTACTGTCCACGTTTTATCTTAACAAAACTTAAAATTTGTGCCGTACATTCTTATGCCATGTTTAGATCATTGTATGCTGCCGCTTACGAATGCTATCGTGGCTAAGTAAGCCTGTTGTAATACCTTGCACAACAAAAATAAAGAATTAAAAAAAAAAAAAATTTCCGTGATGTACCTGGAATGACTGTGATTGAAGTCAAAAATGGGAAATAGAAAAGTTGATGAATAGAAAATTCATTTGCCTTTAAGTCATGGATAGAGTTTGTTGTTTTTTTGTTTTTTGTTTTTTCTTACGTTGGACAGCAATACAAAATATGTTTGTCTTCTAGAAGTGTAAATATAGATCCTGAAAACATTAAAGTGGTTCTGTTATTGTCTAGGGAAAAAAAGAAAGTACACTGCTCAATTAATCAAGGGCATTTTATCAGCAGCACTTTGAAAGCTGTAAGGGTGTACTTCGTTTTTCACACATGTCACGTACATTTTGGTTTATTTTTTGTTAAATAAAGCATGACACTGTGTAATAAGTCATGTATTGTTCATTTGAGGTTGTATTTAACCGATTTTAAGACCTGCTAAGGAACATATGGTTGTTATTTGGCCTGCAGTTGTGGGAGGGGCATGGTTCTCTATTTAAGCCCACTACTCACCTCCACCTGTCCTGTTCGTTCCTTAGCTTTGCTTGACCTCACCCTCCTCTCTCTTTTTATACTTTTCTTTACTCCTTACTGGGTGGGTGGGCCCTCTTTATTTACAGGCCTTCTGTTACGTCGCTTCCGGCACACCTCAACTGACTTTTCCTCTTTTATACCTTGCTAGGCCTTCCTACTCTCTCTTCCAGATATAGTTGTTAAATACATTTTGGAACCTCTTTATAAGCTTGTCTGGTAGTGCCACCGGTATTGTGCGGAATAGATACAGCACATGGGGCAATGCCATCATCTTGGTGCTGTGGATCCTGCCCATCCATGACACCTCCAGGCTCTGCCATGAGTCTAATTGGGCTTGCAGTTTGTGGATTACTGGCAGGTGATTTTCCTGTACAAGCTGGGCGTCGGATTTAGTTAGATTGATGCCCAGGTATTTGATGTAAGTGGATCTCCAATCAAATGAGTGAGTCAGTGCTAGTGTTTGTATTGCAGAGGCGGGGAGACCTATGGGCAGTGCCTGGGTTTTTGTCAGGTTATTTTTATAGTAGGACACTTTACCATATTGTTGTAGTAAGTTCATTAAATGAGGGATTGATGTGTGAGGGTCTGTAACATA
This sequence comes from Pelobates fuscus, assembly GCF_036172605.1. NCBI lineage: Eukaryota > Metazoa > Chordata > Amphibia > Anura > Pelobatidae > Pelobates > Pelobates fuscus. The sequence continues at coordinate 298,287,162 of NC_086318.1, forward strand.
TAGTGATATGTCATCTGCAAATAGTGCAAATAGTGCGATGTCCCTGCTGGGTGGTGAGCCCTCTAATGTTAGGGTGTGTCTTTATGCGATGGATGAGTGGTTCTAGACATAATATAAACAAGATGGGAGAGAGTGGACAGCCTTGGCGGGTGCCATTACTAATGTTGAAAGGGTCTGACAGGAACCCGGAGTTGAACACTCTAGCTGTAGGACTATGATACAGTGCCAGAATACCAGTTAGGGTGGAAGTAGAAAAACCCAGTTTGGCAAGTGTAATTTTCATATATTCCTAGTGTAACCGATCGAACGCCTTTTCGGCGTCAAGCGCTAGAATAACCCTCTTCTGATTGATTTTGTTGGCCCATTATGTTAGGTTGATCAAGTGTCTAGTATTGTCACCTGCTTGTCTGTCAGGAACAAAGCCTGCCTGTTCTACAGACACTAAATCCGTGAGTAAGGGTTTGAGTCTAGTTGCCCATAATGTTGCGTACAGCTTAACATCAGCATTTAACAAGGAGATGGGTCTAAGGTTTCCACAGACAGTGGGTTGTTTGCCTGGCTTATGGAGCGTTACTACGTGGGCTTCCAGCATCTCTTTGGGCATGGTACCGGAGTTTATGTCGTTAAAAAGTAAAGTGAGATATGGTACCAAAGTGGATTTCAGCCGGTGATAATAATAGTTAGACAGCCCGTCTGGTCCTGGAGTTTTATGCTTTGGAATGGATTGAATGGCTTTTGTGACCTCATCTTCCGTGAAAGGTCTGTCTAGAGTCGTACTTTGAGCTAGGGTTAGTCGGGGTAGTGAGGTAACGCCTTCTAAAAAGGATTGTATATTCATGTTGCTTGGTTGGGATGTAGATGTGTTGTCTTTAAGGTTATATAAATTATGGTAGTAATGTGCCATTCATTTACTATGTCTTCTGGGTTATATAGTTTGCCCTTGGAGTGAGAATGGATATACGGGATTTTGGACTGGATGTGCCTGGCCTTGAGTTTGTTTGCTAAGAGTTTGCCTGCTTTATTGCCCTGGGTGTAGTGTGTGAGTTTCAGGGATCTCATCCACCGTTCAGTGGTTAACAAGGACAAAGATTGTAGCGTAACATCATATTTTGAGCAATATTGTCTATATAAATTGTATTACACTATGTTATGTTCTTTTTGTTCTTAGACTACAGCTGGTTCCTCACATGTATTTAGTATATTAGTTTGACTGCTACAAATATAATTTACTAAAGCAGTTTAGAAATTCACACCTCTTTATCCTGCAACTGGGAACCTCTGTCTTAGCACACTGTCGATCTTTGCTATAAGCTAAGCTCTGTATGCTGACAATCAGCATAGAGAAATCATGCAAAGGATAAGATAAATTAAATAGTATTTTTATTTATCCACTTTGTTTGTAATATTTGCCCTGAAAATGTCATGACAAAAAAAGGTTAACATATATTATAGGTACTTTTCAATGTTTTATTAAATGATGTAAATTCCAGAGAAATGTCAGATCATCTTTAATTTTCCCAATGTATTTTCTTTGCTTTCCAGACAATTCTACTCTCTGAGCGCACCCCAACACCTGTGGCTGGAGCAACTTCTCTTTCATCAGGAAGCCAGGAATTCCAGGGGACGTAAGTAATCTTTCTTTAATGTGATGATGCGTTTTTCATGTTTTAGACTTCACATTTGAACTTCAACCAACTAAGAATTTATTTACAATATGAAGATAATACAATAAATATGTTAACAAAAAATACAAAACACCTGTGAAGAAAGTACGTACACACAAACACACGTATTGCAAACATAATTTTCATAAAAACATGATGGCAAACATAACTTTTATAAAACATATGTATGATCATATTTAACAATGTGGTTTGTTGTGCTGTTTGGGTTTATTCCTTAAAATATTTGGGATAGTGTAAGCACCAAAACAACCTTAGCTTAATGGATTGGTTTAGGTATGTATATCATGCCCTTACATTCTTTCTGCTCAAGTATCTGCCACAGGACAACACATGACCTTCACCATGACTAATGACCCTCAATACACCCCCGCCAGAATCTACACAACCTGGTACTGCAGCCACTACCCCTTTTACCCCATCCCTCTCACCCCCCCCCCAACTCCCCCATACCCTCAATCCTAAATGACAAACCCTGAAGTGGAACATGACATACCGCTCTAAACTCCACACGACACCCTAAGCAATGTTGCTACAACAGAGCTGCACAATGCAGATATCCGCTACTGATCAATACATATAGACAAATGATCCCCGCAAATCAAAATGGGCCTAAAATAGGTGACCGCACAACGAAAGTTGCAAATGTTGAATGCCAAATGTTTAAATTGCTACTCGAGACTTCCAACACACGGCCTAAGCTATCGACACCAAAACTACACCTGACACTTGATATTGCCTTTAACATAAGTACTTTAAAATGTATTGAATGCAAGTTGTGCCATGCTAAACAAAACCTTTAATGTTTCTCTCCCCCACCCCCCTGCTTTCCTTCTGTATCCCCATACTATTTGACAAACAATAAAGAATAAGTTACAAAAATAGAGTGAAAATAGAGTGTTTACATGAAAAAGCCTGCAGGGATCAATTTTACTCACACGAACAACCTTATTAAGCTGAAGTTGTTCAGGTGAATATAGTGTCTCTTAAAAAAAAAAAAATTAAATGGCCACAAAATTAAAAAGGTTTTATGTTGCGGTTTTGAAAAGACTGTTTCTGCCATCTCAGCACTGTAAATACAGGTATTTTTGTTAAAATGCACCTGTAAATACACCAGAGCAGTTATTTACAATATAAAGATAATACATTTAACGTGTTGCCATAACCAGAAATACAAAACAGCTCTGCAGAATGTGTACACACACATATTGCAAACAGAGACATTTGTATGATCATGTTGAACAGTGTATTTTTCTGTTTTTTTTTTTGGTTGAGGTTATTACTTAAAATGTTTAAATTACATTGTATTACATTTTGTGACCATTTTTGATAAGTTAACACTTTCCCTATCATTTTTCTTTTTATTAAAAAAAACTTGTGAACATGGGATTGCAAACACCAACACAAACAAAACCATATGAAAGTATTGATAATTATTTCTTAATCATAGGCTACAGCTGAACTTCCAAGTATGTAAATAAAAAGGGTTCAAATAAAATTGAAGAAATTATGCCCATGTTTCCATTGTATTGATGGGTAGCAATTCTAACATTTGTGCTGTTCACCTTAAGAAAATATTTGTTAGGTAAATAAAGGCTGAGATAATAAAATAACTGTATCCAAAAAGCAGGTTTTTTTTAATACCCCCTCCCCATAAATGTTTTAAATAAAATACACCTCCATTCCTGCACTGAGTCTAGGTGCTCCCTGCAGCCTGATCCTCCTCTGCTGATGTCACTCACCCTGGAGAGACGGTGTGGGCTGAGGGGTGTAATTGGGTGGCATGGATGAGGACTGAGACCCTCTGTTGCCATCATGCTGTATCCAATAGGCAGAATTCACATTATCCACCCAACTGGCTGCTGATGCCTTAGTGATGCTTCCAGAGATCGAGTTATACTTCTATTAGCAGTGGGGTTGAACTCTGTATATGCAGTGTTTTTTTTTTTTTTTTTTTTTTTATACAAGATTTTATTTATTTTAAAGAATAGTTAAATGGAAAGGGGAGTTCCTACAGACCTTTTTGACGTTCCCTACATAGGACATATATTTATTTATAACTTACATGTTTTAAAACCATTTTAAAAAGTGTTTAATCCCAAAGTGCATTGAATTATTTTTATGGGTGCTTAGAAATATAGAATATTATGATTGCAGTAAGTGAGCATGGATTTCTTTTACCATTACCTACAGTGCGTCCTTACATGAAAAGAAAAACAAAACAAAAAACAAATACAACTGAAAGAAAGAAAAACTAATTAGCTAACAGATTGCACCTTCAGTACAAACACTGAAAATATTTAGATGTAAATTATAGCATGCCTAGATAAGACAGGAAATTACTTTTCTGGCAGAGCAGAAATGTTGATGTTATAAATATCTAATTTAAACCTGCTTTGAAAATGCTAATAGTAATCATAGCGTTAGAGAAATTATTCCTGTCTTACTTGGCAAACATAACAAGTAGAAGGAAAGCTCGGCATTATGGATTATATACTATACATAAATATGAAATTAATTTTATCTTGACAGCGAAAGTACTCAACAAGCACAAGATTGTTTGTTTACTTGTTGTTGCTGTTTTCTAAGAGATGGAAAAGTTAGCCTAGAGAGATTAAAGTAAAAAGCTTCATCAAGTTGATTAATGTTTTCACAATCTGATGCTGCTGCTGTTACAATTAATTTAACCCTTCTTTACTCAGTCCCAGAGAGTCAGAAGGATTTTATCTTGGAGGGTATTAGACTTTTTTTTTGGTTTGAGGGATCTTACTTTTCACAATTAGTCGGGAATGCAATTGGAACAAATTCACACACAGCTATGATAATTTGTTAATCTCCTTTTGGGAGAAATATTCTATCCAGGGAGATGAAGACTGGAGTGTGAGTTTAGTTCTCTATCACAGGTACATCGATGACATATTTTTTTATTTGGATAGGAGATGAGATTTCCCTTAAAACATGTTTAGAGGTTTTAAATAATAATTAAAGAAATATAATTGTCATGTGTGAACACAGAAAATTTAAGGTGCAGTTTTTAGATCTGGAAATTGTTGTGGAAGATTTTAAAATTAAAATGAAAACAATTTTTTTAAGAAGGTTGATGTCAATAGTTATATTGGCACAGTCAGCTGCTTTTACGCTCCATGGTAGAATATCCCTAAGGATCAGTTTATTAGAATCTTGAGAAATTGTAGTGATTCACACCAATTCGATGTCCAGACTAGTATTTTAAATATTTATTTTAAAGAAAGCATTATGATTCTAGTGTTTTAGGTGAACAATTATTAGATGTAAAATCGCTAAATAGCAATTACATTTTAAAATACAAAATTAACCTAAATGAGGAAGAACAAGGGATGAGGAAGAACAAGGGATGATCTAAATATCCCATTGTGTTAGATTCTAACAGTGATTCTAAGCAGATCAGACATATTTTTTTTATGGGATGTCAAGATACACAAACACAGTTCCACAGTTTCGTATTCGAGGTCACAGGGTGAACAGCAAGGTGTAGTCATATAATCCATTGGGTGACCCTTCTGTAGTGTAGTGCTATCCTTCTTTGTAGTTTTGGTGTTTTTGGGGCTCCCTCGGTAGGGAGTACCTCGAGGGCCTTGCTGTGCTCTGGGAGTTTCTGTGCCAACCACGTGTGTAGCTGTGTATGTTATCTTAGATGTCAAAAATGGGGGTAACTTGGTATAAAGTGAGGTTAAGGGTGGTAATTTGTGGGGGCGGTAAGGTTTGTGTATTGTGTGTCTGTAGGCACGATTCACCCCGTTGTGCTAATGGATTGATGTGCATTAATGCGTTTTCCATTTGTTTGACGTGGCGTGTGTCCGGGTTTTGTGTGGTGTGATAAACTTGTCCATTGTCCCCTTTTGCTGAGCGTGGGGGTGGTCCCATGCGAGGTCGTGCGGCGTGAATTGTTGTCACAGTTATGTTGTGGGCCTTTGGGTTTCTAGTGTGAGATGGCTTGTTTGCAGTTCTTTTAGTTAGGCCCTCGTGGGCTGCGTGTGTGCCTTGTTTGTGTCATTGTATTCAACTTTTGAGGATGAGGAGCTGGGGTGGCAGGGTGTGGTCCTTGAGGTACGGCTGGGTTGGGCAGAGGGGGGCAACCTCTCATGTCATGAGAAGTGGGGTTGGGGGGGCTAGGATGTCGGGGGGGGAGAGAGAAGAGGGAGGAAGAGAGGGAAGGGGGAGAAAAGGGAAAAGGAAGAAAGAAAAAAAAAACAGAGGGGGAGGAGTGGGGGGAGTCAGGGGACCAGGAGGTCTGTGAGGGGAGAAGGGGCGACTCCCGTTCAGGGTACCAAGACGGGTCCATGTCAAGGCAGTATTGGGAATTCGAATAGCCAGGGATCCCAAAGCTTATTATCGTGTTTCAGACATATTTTTTAAAAAGCTTTTGCACATCCTAAAAACTGACAGTGATTTGAATAGGTAAGAAGCCAAATGTTAATTTCAGTGGTGTCAAAAACATAAAGAGTAATCTGGTAAGGAGTTTTATCAAGTTGAATCTTAATATTAGTCACGATAACTTTTTAAAACAAAAATCAGGGTTTTATCCATGTAAAAGGTGTGCAGTGTGCTCAGATTCTGGTGCTTGCTTACAAGTCCCTACATAATGCTGCTCTAACCTACCTATCTTCCCTAATACACAAATATGTCCCGAGGCCCCTGTGCTCTGCCGAAGACCTACGGCTCTGCTCTGTCCATGCTCCCACATCTGATGCTCACCTCCAAGACTTCTCCAGGGCTGCACCTTTTCTGTGGACTTCCCTTCTCAGTTAGACTTTCACCCAGTCTCCACTCCTTCACAAAATAATTTAACCCCTTAGTGACCAGACCGTTTTTCAATTTTCTTACCATTAAGGACCAGGGCACTTTTTAAATTTCTGCGGTGTTTGTGTTTAGCTGTCATTTTCCTCTTGCTTATTTACTGTACCCACACATATTATATACCGTTTTTCTCGCCATTAAAAGGTCTTTCTAAAGATACCATTATTTTCATCATATCATATAATATACTATAAAAAAATTATTAAAAAATGTAAAAAAACACTTTTTCGAACTTTGACCCCCAAAATCTGTTACACATCTATAAGCGCCAAAAAACACCATGCTAAATAGTTTTTACATTTTGTCTTGAGTTTAGAAATACCCAATGTGAACATGTTCTTATTTTTTTTTTTATTTTTTTATTTTTTTTTTTTAAGTTATAGGACTATAAGTACAAGTAGCACTTTGCTATTTCCAAACCATTTTTTTCAAAATTAACACAAGTTAAATTGTCACACTGGTATCTGTCAGGAATCCCTAAATAATCCTTCACATGTATATAATTTTTAAAAGAAGACAACCTAAGGTATTAAACTTGGGGTATTTTGACTCTTTCCGTGCTCTTTTCATGCAACCATTTTACCATCACTCTATGTCAAATAAAAAAAAAAAAATAATAATCATTGGTGAATTTTTTTTGACACACATAGCAATTTAAGAATACATGTACTGAGAACTTTAAGGGTTACTGCCAAAGAACACCCCAATATGTCTTAAGCAATATCTCCTGAGTACAGCGATACCCCCATGTATAGGTGTGTTGGGTTCTCTGGGGGCTAAAATAACTGATTTGGAGGGTGCGCATCCCCGTTTTCCAACTTGGAATTTTCACAGCTGGTCATCGTGCACCCATGTCCTATTTGGGACATTTTTGAAGCTGGCCAATGTGAAATAATGTGAATGTGAAATAACCTCATCACGGCATACCATTTTCAAATGCAGACAACCCAGGGTATTCCAAATGGGGTATTTTCCAGTCTTTTGGAGTAGCCACTTAGTCAAAAACGCTAGACAAAGTTAGCATTTTTATTTGTTTTTTGCATTTTTTTACACAAAAACTGCACTTTTACTGGTGATTTCATCGTCGTGATAAGTTTTACTGTTGTAAACACTCATATTTGTGTTCAGTGAAATCTCCCGAGTATAACAATTTCCACTTAATGAAGTAACTGATAAAATAAGTGTTTATGTAATTTTAAACCGAAATCTCTCGAAAAATCCAATTCTGTATCTAATAATATATTTTTATTCCACAACCACACACAACCATGCATATAGAAGGTGCCCCATTAAATTAATTCTATAACGCTTCTGTGTTAACTTAAAAATGTACATATGATCCACTATCATAAACATTTTCCCATTACAGCTACTTGAAATAAATACTTTACCCACTTAAAAAGTCCTCCCCCAATGGTAACACTCTCACATTTACTAAAGCAAATCCCATTTTTAATGACTCTTTGTTCACCACTCCACAATCTGCAGCCAAACATAAGGAAGACTATAATTCTGTATCCTTTCTATCTTGATTATGGCCAATATTTCATATCCTCAATGGCGTTAAAATATACATTTGACTGTTAAAATTGGTTATGTCCTGGGCAATTAATGTCCTGGAGAACTTAAAACTGAACTAATCTTTCCATCCTCAAATACTGTTCATCCACCTATCTTCCTCCATGTCTCTGCAATTACGGGGATCGCGGGGTTAATGGTGCTCCGGTCTGCCTCTGTATTAGGGCTGCTCCAGCAGCAGTGCTTGCTCTGACAGGCTGTCAGAGCGAGCACATGTGCTCCTTATACTTACCTTCCGTCTCCCTGCACTTCCGGGTTTTGTGTGAAGTACAGGGAGACGGATCAGTGATGAGCCTACTCCCTGTGTAAAAAATAAAATAAAGTTTTAATAAAATCCCACCCCCCTTTACCCATTTGAATTAAAAATGAACCCTTTCCCTGCCAATTGACCACTGACTACAGTGATCAGTTGGCAGGGATTACATTTTACTGTCATCTGATTTTTTTTTTTTTTTTTGTAACCCCTGAGGGTTAATTATTTATTTATTTATTTTTTTATTTTTATATCCCTCAGGGGTTACATTTATTTTATTAGTTAATTTAAATATTTTAAAGTTATATATTTAGCTAGCTGGGGTGAGGAATTGGGGGATTTGGTGTTAGGCTAACTAGGTGTTAACGTTAAAAAACATTTTAAAATAAGCTTTAGAAAGTAAAAAAAAGTAAAAAAAAAAAATCCCACCCCCTTTACCCAGTCCAAATAAAAATTAACCTCTTCCCTGCCTGTCGATCACTGCCTACAGTGATCAAAATACAGATCACAGTATTATACTGTGATCTATTTTTTTTTAACCCCTTAGGATTCACTTTTATTTATTTATTTAACCCTCGGGAGTTCAATTTATTAATTAATGGGGTGGATGGGAGTTATGGGGAATTGGGGAATTTACCGTTAGTGCTGCTTACTGCTAGTTAGGGGTTAATGGTAAAAAAAAAAAGCTTATAAAAATGTGAAATCTGTAAAAAAATAAAAATAAAAAAAAGTTTTAAGAAAGTTTAGGAAAGTTTAAAAAAAATTAATAAGCAAAGAAAGTTTAAAAACTAAAGTTAAAAAGTTTTAAAAAGTAAAAAAAAATACATTTAAAAATGCTTATTACCACTACACCTGGAACCAAACTAGCGAAAAAATTATCCCACGCTAAGGTTCAAAATACGCCTTTTGAATTACCCCAGGGTGTATTCTTTAATAAATAGTATGTGTTTGGGGGGGGGAGCCAACGGCGTTCAGGAGCAGACGCCATTTCACCCAGCTCCTCGATCATCGGCCGAGAAATCGCCAATAATCGGCGTAACACCAAACAGTCAGAGCCGGAACATCGATCCTTGCATTGGGGTCCACACACCGGACCCGTAGATCCGGCGCAAAGTGCCTCGGGCCTACCGAGCGGGACTCCCGCGGCAGCCACGTATCACCTCCTGGGACGGTGACTACTAGGACATAGGACCCACAAGCAGCCGATGTGCCCTGGGACATACCCGAACCCCCGGTGGGCCGCAAATCACAAAAACCGTCTCAGGCCACGACTGCCTCAAACCACGATATCAGCCAGATGCTGGCCTCGACGCCCCGCACGCGTGAGCCTTCGTCCCCCCTGGCGGGAAACTACAACTGATCCAGAGGTAGACAAAGTACCGGGGAAAGGAACACAGGCTACACCTGAAACAGAACCACCTGTGACAAAACGGGACATCCATGATCTCCTGGCACACTTCCAGGACATGTTCTTTGTAGAACTCAACCTGGTTAAAGCAGAGATGCAAGCCATGATGGAACGCCTCCGAGTATCTGAGGAGGACTCTGCTGACATAAAGCGAGACATGGCCACCCAAGGGGAATCCATAAAGCAGCTACAAATCTCCCACTCCCAAATAGCAGCCAGAATGGATGCATTGGAAGATAAAAGCAGACAAAACAACATCAAGATAAGAGTAGAGGACACCGTACCAGCAGAGGAACTACTTCACCTCATCAGGCGACTCATCGCAGCCATCCTCCCAACCAAGCACGCTAAACAGTTTGCCTATGACGGACTATACCGCATCGCAACACCCTTGCAAATGCCAAACTCCCAGCCTAGGGATGTTATACTCCACTGTCGATCCTTTGCGGATAAGCAACAACTACTGCAGGCACTGCGGGGGGAAAACCCCATTCCAATTCGAGACTCACTCACTCACATTCTATCAGAATCTAAGTAAAGCCACACTCCTGTGGCGGAAAACAATGCGCCCCATCACGCAGCCCCTGCAAATGGCTGGCCTTCCTTATAGATGGACTAACTCAAGAGCACTGCTGTGCACCAAAGAGGGAAAAACCTTCAAAGCTACCAACCCTTCCCAGGGCCCGCAATTCCTACAAGACCTAGGCCTGCCTGTGCCGGACCCGGCGACACTACCCCAAAGAGTATGGGACGTTGACAACACACCTCCTTTTATTCCCGGAGGGGAACGGGACACTGTCTTTTGAATAAGGACTCGACTGTATAAGGTTTCAAGTTTAAGAAAACCTCAATGTTTCAAACTGTTACACCATTTGCCAATACGTATATCAACGCATTTAGAATTAACCCCATAGTTTAATGTTTTATTGTAATACACGCTGACCGCTTTTACATTGCAATATTCATATGCTCCTGACGCTACCATACAAACGACCTCAGCGGCCCAATCATTCGTTCAGCCACTACACACACTCACCCCTATGGGACGTCTGATACCGACACATGCTTATCCTCCCCCATATACCACCCAGCGACGCAAGGGAACAAAGGCACACACAACATACCTGGGCCAGAACCCCACAAGCTCGACTAGCAAACAGACCACCAAACCCTCAGAAGAAACACGACTAATGTACCACACTAACACGCTCTAGCCCAATCCTCCACTCCCAGTAAACATAGCTACCTGTGTCATTCAAAGAACAACCCACTTACCTTACGACAGGACAGCTCCTTTCGTAATGGCTGGTATATAAACATATTGGGCACTACACCACAGGTTCCCTACATGCCAACGTTTACAACTGATACCTCATGTTTTTTGCTCTTTTTCTTAGTTACTCATGTTTGTTCTTATGCTTTGTTGCCTTTGTGATACTCATGACCCAGTGGCACCACTCCCAGGCACACTGACACAGCCAGTATACCATCAATGTGTGCAGCTTGTAGCATATAGAGCTTGACCACCTATCTCCTATAGGACCATACTCCATGTTTTAATTCCTGAACGTTTAGGACACATCCCAAGCTGCACTAGAAATGTAGAAACTTATGCCTATACACTATGTCAATGTCTTCAAAAATTGACCAAGCTTGTTTATCATCTGCTAGTGCTACTAATATTTATCCTGTATTTTCTCTGGTCTTAAGCGCAGACCTATGATCCAGCCTGTTTATTAAACCCATAAAAATGTGCAGCTCTTAACTTGCCATGACACTGTATTAACCTGTGATCTTGTATTGCGCTTGCCAATGCTGTTGTGGAGTCGCAAGCTTATATGTCATAACATGCACTAATAAAATAAAGAATTAAAAAAAAATAGTATGTGTTTGTAGGGAAGTTTCAATAACCAACCATCTAAACTACTCCGAAATGGAACATGGACACAGGACACAGCGTAACATGGACACAGCATGGCCACTTCAACATCCACATATACCTGGCAAAGGTACATACGGGGGTATTGCTTTACTCAGACGACATAGCTGAGCAACATATGTAGTATTATACAGTTGTAGCACACATAAGGTTTGCAAAATATACTGTGCAAACTCACTTTGTGTGTCAAAAAGGCAAAAAGAAATGCTTATTACCACTACACTTGGTACAAGCTAGCGGAAAAATGATACCACGCTAAGGTTCAAAATATGCCTTTTGAAATACCCTGGGATGTCTTCTTTAAGAAATGGTATGGCTTTATGGGGTATTTGGATTATATAGCCTGGTAAAATATTTTAAAATGGGACATGGGCACAGCGCAAACATTTAAAGTTTGAAAAAAAACTGGAATGGCTACATATGTAGTATTATACAGTCGTAGCACACATAAGGTTTGCAAAATATACTGTGCAAACTCACTTTGTGTGTAAAAAACGCAAAAATAAACGCTTATCACCACTACACTTGGTACAAGATAGCGGAAAAATGATCCCACGCTAAGGTTCAAAATATGCCTTTTGAAATACCCTGGGATGTGTTCTTTAAAGGGACACTCCAGGCACCCAGACCACTTCTGCTCATTGGAGTGGTCTGGGTGCCAACTCCCACTACCCTTAACCCTGCAAGTGTAATTGTTGCAGTTTTTCATAAACTGCAATAATTACATTGCAGGGTTAACTCCACCTCTAGTGGCTGTCTACTAGACAGCCACTAGAGGTCACTTCCTAGTTTCTAGCACAGGTTTCCTGTGCTAGAGCGTCGCTGGACGTCCTCACGCTGTGTGAGGACCTCCAGCGTCGCTCAAAACCCCATAGGAAAGCATTGAAATGATTTTTCAATGCGTTCCTATGGGGAGATGTAATGCGCATGCCCACCGGCCCACCGGCCGACGTAATCACAAGGAGGAGCGTCGCGGAGGCGGAGACAACGGCGAGGGACATCGCCGCTGTCCCAGGTAAGTCACTGAAGGGGTTTTCACCCCTTCAGTAACCGGGGATTGGGGGGTGGGAGGGAGAGGGACCCTCCAGTGCCAGAAAAACGGATCGTTTTTCTGGCACTGGAGTTTCCCTTTAAGAAATGGTATGGCTTTATGGTGTAGTTGTAATATGTAGCCTGCTTAAGTGTTCCAAAGTGGAACACTGACGCATTAAAACCCTCCATGAAAATTCACACTTAAAAACCTGAACTTGTCACGTCTCTTTTACAGCACTGTAACTTCACAAAATAGTGTCTAGGTCATTGGGCATATTGTTTACTCAGAAGACTTAGCTGAGCATAATCTGGGGGGTTTGAACTTAGTGGCACATATGAAATATGCAAAATGTAATCTGTATGTAAAAAATGCCCCAAATTATTTTTTACCACATACTTTGGCATATATTGGTGAAAAAATGGGGGCGATACCCTGGAGTGTCTACTTTTACAAATGGTAGGCCTTTGTGTTTTTGTTTTTTTTGAACAGTCAAACTGCTATAATACCCCAAATTGAAGCATAAGCCTATTACATCCGTGTCTCAAAATTCTACTGTAAATACTGAAAAGGACAGGTCTCCTATATGGTACTGTAGCTTCACGAAAAAGTGCCAAAGACATACAATGGGGGTATTGTACTCAGCAGATGTAGCTGAACACAAAATAAAGCTTTGTACAGGAATAGCACACACCAACTTTACAAAATACACATGAGAAGTTCTTTGTTATAAGTTTGTGTTCCAAAATCCAAAAAAAACAACACAATTTTACTCCAATATTTAGCAGAAATTGGCAGTGAAATTGCTATGTAGAAAGTGTCAAAACAACCGTAGGACAATAGCCAGTGATGTCTACTGTATATAAATATATACTTTTGTGTGGCAATTTTGTTTTATTTTATGGCTACTAAGCTTACAAGACAAACATACCAAATTCTAAAATCGCTCCACATTAAAAGTTTTTTACTCCTTGTGCTTTGTGACCTGTAACTACCAAAAAAAACGTAAAATCCCCGACTCATTATATATTTTGTAAATCAGAACAACTAAATTAATTTATTTTCAATTACTTTCTTTAACCTGCACTAATTATTCACACATTATTATTGCAAAAACTGTAAAAAAAAAACACAAAATGTTCTTTTTATTTTTTGCATTTTTCTGTATTTTTTTTAATAATAAATATCTAAATATATATATATATATATATATATATATATATATATGTGTGTGTTACATCAAATTAAAGCACTTTCTGTCCTTTAAAAAACAGTATAAAATATGTGTTGGTGCAATAAACGAGAGAGATGCAAAGTGCAGTTGAAAGAAAATGCAAAAATTGCTTGTCATTAAGCGTAAGACAAGCTTCTGAAGCTGTGTCTTTAAGGGGTTAAACTAACACTAACCTATACAGCCATCAATAGTTTTACTCTTCACTATGTTTCCTCTTTACTAAACAAATACACATCATCTTGTTCCCTTTGCCTTACAAGGAACCTTTTCCTGTCATCTCCTTGTTCACACACTGCTAACAATCATGTGCAGGATTTTAAAGGTCTGTCCTATTCCTATGGAATTCCTACCTAATATTATCAGATACTCCCCTAGCCTCCAGTCTTTTAAGAAGTCAAAAAACTGATCTTCAGCCTACTATCTTTCAGGTTGACACTTCTCTCATTACAACCCTGAACGCAGCTCACTTTCTACTTCAACTGTAAATTATTTAGCACACCACTTTTTACTAGCTTATTTTGACATAGGCATCTTATTCATCAATCCCTCCTCCCTTCTGACATGCTGATCTTCTTTTTGTGTTTCCTTACCCCTTTCTTGTAGATTGTCAGCTTGTTTGAGCAATGCTTTCTTCACCTTGTCTCTGTTAATATTCTGTATGTCAATTACTTGTCAAATATACTGATTCTATAATCGTAGAGCGCTGAAGAATATGTTGGCACTCTATAAATGTTCATGATGATAATAAAAAAACACACTATATTGGCTATTGTAAACCTTTAACAAAATGTATTTGATCCTGTTCTGGACATGTTACAAAAATACAGTACCTTTAAAGTAAAAAAAAAGCATTGTTTTCTTTTAAAATTTAAAGGGTAGTATAATGTGTTTTTTATGTAATTGAAAGAAAAAAAAAACACTTATAAATTGACTTAAAAATTAAAATAGATGGGTAATAAAATCAATGAAATATAAGTATAAAGCTGTCTGGGTAAAAATACAATGACCTCATATAATACTGTATCCAATTTTAATCATTGCTCTCAAAGAGATATTGCTGAATTGGTGCATTGTGATTGGCTGTAAGCAAAATTAACTAACCACAAAGCATGCAAGGTCTGGTTGGAAAAAATATTGCAACTGAATACAGTAATACTGTAATATACATTACCTTCTTGATAAGAGTGCTAGTAATCATTCAAATGTACCTCTGCTAAGAATGCGAGATTCCTAAGGTTCTGCTTAGTGATTGTCTGTAATTAAATCCAGCCAATCACATAATGCAGAAAGGTCAGATTGATGTATTAGTGGCATATTATTTTATCATATTATTATGTAAATTATATATTATGTAAATAAGTATACATTTACCTTGTTTTATTATTTGAGAGGCTTAGTTTACCGGTAGTCAAGGCTTACGTGTGAACTGATACTAAATGTAATCAAACTGATGTTGTAATCACTGAAATATCTTGTTAGGCCTAATTTTGCGTGTCACTTATTTTAAGTTTAGGTTTCGCTGGGACCAGAAGTGACTTTGTCATGTGTAATATGACATTTACTTTCTAATTTGAATATATCTTAATCTAGATGTTGTGTTGGCCTAATGTCTAGCATATGTTTACATTTAATTACCATTAATTTGCTTGATGCCTTATAGTTTCCTCAAGTTTATCACTTTACAAGAGACTCTTGTAAAGCGATAAACTGAACTAGGAATTGTCAAGACCTGAACAGATGATTGCAAACTTTTAGGTCAAAATAAGTGAAAGGCAAAATTTCACACTTCCACTTTTTCTTCAGATTTGCTGTTTGAGTTTGCAATTCCCTGACAAACTCTAATTTTTGATGTTTGTGTTTTATTATACCTCTCTTTTCTTGTGAGTTCTCTTCTGATACAGAGTTTGGATAGCTAAACGTCTACCCACTGCTCTTCGATATATTAAAAGACATAATATGTGTTGTTTCTTATACCTTTATCTTCACAGTCTGTTTGGCTACTTGCCTGTAAAAGAAGGAATTATATTATATATTCATTGCTACTACTTAAATATTATCTTCTTACAGTGTCAATAATAAATATCTATTGTATCTGATTACATTATATTAGAATGGCATGGGAAGAATCCTTACTGGACAACCTATTAAATTTTGCTGCTACTCCCAAAGGACTTCTTCTCCTTCAGCAGACTGGGGCTATAAATGAGTGTGTGACATATATGTTCAGTCGATTTACAAAGAAACTACAGGTAGGCATTGTCTGGAACACTAATTTTAAAATAAGGTTTGTCAGTGGTTGGGTTACTGATCACACATAGAAGGGACACTGCTCCAATGAATGGGGAGTTATATAGTCAGTTATGTGCTGATACATAAATAGCGCATTGGTGGAAAGTCGACAAACTGCATACTGGGCCTAATATATTGGCATACTCTATATTATGTTTTTTACTTAGCTAAGGAATTTACTGTGATAGGTTTAGAAATTCGAAAGTGTACCTATATGAGTAAAAGCCCAAGTCTGGATCTAACACATTCCAATGTATTTCTCTTAACTGTCAATAAATGAATGCTTCATAAAGCAGCATGTATGAAAACCACAATATTTATTATGTTTAATGTGTGCTTTTTGCTTTCTGTAGTTTAGCATTGCTTTCTGTAGTTTGGCATTTGCAACCAAAATACAAAATGTAATCTAGACTAGACAAATTTGGAAAATAACTGCCCCTCTCTTTTCACCTAAATGTAGAAATTGCATAGTCTACTACTTTTACAGCATTTCTTTATTAAATAAATCCCTTTGTCAATATGCTTGGCAAATCACATGAAGTATCACTACACACATTCATTGTCCAAAATGGTTTCTAATCAGCAGGTGCTGCTCTGGGTTTTATTTATGCTCTTCTCATAGAATCAACCCATGAAGCATGATCCTTAATCTGTGACATTTACAAATGTATTTTAATATGGATTTTGGTGTCGTTTCAATTAAGTGGGGATGAATTAGCATTTGTTATTGTAATTTTACAGTTTGCATCTAAAGAGCTTTGTGTAATTGTTTTTCTTGCAGGTGAGCAGATGTGAAAAATTTGGTTATGGTACTATGGTTACACAAGTAGCAGCAACAGCTCCTGGAGCATCAGCTTTACAAAAATCAGGTAAATCTCAATGCGTGTGCTAATCTGATTCCCTCATTGCAAGAATATTTCCTTTGATTAGAAAAAAAATCATTGTTAACCCCTTAAGGACACATGACATGTGTGACATGTCATGATTCCCTTTTGTTCCAGAAGTTTGGTCCTTAAGGGGTTAAGGTTTCTTTTGCTCCTAAACAAGAGGCAAGAATCATACATTTGTATCTTCTTATTTTTTTTATTCTCTGTAACCTCTTCCCACCCTAATGGTAATAATCCAATAACAACATCAGTAGCACTACATATAACCTGTAAACAAGATAAATACAAAATATGCATACTGTGTGTTCTGGGGAAATAATACCATCCTAATATTCTGGATGCATTACAATAAACCAAGAGACCAAAAGTTAAAGGGTTTATCCCAATGACGACCAATCCCTGAGGGAATGGATCATGTCAACTTTCAGTTCCTACATAATAGAGCCCCAATCTTCGCCAAAGATGTTTGTACAACTAGGGGACTGATGCCGGTCCAGGAGATAGTACCGGAGGCATTTTTCTCCGCTCGAGAACTTAAGATTTTTACAACTATCCCACTTTTTTAATACGATCAAGTCGTTCAAAGGTTACAAGAGACCCTTTACACAGTTTGAGGTCTTCTGTGTGACAAGAAACTTTAACCAATTGCTTCTTGTGGGATCCAGGCTACTCCCTTAGCCTTCCATTGTGTGGTGTCGTCTGTCAGGGGGAGCTCATGCCTGATTCGTGGGAGCTTTTGTGCATTGAGCGGCCGTACCTTTCCTTCCTCCGTTGGCGGCAGTCCATGCCGTTTGGTGCGGGCTATCTCAGGGCCCTGAGTCACTTGCCTGTCGCAACGATTTCCTGAGTGCGTGTGCGGGCAGGTGAGACTTTGGAGGTCGAGTGCCAGGCAGTCGCCGCATGTGGGAGTAGTTTCTCTGCCAACAAGGTTTCTGTTGTTTCTGCTGCTGTCTTGCTCCTCTACACATATAAGTGTTGAGTACGGGCCGCCCCCCGTGTGGCTCGTGTCCCTGATGGGCCATTGGGTTGATAATTTGTGTCTCTGTTAACTGTTATGCCCAGGCGGGGCCCCCCCGGTCGCACCTCAAACTTCCGCCGTGTGGGGGACAGGTCTGCAGCTGGCTTTTGTGCCGTTAGTGTTCTAGCTGCAATGCTTGCCCGTGATATTGCTGGTGGTTGGCGCCTGTTCTCCAGGCGTTCCCAAAACTGCCTGCATATGGCATTGAATCTCGCCTGGAAGGCCCCTGCCCAGTCACTGGGTGTTAGCTGCTCTGTGTGGGGAGTAGAGCCGTCAGCTATTTTGGTCCGGCCTAGTGACTCCCTTCCGTCAGATTTGCGCCCCGGAGCTCTTTGTCGGTGAGTGTTCACTTTCTTTAAGTGGACCAGGATGATCCCCGCCGGTCCAAGGGGGGACAAGGGCTCCTGTGCAGAGACTCGGGCTGTCTGGCCCACGGGAAAGCGTCCGCCTCTCCCGTGCCCATGCTTATAGGCCTCAGATTCTTGCTGGGTGAGTATTGCGTGTAGTGCCGCTTGTGTGGTATCATCCTGTGCAGCTTTTCATCCCCTCCTTTGGTAGCCTTTCCGTGTTGAAAATTGCAGTTTGGGCAGTGAAAATCTGCTTTAAGCGCTATATGCAGTAGGAGCTGCTGAGGTTTACTTCCTCTCAGCTCTGCGGTCAGGCCCCGCCCCTGTGCAAGGATATTTTAATATATATTTCCATATTATTTTTTATATATTATGAGAATGTTAATGATTACCTAGGAGATAAGTGTCTGCTGTCTCTCCGTGCTGTTTATTTTTATAAATGTATGGTTGCCCTGATGGATATTTGCTGTTATTATCATATCTTAAATGGGATTAATGAGATCTAGCAGCATAGTATGATGCCAATCAATATGGTAGTATATGACAGTTGTATCTCATGATTGTATGTAGCAATCACGTTGTCCATGTTGATACACGGTAGTGATATAATTTTGTATTTTTGTACTTCTTAGTTATTGTATTACAATAATATAGATCTATTTGGTTTTACATGACTGGCCAGCCTGCATGAAAAGATGCGATGCACCTGGTATGTAATGGGGTTTCTGTTTGTTTAGAATTTCTCAGAATTTTTGTTCTATCTTTAAGGCATGTTTGTTGATATGCTCGTTTTACCACCCTGTTGGAATAGCCTAGAGCTTTAAATCTAGAACGTAAGTCTGTACATTCTTGTTGGAAACTTTGATTGTCTGAGCAGTTTCTTCGAGCTCGTAAATATTGTCCATACAGAATAGAAGATTTCAATTGGTACGAGTGGTGACTGGTCCAATGTAGTAGGCTGTTTGTGGAAGTAGATTTCCTGAAAAGTTGGGTGTGAATTGTGCCATCTTCTTCTAGTAAAATCTTAAGATCAAAGAAAATCATATTTTTTTTTTTAAACAATTACATGGGTCAATTTCATGTTGATGTCATTCTCATTTAGATGTTCAACCAGTTGTTCAAATTTGATAATCAAGCCTGTCCGTAGAATCAAGATATCGTCTATGTAGCAATACTATTTGTGGATGAATCCTTGATATGAGGTCGAAGATGGAACCTCTACTATGAATTTTTCTCATCAACCTAAGAACAGGTTGGGGTAGCTAGGGGCACATGCTGCCCCCATAGCTGTTTCAGTTAGCTGTAGATAAAACTTATTGTCAAAAAGGAAGTAATTGTGTGTTAAGATTAATTCTACAAGGTTCAAAATAAACAGTTTTTGATGTTCATTATACGATGATTGACTGAGAAAGTGATTGCAAGCTTCTAATCCTCTATGGTGTGGGATGTTACTATAGAGTGATACCTTTTCTAGGCATGCTAGAAGTGTATAGGGAGGAGTCTGACTGTTTTCTAACGCTCTGAGAGTCTCTTGTGTGTCTTGGAGGTACGAAGGAAGTTTCTTTACCATAGGATGTAAAATCTTTTCAATGAATCTACTCTGTCTTTCTGTGAGGCTATTATTCCCTGAAACGATAGGTCTGCCTGGGAGGGTCATTGAGGTTTTTGTGTACTTTAGGCAGACAGTAGAATGTCGCTATTGTTGGATTATGATGGGGTAGCATAAATTGTAGTTCTTGATGTGAAATGATTTTCTGGTTGTTCGCATTTGTGAGAAGTACTGATACTGATGGTTCCCTTCAAGGGAAACTGATACAATGGTATACTTTGTGCAACTTTGTGTCTCTTAGGATTGCCAGTTTCAGTTTTTCTGGCATCTCTAAATCTACATTATAAATGTCTTACACTTGGGCGCATGCTGTAATCCCAGAAACAATTAATAGACTAATAATCCAATTCATCATACATATATCTTTTATTGGATAATTTTATATTAGTCCTTTTCCTTTAATCCCTTAAGGACCAAACTTCTGGAATAAAAGGGAATCATGACATGTTACACATGTCATGTGTCCTTAAGGGGTTAAGGGGTTAATGATATATTTTTCATTTTCTTCATACATTAGTTTTTTTTGTTTTTTGGTCTATACTATTATAGGAACTATTACAATTTTTTTGCCCCTGGTTCCCATCTCTTCCTGTGCTCTTCTTCCTTTGTTGTCCCCCTATACATTTTAAATGTTCTATTTGTTTTAATACTACTTATTTTACCATACCATTCCTTAACTGTGGAGGGTTTTGTCTGTTTCCAATACAGTGGAATAAGTTATTTTCCTGCATTTATTAATGAAATTCCCAAAGATATTGTAGCACTATGGACTTCTTTATATGCCACAATAAGACCAACTCCAGCTTTAATTGAAAAATGGGATCCAGTACCCGCTTTAATATATTTTCCACCTTTTTCCAAAAAAGCTTGGATTTTCGGGCATAGCCACCATAAATGTAGCAGATCTCCTGTGGCATTTAAGCACTGCCAGCATTTTTTTTTTTTTTTTACTGTAAACTATGTTTTCCATGTAGTCTCACTCAATCTATACTCAGTCTTGGCTCTCTTTGTCTCTTTCCTTGTCTGCTATTTTTCACCTATGTATTTCAAATCCCTCTATTTTCTTGTAGGCTTTATCCAAGCTCTTGTCACTGATTTGTGGGCTGTTTTGGAATGTGGAAGAGATGATGTGAGAGTTATTCATCCAAAACCTACTCCAGTAGACCCCATAGATAGAAGTTGTCAAAAGGTGTGTATACATTTCTTTAAATATACTGTAAACAAATTGCACAAACTGTTCTCTTGCTTATGAATTTACTTTATTATTTTTGAATTGTACACTAAATTATTATTTAGTGTTGTTGTTCCTTATACATTGTTCAGCTGTTAATATTGTGTCAGATCAATTAATTTCAAACCTGCACAATACAAATTAGTTTGCAAATAGGGTAGCTGTATTTTTCTGTTGCTTTCATATTTCTTATTACGATTTACTTAGAGTGTGATTTCCCTTCGCACCTTTCATATGTAATTACACTTTCTCTGTGGAATAAGACAGTATATTACCTAAACTTGTTATAAACTATATTTGTAGAAATGAGATTCACACAAAGATTCATTTGAATTCCTTTTATTCATTTTATTTATTTATTTGCAAAAAAAAAATATCCTTTTTAGAAAGGAATCATTTATCTGAGGTTCATCCACTTTCTTTTAAATATGCAACAATTGGGCACAATATCCCCTACTCTCTCTCTCTGGTATTGGCCATTTAACTTTACCAACCTGATTTTGCTGCACTTGTGGGCACAAAAATGTGACATCATATGAGATTGTCCTCAATCTGTACAGCGACTAACATAAAGTAAAGATACAAATAGTTGCTTCTTCATCTTCAGTCTCCAGAATTTCCAAGTGGCAGTGTTTTCATTAATACACGTTTTCACTATTATATAACTTTTGTCTGCCTCTAATGTGTTTATAACTATGTGTCTGTTTCTCTGTACAGAGATATAGAGAAATACATACAATTCAGGAATGTTGTGGGGTATGTACACAGATATTTTGAAATAGCTAGATAAAGGGGAAGTATGTATTATGGGAAAATAATGCTATTGACAAATGTTAGATGTGATACATCCTAATAAAACACAAGCACAATGTTTAACCCCTTAAGGACACATGACATGTGTGACATGTCATGATTCCCTTTTATTCCAGAAGTTTGGTCCTTAACCCCTTAAGGACACAGCTTCAGAAGCTTGACTTACGCTTAATGACACAAGCAATTTTTGCATTTTCTTGCTGTTTGCGTTCAACTGCAAAAAAAATGAAAAATATTGGTTTTTTTTTACAGTTTTTGCAATCATAATGTGTGCATAATTAGTGCAGGTTAAGGAAAGTAATTAAAAATAAATTCATTTATTTGTTCTGATTTGCAGAATATATAATGTGTCTGGGATTTTAAGTTTTTTTTGGTAGTTACAGGTCACAAAGCACAAGGAGTAAAATAAAATTTTAATGTGGAGCGATTTTAGAATTTGGTATGTTTGTCTTGTAAGCCTAATAGCCATAAAAGAAAACAAAATTGCCACACAAAAGTATATATTTATATAAAGTAGACATCACAGGCTATTTACCTAAGGTTGTTTTGACACTTTCTACGTAGCCATTTTACCGCCAACCTCTGCTAAATATTGAAGTAAAATTGTGTTTTTGGGGGGTTTTCGCACACAAACGTATAACAAAGAACTTCTCATGTGTATTTTGTAAAGTTGGTGTGTGCTATTCCTGTACAAAGTTTTATTATGTGTTCAGTTACTTCTGCTGAGTACAACGGTACCCCCATTGTATGTCTTTGGCACTATTTTGTGAAGCTACAGTGCCATATAGGAGACCTGTCCTTTTCAGTATTCACAGTAGAATTTTGATAGACGGATTTAATGAGCCTATGCTTCCATTTGGGGTATTATAACAGTTTGACTGTTCAAAAACCCCCACAAAGGCCTACCATTTGTAAAAGTAGACACTCCAGGGTATCTCATAAGGTGCATATTGTGCCTTAACATGCCCCCATTTTTTTACCATTACATGCCAAAGTATGTGGTAAAAAATAATTTTGTGCATTTTTTACATACGGATTGCATTTTTGCTGGGCATTTTGTATATTTCATATGTGCCACTAAGTTCAAACCCCCCAAATTATGCTCAGCTAAGTCTTCTGAGTAAAAGGACACCCCCATTGTATGTCTATGGCACTATTTCGTGAAGCTACAGTGCTATACAAGAGACCTGTCCTTTTCAGTATTCACAGTAGAATTTTGAGAGACGGATTTAATGAGCCTATGCTTCCATTTGGGGTATTATAACAGTTTGACTGTTCAAAAACCCCCAAAAAGGCCTACCATTTGTAAAAGTAGACACTCCAGGGTATATCATAAGGTATATCATAAGGTGCCTTAGCATGCCCCCATTTTTTCACCAATATATGCCAAAGTATGTGGTAAAAAATTATTTTGTGCATTTTTTACATACGGATTGCATTTTTGCTGGGCATTTTGTATATTTCATATGTGCCACTAAGTTCAAAACCTCCAAATTATGCTCAGCTAAGTCTTCTGAGTAAAAAGACATCCCCAATTAATGTCTTTGGCACTATTTTCTGGAGCTACAATGCCATATTGGAGACCAAGCCATATCAGTTTTTACAGAACTTTGGATTTTGACGCTGGGCCTATGTGCAATTTCCAAGCATCTTCGCAGGTTTTAAATTCAAACTACTCCACAAAGGCCTACCATTTCTTAAAGTAGACACCCCAGGGTATTTCAAAAGGCATATTTTGAACCTTAGCGTGGGATAATTTTTCCGCTAGCTTGTACCAGGTGTAGTGGTAATAAGCGTTTTTTCTGCCTTTTTGACACACAAAGTGAGTTTGCACAGTATAGTTTGCAAACCTTATGTGTACCACCACTCTATAATACTTTATATGTTGCTCAGCTATGTCAGCTGAGTACAAAAATACCCCCGTATGTACCTTTGCCAGGTATATGTGGACATCAGAGGGGCACATTTGGGACACAGCCATTCCAGTTTTTTTCAAACTTTAAATTTTTACGCTGTGCCCATGTCCCATTTTAGAGTATTTTACCAGGCTATATAATTCAAACTACCCCACAAAGGCATACCATTTCTTAAAGGAGACACCCCATGGTATTTCAAAAGGCATATTTTGAACCTTAGCGTGGGCTCATTTTTCCGCTAGCTTGTACCAGGTGTAGTGGTCATAAGCGTTTTTTCTGCCTTTTTGACACACAAAGTGAGTTTGCACAGTATATTTTGCAAACCTTATGTGTGCTACGTCTGTATAATACTTCATATGTTGCTCAGCTATGTCGGCTGAGTACAAAAATACCCCCGTATGTACCTTTGCCAGGTATATGTGGACATCGGAGGGGCACATTTGAGACACAGCCATTCCATTTTTTTTCAAACTTTGAATTTTTACGCTGTGCCCATGTCCCATTTTAGAGTATTTTACCAGGCTATATAATCCAAATACCCCATAAAGCCATACCATTTCTTAAAGAAGACATCCCAGGGTATTTCAAAAGGCATATTTTGAACCTTGGCGTGGGATCATTTTTCCGCTAGCTTGTACCAGGTGTAGTGGTAATGAGCGTTATTAAATTAATTTTTTAACTTTTTAAAACTTTTTTTACTTTTTATAACTATTTTTTAAACTTTTGTTTTGCTTATTAATTTTTTTAAAGTTTCCTAAACTTTCGTAAAACTTTTTTTTACAGATTTAACATTTTTCTAAGCTTTTTCTTTTACCGTTAACCCCTAACTAGCAGTAAGCAGCACTAACAGTAAATTCCCCATTTTCCCATAACTCCCACCCACCCCAGCTAGCAAAATATTTAATTATACAATATTTAAATTAGTTAATTAAATAAATCTAACCCCTGAGGGTTAACAAATAAATAAAAGTTAATCGTCAGGGGTTAAAAAAAAAATTAGATCACAGTATAATACTGTGATCTGTATTTTGATCACTGTAGGCAGTGATAGACTGGCAGGGAAGGGGTTAATTTTTATTTGGACTGGGTAAAGGGTTTATTTTTTTAATTTTTTACTTAAACGTTATTAAAACTTTTTTTAACTTAATTTTTTTAACTTTTTAAAGCTTATTTTAAAACTTGTTTTAACGTTAACCCCTAGTTAGCCTAACACGAATTCCCCCAATTCCCCACTAACTTCCACCCTCCCCAGCTAGCTAAATTTATCATTTTAAAATATTTAAATTAATTAATAAAATAAATTTAACCCCTGAGGGTTAAAAAAAAAAAGAATTAACCCTCAGGGGTTAAAAAAAAATAAATAATCAGATCATATTAAAATGTAATCCCTGCCAATTGATCACTGTAGTCAGTGATCAATTGGCAGGGAAGGGGTTAATGTTTTATTAATATGGGTAAAGGGGGGTGGGATTTTAATTTAACTTTTTTTTTTACACACCAGGGGGCAGGATCACTGAAGATCCGTCTCCCTGCACTTCACACTGAACCCGAAGTGCAGGGAGGCGGAAGGTAAGTATACACAGCACATGTGCTCACTCAGACATGCTGTCAGAGCGGGCACATGTGCTGGGACAGCCCGATCCGGTGCTCCCGGTCTGCCTCTAATGCAAAGGCAGACCGGAGCACCATTAACCCCACGATCGCCGCGCTTGCGGCGATCTGGGGTTAATTTTACCGCGTGACGGACGAGGTCCGTCATCCGTCGTTAACCCTTTCAGGACCGCTGACGGTTCAGGACCGTCAGCGGTAAAACATGCGTTTGGACCGCTGACGGTCCTGAACCGTCATAACGGTCTGGGGCTACTTACCTGATCGCCGTCGGTCCCACGGCGGCGATCAGTGCTCCACCCGGTCCAGGGGGGTTGCCTGTCTGCCCGGGCAGTCCCCCCTCGGCAGATCAGGACCCTGCGGCCATGTGATCACTCGATCACATGACCGCAATAGGTGTCTGTGTATCTGCCTGCAGGGGGACTGTCTGTGCTGACAGGCAGTCTCCCTGCAAGTGAAAAATCAAAAAAATAAAGTTAAAAAAAAACAGTGTAAAATCAGTGTAAAAAAATAATAATAATATGTGTATATATATATATGATATATATACATGTATTATATCTATATATAATATATGTATATGTATCATATATATAATGTCATATTAAGTGTATTTTTATATTTATATATACGTATATTAATATAAAAATACACTTATATTTAAATTACACACGAATATATACAATATATATAATTGCTATATATATGGTATATATATATTATTATAAAATACAAATAATATGTTAATAAAAATAAATAACAAAAAATAAAAATAATTTTTAATAATTATAAAAAAATATTTATATATGCAATTTTATTCTAACAGTATTTTGATATATATATATAAATATATATTTATATCAAAATATACTTAGAATGTAATGATATATATATCTATGTATAAATAAATAAATAAAAACAATACGAAATATACATATGTCCATATACATAATTACATAAATAATTTCATAAATATACACGTAGACGTCAAATATATAAATATGTATATATATTAAAATTCTACATGTGTATTTATGTAATATTTTTACCTAATTAAGTAATTTTAATGATTGCAATTTGAGGGACCTGCCTGCCAACCCAGGCCGAAAGTCCAGATAATTTAATTTGCTAGCACTGTGTTTAACCCTGTAACTTTCTATGACACCCTAAAACCTGTACATGGGGGTACTGTTTTACTCGGGAGACTTCGCTGAACACAAATATTAGTGTTTCAAAACAGTAAAACATATCACAGCGATGATATTGTCAGTGAAAGTGAAGTTTTTTGCATTTTTCACACACAAACAGCACTTTCACTGAGGATATTATTGCTGTGATACATTTTACTGTTCTGATACACTAATATTTGTGTTCAGCGAAGTCTCCTGAGTATAACAGTACCCCACATGTAGAGGTTTTATAGTGTTTGTGAAAGTTACAGGGTCAAATATAAGGCTTGATTTTACTTTTTTTTTAATTGAAATTTGTCGGATTGGTTAGGTTGCCTTTGAGAGCGTATGGTAGCCAAGGAATGAGAATTAGCCCCATGATGGCATACCATTTGCAAAAGAAGACAACCCAAGGTATTGCAAATGGGGTATGTTCAGCCTTTTTTAGTAGCCACTTAGTCACAAACACCGGCCAAAGTTAGCGTTTCTTGCATTTTTAACACACAAACAAATATAAATGCTAACTTTGGCCAGTGTTTGTGACTAAGTGGCTACTAAAAAAAACTGGACATACCCAATTTTGAATACCCTGGGTTGTCTACTTTAAAAAAAATATGTACATGTTAGGTGTGTTTCAGGGATTTATGACAGATAACGGTGTTACAAGGTCACTATTGATACATTTAAAATATATATATATTGAAACAGCAATTTCCTACTTGTATTTATAGGCCTATAACTTGCAAAAAAAAGCAATAAAGCATGTAAACACTGGGTGTTTTTAAACTCGGGACAAAATTTTGAATCTATTTAGCAGTTTTTTTCATTAGCTTTTGTAGATAAGTAAAAGATTTTTCAAGTAAAAGTCCAAAAACATGTTTTTTTTTTAATTTTTCACCATATTTTATTATTTTTTTTAAATACAATATTGGACATAATACAAATAATGGTATGTAAAGAAAGCCCCTTTTGTCCTGAAAAAAACAATATATAACTTGTATGGGAACCGTAAATGAGAGAGCGGAAAATTACAGCTAAACACAAACACCACAAAAGTGTTAAAACTGCTCTGGTCCTTAACGTACAAACATCGCAAAAACAGGCCGGTCCTGAAGGGGTTAAGGGTATCCCCTGGATGACGGACCTCGTCCGTCACCCGTCCTGAAGGGGTTAAGTAGCTGAAAGTAGCTTCAGAACACCTACATGGTATTATATTCCCATCATACATGCTTCACCTTTATGTATCTTTTATAGTTCATGATATTTTAGATTAATGTGTCAGGCTTTGGGTAAGTTGCAGCTGCTTGCAAATGCTGTCACTAATTAATGTGAAATTGAGAGAGGACACCATTTCCAAGTTGGACGATATCATGAGGAAATAAACAGGTAGAAAACGGTTCTGCCTGTAAATGAAAGCAGTTATTATTTAGTAATTACACTATTTACTATTTTCTATCGAACGTGTGCAGTTGATTTGTTGCATTTTTCATATTACAAAAAAGTTTTTCCTTTTGTTAAATACCAGTATTAGAAAAAGGCTCCAGGCACTCCAATGTCTTCAGGCACCTTAATTGCAACATGTGGAACACTGCAAATTTTGCAATTTCCTTTTGTTAAAGTCTATACATGTATTATAAACTCTAAAACAAAAGATTACGCCCCACTCTAAGTAAAACAATAGTGAGAAGATAAGATCAATATTTCTTAATTCATCTGTATATAAAAAAGATTCCTGCCGAATGCTCTACAAATTAAAAAAAAAAAAACTCTATAGATAAAACGTTATGAAACCATACATAAAGAAGCATATTGTGGCGAAACCAACCTCGCCTCTGGGCATTGGAGAAGCCTGTTTGCCCGCCTCCTGCCTGCTGACTATGGCCCCTGGGAGATTTGGCCCTTTAAATACAGTATTTGGGCATATTGTATTTTATTATGCTGCTGCTGGCCCTTTAAGAACCATCTTGGGACATACTGTGGAGTTACTGGGTGGCCACCATTTTATGTATCAGAGGCACATGGTGAGAACATTGGAGGAAGCACATGGTGAGAACAATGGATGGCGGCCATTTTAACTCACTGTTTGGACTTTTCTACACGGTGCCATCTCGCCGGTATTTGGTGCACAAAGACATTGTGCAGTAGTTTTAAACTATACAACAGGGGACACATTATACAGTAATTATTTTTTATATAGCCTGTATATGTTCTGCGGAATCTGCATTAAACTGTATCTTCCAAACCACTGAATGGATCTGGGTGAATTTTGGATATGTGGTTCACCCAGATCCCCCGGTTCTGAGGATATACTTTTTTATGGGGTTATTGCATGTTTTGGGGTCCCTGTGATATGTTTTATAAAACTGTATTTCTCTGCCTGTGATGATTATATTACCCATTGTGTTCAGTAATCATATCACAGGCAGAGGGGAGGATTTTGTGTTGGAGTGTCTGTGTGTATTGTACGGATCGATTGGTTGTATTTCAAAACCCTGTGGGCAGTACTATGTTTGTGGATTGTGAATAAAAGAGGCTGTACGTGCCAGTACAGTCAGTTCTGCTTGACCTTAAAAAAAACTAAGTGTTGTCTCGTTATTGGGGGAATTGGATTGTATGCTGATTGTCAGGAGTGTAAGCTGATTGTATGCTTTTCCTGTTCAGCTGTTTACAGCATTCATATGCTTGAGAGCATTTGTATGCTTCTCCGGTTTGGTGGTTGTGGTGTCTGTTGCAGTGCTTGGAGCCCTCAGGAAGCGCTAGGAGCATCCTTCAACGGAGGTACCCAGTCGGGGTGCCCGTCGATCCGTTACACATATCAAGAAATATGGGAAAGCAAGTGGTGATAGCAAAAACTTACCTGTAATCCAATGTTAAGCCCCTGTTTCTATTGGCAGCCCAATCCTTATCTGGTGATGTCACTCCCCCTCACAGAATCGGGAGGGATGTCCGGAAGAACGTGCTGCGGGGAGGACTTGTAAGTCACAGGAAGAGGGCCAAATACAACCATTGGTTGCCTGTCACTAGTATGATAGAGGTGTTGACGACAGACATCCAATATGCATAGTAGGGATCGACCGATATTGATTTTTGAGAGCCGATAAAGATAATCTGTGAAATTTCAGGCCGATAGCCAATAACTTACCAATACGGATATTATGTACATTTACCGTTTTTAAAAAATAACAATTTCTACACAGAACTATGGTTAACTGAACATGGTTATTTATTTTTTTGCTATTTTATTTTTTTTTTTCTTAAAATGATTGGTAAATGGTAAATGCACAAAATATGCATGGCCAGTCAGATTTTTTTATGTTTCAAGAATATTTAGTGTTCCTCGCCATTTCCCTCCCTTCCCTGTCCCTTAGTGTACCTCTCCCCTCCCTTCCCTGTACTTTAGTGTTCCTCTCCCCTCCCTGTCCCTTAGTTTCCCTCCCCTCTCTATCTTTTAGTGTATCTCTCCCCATCTCTCTCTTACTGTTGCCCTTCCCTCCCCGTCCCTTTAGTAGTCCTCTCCCCTTCCTACTCAGTGAACACTTCCTGTGAGTCTGGCCGGGTACAGAAAACTGAAGCTCCTGTACCACGGTCTGCTTTGCTCGGCTCGACCCCGCTACACTGAGTGACTGGTAGGGGGAAGCTCTGTGCGCTTCCTTCCTGACGCTCACTCAATTGTTGTGCCCCTATACCTGGTGTGCCTTAAGGCGGCTGCCGGCCGGTCATCGTCGCCTCTCACATTATCGCCAATATTGGTATCAATAGTGGCCGATACCGATATTTGCCAAAATCCGGAATATCGGCAAATAATATCTGACAAACCTATCATCAGTCTATCCCTAATGCACAGAATTCACATTAGTCAGTCCGAAAGTCTTGTTTCGGGCTGCCTAATGATGCTGTTAGAGGTAGAGTAGTAACACCTTTGACAGCAAAGGAATATATCGCCGTATATGCAGTATTTCATAGTGAAGCTATGCACAATAAGCACTTCATATCACTGACGTGGTCATGGTGCTTGGAGTAACCCGTTAACCTTAGAGTCCTTTTTTGTCAGTATCATGGATATACAAATACAAGTTTTGGATGCTTTAAATAAAGCTCTAATTATCTTATGGGTCCGTACAGCATGTGTGTTCCCATAAACACTTCATGCTTTCTCTCAATGCAGATGCCTTTGTACTTGTGAAGAAACAGTGCCGAATTAGATTACGATACATCTAAGGAGAGTTGGTTCATTTCTGCACATTATACAATTTCTCCATGGTCTGCACTAGCATCCAGTGTGTTTCCATATCAGGTACAAGGTCACTCTGATCTTGTGCAAAACACTTTCCCACTTGGGTACT
The DNA here is from genome assembly GCF_036172605.1 of Pelobates fuscus. Lineage (NCBI taxonomy): Eukaryota > Metazoa > Chordata > Amphibia > Anura > Pelobatidae > Pelobates > Pelobates fuscus. Next base: position 298,318,352 of record NC_086318.1, read on the forward strand.
CTCAGACTAGTAAGGTTGATTTGGCCTCTCTCATGGAATCCAGTTTTCTCTCATCTTCTCTGGGTGGACACCTTTCTCATCTCCTGCTTCCTACGTTTATCATGTTTTTTTCATACACCTTTGTTATTGATTTTAAATATATTTTATTTTTGTTGCTTTTAATATTGCATTATTGAAGCAACCCAACCCGTTTATCGAACCACTTCCTAAGCTTCTTTAGATGCTCATTTATTATGCCTTTAAAGATGAATGTTTTTTATCATCAAAATGATGATTGCAACTAAAGCATGCAATAAATATTTTTTATTTTATGTTTATTTTCCCTCTTGTAAACTTTAAAACAATATTGTGCATATAGATAGGCTAATTTGTCAATTGTTAGGATTGCATCGATTACATCCCCCTACATTTACACTGTTCTCTTTGTCTCCACTGAATATCCCTATATTATCAGCTTCCGTTTTAGTTTATTTCATTATTATAGCCTTATTCCAGAGCATGCTTTAATTCCTTATCTATTTAAAATAATTAACAAAATTTATTAATGGATTAATTAAAATTTTAATTAACTAATACAAAGTAACCACATAACATCCATCAAAGGAAACAACAAAATAAGCAGGTTTCTGAGGCTGAGCAGTTGGATTATTGACGTGTTTCTGGAGAAAATTAATTGGGACAATATTTATTGAGGTTGGCCTGTACACATAGAAATATAAATATATAGACACTTAAGCTCAAAACATGTATAATATTATACATGTTTTGAGCTTGTTAAGTATCTATAGACTGTATTTGGATATATTTTACAAGTGAGGGACATACCAGAGGTTGGGGTCTGTGTCGTGATGCTTATACCACAAACTGCAGAACGTTCCTGTCATAAACCCATCTGCTCTCTTCTTACTACTTTTTTGTATGCCATTCAAACAATCAGATTCCACCTTCTAATGTGCTCTGGCTTATTATTGGTATTGTTATTCTGTTGATATTTTAATGGTTTTCATGAAAGGTTACACTGATTTACAAGTAACCTGGATTACAATAGTTCCTAGGTGTTGCAAGCCTGATTGATTTAGCAGCTTCAAAATCAATATTGCAGTCAGGTGCCAGACTGTGGCTCATAGTGCACATGGATCTTAGTTCAGCAACACTGCATACATAGCATGGGTTGTTTGATATCAACAAGATTCACACCCCTTACAAACCACAATTAAAAGAGATGAACAGAACAAAGATTGCATTGAAGTGTGACTCCTATTAAATTCAGGCAGCATGGGGCATTTTGATCCGATGTTGCCCTGATAAGGAATCTTAGTTCTTTGTTATATTTTATTATTTTTCTGTAGTTTACATGATTAGCCTGTTTATCCTTTCTTGATATCCTTACATTTTAAATACTTTTGTATTGTATACTTGTGTTTCAAGATCCATTTTACTATGTTTAATGTTTTATTTTTTTTTACATTTGCAGTCTTTTCTCACTTTGGTGAATTTACTGTCTTCCTACCCAGCTGTTTATGAACTGATAGGCAATCAGGCTTTGCCATCAAAGGATGAATATTCACTTCGTGAAGTTCCAACATGTTTTGCTGTAAGTCCTAAATGTATTTATGTGAATATGAACAAGCTTTTATCTAAACTTGTACCCTAGACATGAAAACTATAGTCAACCCAGTTTACAATGAAATCACATTTGTCAGCCTTATAGATGGGCAAAGAGGGACTCCTTCATTTTAGAGTGTATGTCTGAAGATGTGTCCCGACATAAGGTCTTTTTTTTTACTCTTTTTCCCTGCAAGCTGCTACATTTGTATCACCAGCATAATATATTTTGAGTTTCAAAACATTTTTAGAATTCTTAATGGGGAGGCCAAATTAGTTTTGCCTAGGAGCTCAAACCAAAAATTCCAAAAAAGACTTATTAAAAAAAAAAAAAAAAAGGTACAAAATGTTTTGCACTTGTTCCTATACAACTGACTTCAGGTAAGAAGTCAAACTGTGTTAAATCCTTAAAATGGGGAGGGCTCCAGGTAACTGCTGGCACCATTCCACAGTGTGCTGGAAAATAAAAACCTAATGGTAAGAAAATATAAAGAAAATACTGCATTGATAATAAATTGTCAAGAAGATATAAGAAATTTGCATTTGTCCAAAAATGGCTACCAGTACTTCTGGTACAGTTAGTATTATTTTAGTATAGACTAAAAACTGTTTAATCTATTTTAAACTAACTGTTTTTTTTATTTTTTTATTTAGAGTTTTGTAAATTGCTGCATCCACAAAAAACAAGGTTTATTTGTTGAATTAAAACCATCAGTTGACTTTACATTATTTGTTAGCACTTAATAAATTTTACAGCAGAGAAGCAGGTGCTTATATCACATGTATTAAATCAGGTTTGATGCAGGATATTTTTATGTGAAGTCTTATTGTATAAAAAATTTATGAGCTTGGAGCAGTAAAAGGGTTTTCATACACAGTCTAGCCAACCTAAGAACTTCTCAATCCACTCTTAGGGAAGTTATATTTAATGTTAAAAATGTTTTATGCGCATATTCGGTCCACATAATGTTTTGCAAGCGACAAACAAATGCGTTTGGGGATTGTGCAATATTTTAAGACGGACTATATATTTATTTCTGTGGCTCTTACTATAAATAAAAAAAGAAGCCGAAGAAGAACATATGATATATTGCTCTTTAACCCCTTAAGGACCAATCTTCTGGTATAAAAGGGAATCATGACATGTCACACATGTCATGTGTCCTTAAGGGGTTAAAGTATATATCATAGGGGTTCAAATTTAAATTAGAAGTATACATGTATGGAGCTTGCCTATCTTGTAATAGTAACATTATTTCAGATTTTAAATTATATAGACAATTATTAGGGTTTACTAATCTAGGTTCATAATCATCTATTTTTTATGTGATATAAAATGGTATTTATAGCCGCCAAAGGTTTTTACCACAAAAAGAGTAACAACTCAATCAAGAGGTTAAAAATTAATAAATATCAATATCTTTATTCAATACTATACGCAAACATAAAAAAACCAAATAAATAAGTGATACCTGTTTGCAACACATTGATACTATTAGCTATTTTTTTGATCTCCAAAGATACTTCACAAAGTGTATCTAATTAGTTATACGAGCTGTTTTATATTTGGATACCTCTACAGTAGCCATTTATAAGATACATGAGGCAGATTATCATAGATTTCTTCCTTTTTTAAGTCACTAACACATTTTTATCACTTATTTATTTGGTTTCATGTTTGCGTATAGTATTGAATAAAGATATTGATATTCATTCATTTTTAACCTCTTGATTGAGTTGTTACTCTTTTTTGCGGGTAAAACCTTTGGCGGCTTTTTGAGAAACGATATCTGTGTGTCTCTAGCACTCATATTCCCGCTCTCAAAATATCCACTCAAGGTATAATTTTTTCTTTTTAATTATTTGGGTTATGCCCACTTTACCTGCTTAGTCCCCTTATTTTTTTACTTTAGGGCCAGGCTGTCCTGTCCTTAGAGTCTTTTTGTTTTTTGGTATACATTATAGATATAATATATGCAGAAATATTTTGCAACATAATATGTCAAATTTTACTAATTATTAGGATTTATATTAGTATTATGTGTTGATTGAGTTTGTGTATACACTATGTATTATTAGACTAAGAAATAATGTCATTGATGGCCCCCAAGGGCTTTCTTAATCTGTAATCTAAGCATTAATAGCATATAGGGTTGTCCCATTAAGCAGTATAAGTGCAAGTCATGCTTGGAACAGTGCTGTGCATGTGTGCACATGCGCTCACAACTACAGTGAGTAAAGGAGATTGATTTGCATCGAGCAGGCAGCGTGTCCTTCAACCTTATAGGTACTTAGACTGCATAATGGAACACTCAAATAACCATAACCACTACAAGCAAGCTATTGATAGTAACATAGACTGTGATGGCAGATAAGAACCATTCGGCCCATCTAGTCTGCCCAATTTTCTAAATGCTTTCATTAGTCCCTGGCCTTATCTTATAGTTAGGATAGCCTTATGCCTATCCCACACATGCTTAAACTCCTTTACTGTGTTAACCTCTACCACTTCAGCTGGGAGGCTAGTCCATGCATGCACTACTCCCCTCTCAGTAAAGTAATACTTCCTGATATTATTTTTAAATCTTTGCCCCTCTAATTAAAGAGTATGACCTCTTGTTGTGGTAGGTTTACTTCTTTTAAATATGGTCTCCTCCTTTACTGTGTTGATTCCCTTTATGTATTTAAATGTTTCTATCATATCCCCTCTGTCTCGTCTTTCCTCCAAGCTATACATGTTAATATCCTTTAACCTTTCCTGGTAAGTTTTATCCCGCAATCCATGAACCATTTTAGTAGCCTTTCTCTGAACTCTCTCTAAAGTATCAATATCCTTCTGAAGATACAGTCTACAGTACTGCGGACAATACTCCAAGTGAGGTCTCACCAGTGTTCTGTACAATGGCATGAGCACTTCCCTCTTTCTACTGCTAATGCCATAGCTAATGCAATCCATGAACCAGTTTATTAGTCCTTCTCTGAACTCTCTCTAAAGTATCAATATCCTTCTGAAGATACGGTGTCAAGTACTGCGTACAATACTCCAAGTGAGGTCTCACCCGTGTTCTGTACAATGGCATGAGCACTTCCCTCTTTCTACTGCTGATGCCATAGCTAATGCCAAGCATTCTGCTAGCATTTCCTGCTGCTCTATTACATTCTCTGCCTACCTTTAAGTCATCAGAAATAATCACCCCTAAATCCCTTTCCTCAGATATTGAGGTTGGGACTCTATCAAATATTCTGTACTCTGCCCTGGGTTTTTACGTCCAAGATGCATTATCTTGCTTTGACTTCTAAATTGAGGTCTATTTGGTGCCTCTGCCTGCCTCCTCATGCAGGAGCTTCCACGCAGGATAAGCGGAGAGCATCAACTGGTTGCTCTCAGCCAATGATCTAAGCCTGCGCTTAGCTCATTGACAAGAGCTTCTAGCTGTGATGAGGCACGAAGCAACACCTGTCAGACCCCAAGTGAGAAGTCAGACAGAAAACTGTTTGACTACTTACATTAGCGATGCTCCAAAGCATCATAACAACCTACACCGCACAATGGTTATGGTGCTTGGAGTGTAACTGTAATGAGGAAGCTACATTTACTCCTATTACAACCAGTCGGTGGCAAGTTTACAGGGATACCCTCCTGGCACCAAAACCCTTAAAATGAGCTGTATGATGCTTGTGCCAATTAATTCTACAGTAGATACAGTGTGATGCACTAGGGAATATACCTACAGCATTTATCAATTTCAGTAGTAAAATTAGTAAATAATACACTAAGTAATATATCCATTACACATTCCGCTATGTTGTCTCAAGTTCTGTTCACTGGTTTCACACAACTAACAATATCCAAATGCAAAGCACGTTTCCTGTATATTTATTTTTTGTGAAATCACAGCCTGTAGTCAGTGACTTATAGGTTACATCAGAAAAATAAATCATATTGTGCTATCTCATATTCTTACTTTGGATGAGATATACATTTCAAAGCAAACATCTAAATTAGTCTACACACAAATGCTGGATTTCATCTTTCAATATAATGACATAAATCCTATCTTTGTTACCATTTTGGAAATCTGAATACATGAATAATGTTAATGGTTTTAAGGGTTGAGGTTGCTTCAGTTAAAAAAATAAGCTCATGGTCTTAGTTTTCATGAGATAAGATTCAATCGGGTTGATGGATTTAATAATCTCTTTCTTGTTAACTATATTGTCATACAACAGTATCTCCTGCCTCCTATGAAAAAATGATCTGTCTTGGTCTTGATGTGACATTATATTAAGTATGTGAAAAAGAATACCGTGTCAGAAAAGTTAATGTATTTTGTACAGCTACTGTTGCTGCTTCAGGGGTTTATTCAGTAACAAATTAAATAATTAAAACAAGCCTGATTTACAATAGGAATTTGAGATCCGCTGTTATCATAGCCTTAATATATTTATTTTAATTTTTTTTCAAATATTAAATATGATTTTCTGAGCATGCAAATTGCAAACCCTTCTCATACTGTTTCTAAGCAGATACATGATTCCATTAAAACCAAAAGACTTCAGCACATGTGACTTGCTCATATTATGCTCCAGAACAATGCATTCTTCTCTTAAAATAATATACAAATATCACAGAGGGGAAAAAAAAACTTTCCTGTGATGGATCTATGTTTTAGTTAGGTTGGGAAATATTACATTTTTGCACTATTTTTTGTCATTGCCAAACCTCTCTCCTCAACCTTTGAAGCTTTTTTTACATTTTTGCGAGTAGCAAAATGGCTTTTAGGTCCACTTGGGGCAGCGGAAAACTAATCAAATTGATCTGTCTTTTTGCTGGAATTAGAGAAATTAGTATAGACTTAATGAAAATACACAGCCTTATAAATTGCATAGGTATTACTAATATAATAGTGTTCTAGTAACTACTTACATCAAGCATGTCAAACTCAAAGTCTGGGGGGCGTGTCCGGCAGCCGACGAAGATGGCGGCTTAGTTCCAGAGCTCCTCGTGGCGCCCGCAATAATACCGCTCAACAAGCGAAACCGGCACACTCTCACACCACAGATGGGCCGCACAAAACGGCAGACAGACCCCGGCGGCACCCCAAGACCCTCGGGACCCGGGGGAGACCACACAATCCGGTCCTACCTCCAGGCAGCAACCCGCGCACAGTCACCGCAACGGGAGATGGAGGCCGCAAGTCAGGCAGACGAATCACTCCCATCCACACCAGCCAGATTCTCCCCAACACTGTCAGAGCCCCAGCAGCAGCAGCAAGGGGGTGAGTGGAGAGACATTCTCCCCAATCTGCTCCATAAATCTGACTTTGAAGCCCTATCAGACCGCCTGGGCCGTGTGGTCCGCGAGGAGGTAGCCCAACTGCGTGCCGACCTAGTGAACATGGAGGCACGCATGGCGGTAACAGAAACCGAGACCAAGGCGCTGAGAACAGACGTCGAGCAGACAAACACGGCAGTGATGAACCAGGAGGCTGATATAGCATACCTTACAACATGGGTCGACGACCTGGACAACCGTGGCCGCAGACTGAACCTGCGAGTCCGTGGGGTACGGGAGGGAGGCCCCTCGGAGAACGTACCGGAACTACTGAGGCAAATTTTCGCCCAAGTCCTGGGCGGCCAACACACGCCACGAATAGGTCTGGTCCGAGCGCACAGAGCTCTGAGACCCATGCCAGCACCAGAAGAACAACCCAGGGACATAATATGCTGCCTCGACAACTATCATCTCAAAGAAGAAATACTACGCACAGCCCGCCGCATGGGAAATGTCCGCATGGCAGGCCAAACTATCTCCATATACCAAGACTTATCCAGGTACACTCTACAAGCCAGGAGAGCCTTACGCCCAGTGACATCAGCCCTCCAACAGGCGGGAATCCAATATCGCTGGGGCTACCCGTTCTCACTTTCTGCAAGACACGGTCAGGACCAACTGTTCATAAGAAAGCCAGGTGACGTCCCAGGATTCCTACGTAGCCTAGGCCTCCCGCCACAACAGGTACCTGACTGGTTGGCGAGATCGTTTCTTCAGCAACCACCGGGACCACAACCACCACGCAGACCTAACGCAGGCCAACAAAGGCCCCAGCAACAGCAACAACGAGACGGGAACCAGGGCCCAGTGAGGAGGGAGCGGTAACCAAACACCAAGCAGCGCAGCCGGGGAACGGGTGTGGGGACATGGGAATCACTACACAGCTCAACGAAACCGTGAGTACAAGCAGTGGGTACAGACCAATTCATACTACACTTGTCAGCAAGCCGTGGGGAGGGGGACGGGGGAGCTAAGGGACGCAGGGGACACCAGCCACATCAGCTTCACACCGTGGGGGTTCCTGCATAAAGACGAACGAATAGCAACACCTATACCGCCAGATAAGGCGCAGGGGGGGCAGACGGGACACTTTGGGGAGGGGGACGGGCAGCCCAGCCACAGTGGGCAACGAAGATGGCGAGCAGCAGCACAAACAGATACGCAAACATCCCAGCAGAACTATTACCTGAGGTGCAACTCAGACAGACGCTTGGGTCCCACCTCATGTTGCAATACCAACTAACAACCCACAGGGGGAGGGAGAGGGGTTGGAACCTGAGGGACGGCACCTGAGATGGAGGGGGAGCGGGACCCACGGGGCACAAAAGCTGAGTCGAGCATAGGAAGGGAATGAAGGAAGCACGGCAAGAGCAGGAAGACGGGATGCACTCGAGACAGAAAGAGTGGCAGAAGGGGGGGTCGCAGGAAGGCAGAGGGGAGGGGGGAGGGTTGGCGCAGGGGGAAGAAACAATAATACAGACATGTAGGTTAACAACTGGGGGTGATAGGGGGAAGGAGGGGAGGGGGAAGAAAGGTGAAGGAGAGGGGGGGAAACGACAAGATAAAAGCTCCAAAACTTTCCCAAACACACGAGGGGGGGAGGGGAGGGGAGGCGGGAGGGGGGGGAAGGGAGGGGGAGGGGGGGGGGAGTACAAAAAGTTGACCCACATGCGCTCAGCCACTGAACACGGGGATACAGACCACGCGAATGGGTAGAGGCAAGCAAGAATCTAGGCAGACACCCGATCCTTACAGCCCAGGTCCCACGACACTTACAAGCAGAAAGAGGGAAACTGAGAATGGTGTATATGTTATGTATATAAATTGTGTGACATTGCATTAAGATGTACTGCACGAAACGTTATGCCCATGACAAAATTTGTGGTACCCAGAGCACCAGACGGCGTACGCACACGACAAAACGGGACGCATCACAAGCTTAGGGAGACGAACATGACAAAGCGTAAAACTCAGAGACCCAGACGAACCATAGCCACAACAGAGGGATAGTCCATACCGTGAGAAGCAACACATAGATGCCGGACCACCCACACGCTGAGCAGAAATTGACGTTAAGACGCAGGCCAGGAAACAATATAACCCCCCCATGTCACATGGTGTCCAATCCCCTAACTCCGAATAGACATGCACCACCAGCAGACTACAGAATAGCGACTCACCCCCACCCCACAACAATGATCAGCCCAGCCCAGACTGATCCTAAACTCAACAGCACGCAAGACCCAACCCCACACGGCACACCGTACCCAAGGCAATACAATTCAGAATCAGAAAAGCTGTAAGAGCGCGGCAGTAACAACACGCACACGGCACAGCGCAACGCGCACACACAGTATAAAACCCAACACACACAGAGAAACCGAGCAGACGCTACCGATACACAGCCACTTAGGAGACGAAGGATCACAGACTACTACTAGAACTAACTACTATTTACGACAAGCGGAGGGATAACCCACCACGGACGAACTACCCGACACCCCCACAGGTGTAGGACACAGAAACCCCCGATACTAGGGGGCCATACAACTCCCGGAAACGACCCAAGCCCACCAACTGGTGGAGCTACACGGTCAATCCACCGGGACGATTGTCCATTAACCTAAAGTTCACAGTACTTCTACGGATTACGTAGACCCACACAGCACTAGCACAAGGAGAGACTAAACACAGAACCGCACCACACTATACAAACACACTAACCACAACTTCATCCACCGCCCCTTCCTGCCTTTACCCTCCTATCCACCCCCTGCGGCTGCCCTGACGATGCCGACCCCGAGCCCCGACGGGTACACCCGGGAAGACCTGAGCATACTCTCCTACAATGTAAACGGCCTCAACGTCAGAGAGAAGCGCACAAGGCTCCTGAGAGACCTGAAACACTACAGGGCGTCGGTGGCATTTATCCAAGAAACGCACTTCCAAGAAGGCAGGGCGCCAGCCTTGAAAGACCGCAACTTTCGAACAGGGTACTTTAGTAACAACCCGGATAAAAGAACACTAGGAGTCTGCATTCTCTTTTCAAACGGGACCCCGTACAAGGAGATAGCCACCCTCAGGTGCAAACAAGGCAGATACCTTTTCACTAAAGGCACAATAGTAGATCAGACCTACACATTCGCCAACCTGTATGCTCCAAACACGAAACAGCACTACTTCCTCCGGAACGCCCTAAGCACCTTGATGAAATTCACGGAGGGCACCTTGATCATCGGGGGAGACTTGAACTTGGCACTGCACCCAGATCAGGACTCCACGTCACCACGCGGAACAACACCACACGACAAACACGCCAACACACTTCGCCTTCTACATGCCCACCAATTAGCAGACTGCTGGCGAGCACTGCACCCAACAACCAAGGACTACACCTTCTATTCACAGACACACTCGACATCCACGAGATTGGACTACTTCCTGACGACACATCACAACCTGAACCTGCTCCGAGACGCAGAGATCCTACCAATGACCTGGTCAGATCACAGCCCAATACGAATGCGGCTCAAATCGCCATTATACAGACCCCGGCAAATGTCATGGAGACTAAATGAATCGATCCTTTCGGATGGGGTGGAAGCAGACAAGATCAGTAACACCATAAGAGAATACTTTCAAACCAATGAAACGGAGGAAGTGACACCGCTGACGTGCTGGGAAGCGCATAAAACGGTCGTCAGAGGCCGGATCATCGCCATATGCGCAGCCCGCAAGAGGGCGGCGATGCGGGAGACGCTCGAACTCAGCAAAGATATAGCAGTCCTGGAGGCCAGACACAAACGAACCCTCGACGCACAGACGTACAGAGACCTAACAGCCAAACGAACCCAACTTACAACACACCTCAACCGAGCCATCCAACGCTCATACCAACACTACAGACACATGATACATGAACATGGCGATAAATGCGGGAGACTGCTGGCAAACCTTCTGAAACAAAGAAAAACTCAATTATACATCCCCAAGATAAAAGATACGCAGCAACGACTTAAGCACCTCCCAGACCAGATAGCGACAGAATTCCACACCTACTACCAGGGCCTATATCACCTCCGGCGAGACGAACAGGGAAACCCACAACCGGACAAAATTGTTGCCATACACAGATACCTGAATTCGGCACACATGCGGGAACTACAAGAGGCCGACCGAGAAGCATTGGAAGCCCCCATCACATCGGAAGAACTGGCGTACGCGATGAAGAAGGCGAAGACGGGCAGAGCGCCGGGGCCGGACGGACTCCCTCTTCAATACTACAAAGTCTTCGCACAGGAGGTCGTTCCGAAACTGCTGCGAGCCCTGAACTCCATTCAAGAGGGGGCCACGCCAACGGCGCAGTTCACCTCGGCGAATATCACCCTGCTGCCGAAGGAAGGAAAAGACCCGACAGTGTGCCCAAGCTATCGCCCGATATCGGTACTAAACACCGATATTAAACTCCTTGCCAGTGTCATGGCGTCGCGGCTGGCGCCACTACTGCCGGCCACGATCCACCCGGACCAAACTGGATTCATCCCAGGCAGGGAGGTGAGGGACAACACGATCCGGGCCCTGAATATCATAGCACACGTCAGGACCCAGCAGCACGGAACCCTTCTTCTGTCCACGGACGCGGAGAAGGCGTTCGACCGGGTGGACTGGGATCTGCTGATGGAAACCCTCCACGCCATAGGAATAGGACCAAAATACAGCACCTGGACGAGGGCACTATACACCTGCCCGACGGCACGAATCAGGATCAACGGCGCACTGACAGACCCGTTCCAGATCCACAATGGGACCAGACAAGGCTGCCCGCTTTCGCCGTTACTATTCGCGCTGACGCTGGAGCCATTCCTGAACAGGATCAGGCACAATGCGGACATCCAGGGGATCAAGATAGGGGACACACATCACAAAACTCTAGCATATGCAGATGATATGCTATTCGTGGTCACGAACCCGCAAACCTCCCTACCAGCGATACAGAAAGAATTCGAGGAATACGGGCGGGTCTCCAACCTTAAAATCAATTACTCAAAATCAGAGATACTGAACTTGACCATCAAACACGCGGATAGACTGACCCTTCAGAGACAACACCCATACCGCTGGTGCGACCACCGCATGCGATATCTAGGGGTTTGGCTCACCACCAACCCGGCAGACCTGTACGCACAAAATTATCTCCCTATATTAAAAAAAGCGGTGGAGGAACTTCACGGATGGAATGCCCTCTACATTTCCTGGCTAGGGAGGATAAATGCGGTTAAGATGACACTACTGCCCAAGCTGCTGTTCGTGTTCCAGGCAGTACCGATCCAAGCCCCCCAAACATTCTTTAAGGCCGAGGTCCGCAAGTTTATATGGAAAGGCAGGTCCCCACGCATAGCACACAACCAGTTAATCCTACCTAAACTTCGAGGAGGCCTGGCACTCCCTGACTTTGAAAAATACTACCACGCCACACACCTAACACGAGTGGCCAGTTGGACGATAGCCAGCGGCACAAAACCATGGACCCAACTGGAATCCGACACCATCAATTGCGACCTTCGGACGCTACCCTGGATACCCGCGGCGGCATACAGAAGTAAACGCATCACCAACCCCTTCGTGGCGGCAACCATGAAGATCTGGCACAGGCAGGGGCTGAAACAATACCGAACGACAGACCCAGGTCCGCTGCTGCCACTGAGGGGCAACCCGGACTTCCCAGCGGGAGACCTTGGTCCCAGACCGGGCCCAACGGGCCACACGGCCATCCCCTGCATGAAGGACGTCCTTGTGCACCCGTTCAACATTCGGCCGTTAACAGAACTCTTCCCAGACAGACTACACACATTCTCCCATACGCTGGCCAGAGCACAGCTCTCCCAGTACGCCAGATCGATTCCACAAAAAACGTACCCCCGATATCGCGGTGGGTGGAAGAGGTGGAAACCACCAGGAAGTACGAAGATATAAAGGCAAACACCCCGAAGCTCAGAGACCGTTACATCTCACGCTGGTTTCACTGGCTGAGGATAACCACATCGAACGACTTTCAACTACGCCTAGTCCAGCAGTAACCGGGGGAGACGAGAGGAAGGAGAGAGCAGCAGGGGAAACCAGAGGGTGGGCGGAGGGGTGCGGCGGAGTGGAGCAGCAGCAGGGGAAGGAGCCGCAAATGACCCCATACCCTTACACCAACCCACCATCCCCCACCAAACTTGGACCAGACCCACTACCATGCCACACAAGACGGACACGGCAGCGACACGCGACAGACAGACAGGGGAGAGACACCCCCCACTGAACATGTCGGACTAGAGACACTACACACACGATACAACCCAACACGAGGACACAAAGACCACGTCCCGGCCTAGATAAACAAACAACCGAGACGCAGAGAGAAATATACAAAAAGGCTACACACAAATACGTTACGACAATACTCTAAACAAACACACACACACGTACAGACACAAGACCCCAAACCGAACTCTCCGACAAATACGACCCACAGGATTGGGGCACACACACAGACCTACATAGAACGCACACTAAGACGCTAGCCATGTCAGCAGGCCAACTACGTTAAATACCAGACAGCACGACCAACTGTTTACATGCAACTGGAAATATGCTGGAGCACACAAATGTGCAATGGTCTAAAACGCATAACTAAGATATACTCTTCAGTTAATAGTTCTTTGTTCATTTTTCTTCTTCTTAACTCGCTACCTTTGTTATACTAGTTCAGTACAGAATATTCTTGTTTATCGATGTCCAACCCTGCAAAGCTTATATAAACTTAATATTTGTGAATACATGCCTACAATGACTCAATCGCCTCTGCGTAGGCAAATACATGATATTCAGACGAATCTGCAATATGTTTGCCCCATGCTAACTGAAACTTAAATACGCACGCCTCTGCGAAGGCGACTACCTGCTTAAACTGTTTTATACTTGAAACCTGCTTTTATGTTGTGATAACAATAAAAATATTTAAAACAAACTCAAAGTCTAGCAAGGGCCACATAAACAAGGTTTAAGTTTATGTGGGCTGCAAAAGAAATACCTTAAATTTTCATAGAAAAATCCCAGCATCCCCCTCTACTAAACCACAGCACCCCCCCTCTCTACCACCCTGTGCTAAATCCGATCCTCCCTCTTGCACACACACACATACTCACTAACAGACAGACACACTGACACACACATACTCACTGACAGACACACACTCATACAGATACACACTCATACAGACACACACATACTCACTGACACACACACACACACACACACTGACTGACACACACACACATATCACACATACTCATTGACAGACACATACAGACACACTGACTGACACACACATACTCACTGACAGACACACACATATCACACACTCATTGACAGACACATACAGACACACTGACACACACACACTGACAGACACACACATACTCACTGAGAGACACACACATACTCAGATACACACAGACACACATACTTAGGCACACACACACATACATACTCACTGACAGACAGACACACACTGATGGACACACACACACACATACTAACAGACACACACTTACTGACAGACACACACACACACACACATACAGACACACTGACTGGCAGACAGACACACACACATACATACTCACTGACAGACAGACACACACATACAGACACACTGACAGACACACACTGATAGACAAACACACACACACATACTAACAGACACACACATACACACACATACATACAGACACACTGACAGACACACACATATTTACTGACCGACACAGACACGAAACACACATATACTCACTGAAAAACAGACACACACACTCACTGACAGACAATCACACACACATACACACATTCTTGCACACACATACTTTTCTTTTTATTGCTCCCTACCTTTTGGAGCCTATGTTGGGCATCTCCCTGGGGTCCTTTTATCTGATCCTCACTGCTCCCGCGCGCAGTTTAGTGATGCCGGGTGCCGGAATATGACGTCCTATACTGGCGCACGGCTTCACTACAGATGGCGCGCACGAGGGAGCAGTGAGGAGCAGGAACACTGAGCTCTCTCGCTGGCCCTCCTCCCCAGCCGGGTAAGTTTTAACAGAGTAGGCATCTGCAATGTGGGGAAAAGCAGGTGCCTACTCTGCTATAACACCAGCATGTACTTGCAGCTTGCCGGGCCACAAAGATGGTCCTTGTGGGCCGCGAGTTTGACATGCTTGACTTACATTATTGCTCCCCTCATGTGCATTAACAATAGTTTTACTTTCCTTTCTTTCCCAAGTTCCCAGGTCTGCATGTGTCCCCGGATACATCAGTCTTGATCATGTCAGCCAATTTAATGCTTACTCATAGTAAAGCATTGTGCAGCTAGTATGCATGCACAGCAAATTGTCATGCTGCACCAATTAGCATCTCCTCATAGAGATGCATTTAGTCATAGACACTGAACTTCAGTCCTGTAGTCTTTGCAATAGCGATCCCAGGAAGTCCCTCTAGTGGTTGTCAAGTGATAGCCAATAGAGATGGCTTAAGGCAGCAGTGCAAATACTGTGTTTTTTTTCAGAAAAAAAGCTGCTTTTACATTGCTGAGGCTGTAGTGGCTCTGATGTCTGTAGTTTCCCTTTAAGTGTCAGAAGCTAGTAACCGCTTTGTGCATAAAGCGGAAACATTTGTTAACCCCTTAAAACCGGAGGGCGTACTATTACTCCCTATTGTAAGCGGCTCTAAACGCCGCAGGGCGTAATAGTACACCCTCACCGTTTTTCTTACTTACCCGGTCACCGGCGATCCCACGTCCTCAATAGGTGCTCTTTTTAATGTGTTTATATATGTTTTTTTCATCTCAAAATATTTAATAAATCAATCTAATTGTAGATATTGTTTAAAAGTATATTAGTTTTATATTCCTCAAGGGATCCTTTTGTGTCCGTTGGAGTTTATATCAATTGGACATTTATGTATTTCTCGGTTTATTTAACTTTAAGGGTTACCCACTTCTAGGTTCCTTTGCACGCACCAATTGTCCCTTTTTGGTATACTTTGTTTCTCCTGCTTCATGCCCTTTTTTTTTCCCCCTGCATTTTAACACTGTCTATGAACAGTGGCTGTTCATAGACAGTGTTAACATGCAGGAAAAAAAATGGGAGGAAAAAACCTTAAGGGGCATTTATTTTAAGTAGGAGAGATTGCTATCATAAACACACTCTAATAGCATTTTTGTAACCACATCCACAATCAATTTTGGAAGTGATTTTTCCTGTTAATATATTTGATCTATGAATGACACTGTAACAGGAACATTAATTTGAAAATGAATACCCAACATTTAGAGAGTAACATCATGGGTGTTATTGCCAAGTCTTTTTTTTTATATTGTATTCAAATTGAATAAAAGTCAGTTTTTAAATTTATGATATTTATATATGACACGGCTCTTTTATAGTTAAAACAACTCGGCCATGTTTATATTTTATTTTAATGACTTGTATCCTCTTTTTTGGGGGTTTATTAATGTTTTTTTGGTTCATTGCTGCTCCAAATGTGTTACTGAGCTTACGGTGGAATTCTGCCCACAGCAAAGTTGCACATTATTTTAGTTAGGTAATGTGGACTTAAATGGGCACCAGACAATTATTCTCTCTCCCCTATAGAGGAAATGAGGATAAAGCCTTTTTTTTTTTTTTTAAATATGCATAAAGTTTTGGAGATATCTGCAGCATTGAAACTTTTGAAACACTGCAGCTAATGCATTACATTGCCTTAATTTAATTAAAAAGAGGAAAGAGAAAAAATTCAGGGAAAATTAAAAATGATTGATTAATAGCATCACCGTTATCAGATGTGAGTATATGTCAGCACTTGTTTATATTGAAAATCTGTATGAAACAATATGTATTGATATGTATTTCTTATAACATCATAAAAATAAAAAATGCCCCCATCCACCCAAAAAAAACAACAATTGTATAGAGTTTGCATGCAAATAATGTATGCATTAAAGCCATTAAAACACCAGCAAACCTTAATAACCTGAAGCAATGTTGTGAAGAAGAGTGGGACAAAGATACTACTATACAACATTGTGCTACAATGAAAATGTTAATGGCATAGTATACCATAGTAACATTGATTGCATTTCAATTTTAGTGTTACATGTTGTCTATTCTTTTTTAAGCCCTCTTTCAGGGAAGAAATTTGCCTGTGTGAATTCACCTGTTTGAAGTAGTCTTTTTGAATTCATCTGTTTCAATTTGTGTGTTTTAGTCCACCAGTTTTAATTCACTAGTTTGAATTCAGCAGTTTTAATTAGCTGGAATGCAGTTTACCAGAAAATTTAGAATTTTGCCCCGAATGTAATGCACCATTGAATTTAATGTGCATTAAAATTTTGGAAACTTTATTTTCCTAAAAAGGTATGCATTAGATTTGAATAAATACAGTATGTCATGAAATATGAGTAGAATATATGTTTTGGAAGGCTGGGCTGTTCAGTTATGTTATATTTTGTTTTTCAGGATGTTTTTGATAGACTTATCATTATCAATTCGGATGCTAAGATTAATTCATTATTCAACTATGAGCAGTCACACATTTTTGGATTGAGGTAAGGTCCACAATTAATGTATTTATACTCATTCTACTATAAAGTGTTTTCACGTTGTATTTAATCCCTTTTAGTCTTTTCTGAATACCTGTGCATTAACTGAAGCAACTTTTGATTTTTTGCTGTGCATTTGTTCCACCATAATTTAATTATTTCTCAATAAGTACACTGAAGCATATTTTATAGTGTTTTTATTATTGGTTTCTTTTTAAGGATATTTAAAAGTATATATCAATTCATAGCACACATGAATAAAATAAATTGAGGAAAAAATAAATCAAAAGTCAGTTTTGTTTAGAATAATTTATCCATAACTAGTGCAGTTAAAATTAAATATCTCACACTTTCTTTTTTTGTGGGTTTGGGGGGATTAAAGATCTGCCCATATAAGAATTCATATAAGCATCTTTGACAGATATATTAGCAGCTGCCAACTGCTAATTACCCTCATCATGTCATATCTTTAAAACAAGGCAATTTGGACTGTTTCACAAGGGGTATTCCCAGGGCCGTTTGAAGGAATTTGGAGGCCCCAAGCAAAATGGACATGGAGGCCCCCCCCCCCCCCCTTAACCCCACCTTCCCTCCCACATGCACGCACACAAAGCCTACCGGAACCACAGCATAGCCATACAGTTTAAGTTCACCCTCACTTTATATAAATAAAAAAGGTTTACAGTGCAAATACTGCTGTTGCATATAATGTGCATAAAATTTGAACATTTTCAACAATTGAACATTTGCAAAAAACTCCAATGTACCATAAAATCAAATATACATAAAAAAGGGCACAATAACTAAATCCAACATTCTTAAAACACACACACACTCACATTCACATTTTTCAGTTCTCACAAACGTGCAAATTATCTAAAACTGCTCCCCTGTGTCCTTCTTACTTCCCCCTCCCCCTCCCTGTGCCCTTCTTACTCCTCCCCCTCCCTGTGTCCTTTTTACTCCCCTCCCCCATCCTTCTTACCCCCCTCCCCCTCCCTGTGTCCTTATTACTCTTCTCCCCTCCTCCCTATGTTCTTTTTACTCCCCCCATGTTTTTTTTTTTACTCCCTCCTCCCTATGTATTTTTTACTCCCCCCTCCCTATGTTTTTTTTACTCCCCCCCATGTTTTTGTTTTACTCCCCCCTCCCTCCCTCTGTTCTTTTTTTCTCCCCCTCCCTATGTTCTTCTCAGTTCTCGGCCACGCTACAGGGAAGGGCAGAACGGAGGTGACTAGAGAGGAGTGCTGCAGCCGCCTGAGGCTCTCTATAGAGAGCTTAGGCGGCTGCAGCCTTATAGGAAGCACGGTCTCTGCTTGGGGCCCCGGGCCAGCTCGGGGCCCCAAGCAATTGCTTGGTTTGCCTGCCCGGTAGTGACGGGACTGGGTATTCTGAGGATGGCTTTTTCATAACTGATATAAAGGGTTCCCCATCCACCATGATCACTTTTGGAGTATTCATGCTGGTAGGAGTCTGCTGTGCAGTGTTTCAGCTTAAAAAACTGCACATCCAGAGATATTTTTAATTATGTGATGGGGGAAAGTTGCACCTTTTAGCACATGTAACATTGGCAGCCAGGCCAGAACTCCAGGCTGCCTAATGTAAATTATATGCATAATTGTGTCTGTCGTAAGCGAACACTGTATGCTGCTGACAGATTTAATAGCTTCTCCCTTGCAGGCAGAGCCTGTTCCCTCTTGTGTTAGCTCCCTCCCACAATTCCCTGCTCTCCTACCATTGTCTCCCTCTCCTTCCCCCTCCCTCCCCCTCCCTTTGAATGCACTCCAAGTCCTTTAAATCCTCTAATAAAAGGGCTTTCTATGAGAAGCCTTTGAGTGTCCTCAATGCGGCTCCATGACGTCAGACGGGGGCGAGCTTGGAAGCTTGGCCCGACGCTGGATTAACCATTTTCGGTACTATTTCGGAATATATTCGACAACATACTACAACATCGGATTTCTCCTGAAAAGTACTGCCGAATGAACGCGTGAAAGTGCAGAATGCCAGGTGCCCAATGTGCGCGAATGTGCCTGTTCACATCACTCGCAGTCACTCCCATTTGCATGAGTGCGGGATGCGAGTGACGCAAATAGCTCTTATGCGCTATGCAAACCTGAATGTGAGCTAAAGTGCCGAAATCCGGGAGCCTAAAGTGTGCGCATGTGACTGTTTACATCACTCCTATTCGCATGAGTGTGAATGCAAGTGAGGTGAACAGTTCTTATACACAATGCGACCTGAATATGTGCAAAGGTGCTGAACTTTGTGTGCCCAGTGTGCGCAAATGTGCCTGTTTACATCACTCACACTAGACACCCGGCGTTTGCCACTTACATTTTTATTATTTACAGTCATTTGCATAACAAAGTAAGTGGCTTTCTTTTTCAAAAAAAATAAATAAGACCTGCTGAAAAACATAATGAACATTTTTTGGACCGCAAAAGGTTAGGTTAAGTAAACTTTTTATATTGTGGGGAGAGGGTCATATAAAATGATGCCAGCAGGGCATTACACTATATCATTCAAAAAGTTTTGAATTTGGTAACTATATTCTCTCTGTTGTTCACAAAGACTGAATTTGTGTGCTAAATTTTACAGACTTGATGTACACCCTGGAATAGTTCCACCCAACACCCCCCAATAGACCTTAGCTATTATTGTTGGAAGTCGTGGAAGCTGAATAGTCAAATTGCGGATACGTTCTCATTTTATTGAACTAATTTGTTGTCCCCATGTCTCATGAGGGGCAAGAAGACTTGCCTCCAAGTTCAAATTACCCATATCATGGCATGCCATTTACAAAATATTCCCTAGTGTTCCAAAATGCAGGTAAAACAATAACTTAATCCATTAATAATGATTAGTGGATAAAATATGTAATGTCTGACAACAAAGCCAATTAATTACAAAATACATTGAGCATTACATGTTGAAACTGAAGAACTCTGTAAAAGTAACACTCTGAAACACTACTAAGCTTTGATAAGTCAAACTTAAACAGTGCCAAGTAGAAATGTGCTTTTTATGTTTAAGATTATCCTGAAATAAGCAATTCATGTCAGTAGTATGTTTTATAATAAGTACGGTAGTTATTTCTTTCTCTTAGTACATGTGCAAACATTTGTTTGCCACTCATAAGTTAATAAAACATAGCTTTTAAACTGAATATCATACAAGTTACAATGGTTTGTAATAGTGCATATTAGATACATCTGTGTTGTCACTCTTTTGCGCTGTTGTGATCTTTACTCTTTTTTTTTTTTCATTTATAGGATGTTATTCTAGTACACTAGAAAATATTTGTATATTAAATAATTGTGATAAAATTCTAACTTTAAATAGTTTAGTCAATTGACACTATTTTATAAGCTTAAGTGAAATGTGATAAATTCATTAATGTGATTGACAGCAAGTAGATATTTAGAAGAAAGCGGTTATGCATTCTGCTCACCTCTCTAGCTTTTATTATTTGATTTATCTGAATGCAAGGATCTTCTTAGATGGTAACTGCATAGTTGCAGGGATCTGATTAGTAAATATATCTATTTATAGGATTAGGAATAGTCTAAGCACTGTAACCAATACAGCCGTCTGTAGTGGTTATGGTGCTAGACATGCTCTGGCCCCCTCCCACAGTAATTTGTTAAACTATTTTAGAACAGCTTGACAACTTACCTGGGGGCCTTGCTCTTGCAAGAGCAACCAGATGTCTTCATTGAGCTAAGCCTGACTGATCCAAAGACATTTTCAGGCAATGGGCGTTGCCCTGCTTAGCTCAGTAGAGCTAACTGGATTCTCCTGCAATAAGAATCCAAAAGCAGGGCTTCCAGGCAGCAAGTGGGACTCAGGTAAGGTTTGAAATCATTCTAAAATGGTTTGGCAAATGACTCTGGGAGGGTACCACTGCACCCCTGGCAGCATAACCGCTCCAGCATGTAGTACTGATTATAATACTAGGAGTCTTCCTTTAAGGCTTCCTATCAGCTATTCTGGAGTTAGCCATATCAGTAGTACACATCTAGTTATAGCCAGCTTCCAGTTTTCTTTTCATACTTGCTTAAGCTTGTCAAGCATGAGCTCAAGTAGACGTTCCAAGCGTTTCACAGCAAGCTTGTCATCTACTAGACTGCTCCTTTCAGTTCTTGTGTTATTGATAATAGAATGCTGCTATGAAGAGCTTGCTTATACCAATATATTCTAAGAGATTGTGAAGTGTTGCCCATCTCATATTCTAAATAGTCTTTGTAACATTTTATAAATGCCCAAATTCCACAAGGAATTCAAATTCATTTCATTTCACATTTTATTTTGTATATCATTATTTTTATACAATTATTTTGTTTTTATTTGTCAAGCAGTTCTGCACCATTCCCCTATTTGGCCAGTATTTGCTTTTAGGGAAATAATATCATGGGGTCAGTTCATTAATCTACCCTGTATTTTCCCATTTAGAAGTCTGTGGATAACTTTGTTTCATTCAAAACAATTGCTTTCTTAACTATGGTATTTTATTTATGGATATTTTCGCTATAACTTTCTGTGCAAATAATACATGATTTTTTTTTATTTATTTTTTTGCATAAAATGGTAGAAATACTGCCAAGAAAATGCAGGTGATTGAATATTTTCATTTCTGCTCAACAGTAGCATTTCAGCCACACTATATATTGTTCCTTGCAGAATACTCCCAAGCTATAAACCTTATTTATTTTTGTGTTGTTTTTTTCATTTGCACCTGTATCAGTAAGACAGATTTTTCAGTGTAAAAATAGGTTTGTTTAATGCATTTGTCAATGCCTCCAACTAATTTTGATGGGGGAAAAAGATGGCAACTTCATGTTTGCCATACCTGGAGGTATAATTTCTTATTTCTTTGCACTAATTCAATAATGTAGCATGTCTTGAAATGAGAAGGAAAAAGAAGCAGCATTTACAGATTTGCCAGAAGGTGTACTTTATTCACGTGGTTCTTTGTAAAGGATTTTAAATTAGAAAGAAAATTTGTTGTTGTTTTTTTCCAATTCTTTATTATGTTGCGAATAGCTTTTTTTTTTTTTTTTTGCCATGGGCATTTTTTTTTCATTATTTTTAATACCTTTCTGAATTTGAAAATGTACTACTTGTAACAAAAAATGCATTGAAACATTGTTGTAAATGTTGTTTTCTATTATAAGTGACATCAATCTAATTTTATATGAAAGGTAAAAGTATGTCTGTCTGTTTTGATAGTTGTATGTTGTGAAAAGTTGGGCAACTGTTCTAAAGAAGGATATTATGGCACTAGAAAAAAGTGCAAAGGTTGGCTACAAAATTAATAAAAGGAATGGAATATTTTAGCTATGAAGATGAACAAATGTAAACCTCTTTAGTTTAGAAAAATGTCGCCCCAGAGGGGATATGATAACATTATACAAATATATCCGGGGCCAATATATACCATTGTGTGGAAATCTATTCACAAACAGGACTATACAAAGGACACAAAGTCATGCGTTTAGATTGGAAGAAAGAAAATGTAGTCTAAGGCAAAGGAAAGGTTTTTTTTTACTGTAAGAACAATAAGGATGTGGAATTCTCTGCCTGTAGAAGTGGTTTTATCAGAGTTCGTACAGATGTTTAACCCCTTAAGGACTGAGCCAAATGTACAAGTTGTGAACAGAACAAAACGTAAACAAAACCTGGCATTTGCGCTATATATCTGTCCAACCGTAATTCACCTCTTTCATATTAAATGCACCCCCCTTATTATATATCATTTTATTCAGGGGAAACAGGGCTTTCGTTTAACATCAAATATTTAGGTATGGAACATAATTTAATATGAAAAAAATATAAAAAAATGGGAGAAAATAAGAATTTTTTAAATTTCTTTAGTTCTACATGACATTTTAACTGTGGATGTCAAAATACTGCTTGCTTTTACTGCAATATAATACACATATTTGTATTCAGCGATGTCTCACCTGTAAAACAGTACCCCCTATGTACAGGTTTTATGGTGTTTTTGGGAAGTTACAGGGTCAAATATAGCGTGTTACATTTGAAATTGAAATTCACCAGATTGGTTGCCTTTGAGACTGTATAGTAGCCCAGGAAATAAATTTACACCCATAATGGCATACCATTTGCAATAGTAGACAACCCAAGGTATTGCAAATGGGGTATGTCCAGTCTTTTTTAGTAGCCATTTGGTCACAAACACTGGCCAAAGTTAGCGTTAGTATTTGTTTGTGTGTGAAAAATGCAAAAAACGCAAATTTTGCCCAGTGTTTGTGACTAAGTGGCTACTAAAAAAGACTGGACATACCCCATTTGCAATACCTTGGGTTGTCTACTATTGCAAATGGTATGCCATCATAGGGGTAATTTTCATTCTTGGGCTACCATAGGGTAACAAAGGCAACGTAAGCAATCTGGCGAATTTTAATGTGAAAAAAATAAAACACAAGCCTTATATTTGACGCTGTAACTTTTGAAAACACCATAAAACCTGTACTGTTGTACTCGGGAGACTTCGCTGAACACAAATATTTGTGTTTCAAAACAGTAAAAAGTATTGCAGCAATAATATCGTCCATGTAAGTGCTGTTTGTGCGTGAAAAATGCAAAAAACTTCACTTTTACTGGCGATATCATCGTTGTAATACATTTTACTATTTTGAAACACTAATATTTGTGTTCAGCGAAGTCTCCCGAGTAAAACAGTACCCCCCATTTACAGGTTTTATGGTGTCTTGGAAAGTTATAGGGTTAAATATAGTGCTAGCAAATTAAATTCCCTATACTTTCGGCATGGGCTGTCAGGCAGGTCCCGCTAATTGTAATTAATTAGGTTACCTAATTATGTAAAAATATTACATAAATATATGTGTAGAATTATTATATGTATATATATACATATGTGTGTATATATATATATATATATATATATATATATTTGTTATATTTTTATTTAAATATAGGTATATATATAGTGATATATACGTATATATTTATGTATATAGATATATATAGATTATTTTGTTCTACGTGTATTGTGATATAAATATATATATATATTATCACAATACAGTTAGAACGAAATAAAACACATCTATATATTTTGTAATTTTTTTAATTATTTTTTTAGGTTTTTTTTTACGTATTTACATTTTTTTTATATTATATATAAATATATATAACAATAATTATATATATATTTAATCAGTATCCGTCTACGTGTAATTTGATATTTATATATATATATATATATATATATATATATATATATATATATACAATTATATATATAGTAATATTAAAATACACCTAGACAGTGTATGTGTGTGTGTATGTATATGTGTATATATATACTTGGATCATATATATATATATAACTGGCAATGCAGCAGCCAGTTATACCGGCCATGTGATTGTGAGGTCCTCGCAAGGACCTCACTCTCACATGGCCCGGGGGGGCTGAAGAGGACGGAGGTGCTGCGGGGGGCTCCCTGGGAGTCCCCCCAACCGCGATCGCCGGCGTGGGATCGTCGGCGACCGGGTAAGTAAAAAAAAAACGGAGGGCGTACAATTACGCCTGGCGGCGTTTAGAGCCGCTTAAAAAAGGACGTAATTGTACGCCCTACGGTCTTAAGGGCTTAACCCCTTATGGACACATGACATGTGTGACATGCCATGATTCCCTTTTATTCCAGAAGTTTGGTCCTTAAGGGGTTAAACAGCAACTAGATGCATACTTATAAAAACAGAATATTGGGGGTAGCGGGGCCAGGCTGTCGAGCTTTTCAGCAGCCATCTCACACAGCTTGGGCCTTGAGTCTGAAAATATACTGAAATACTGCACACCCGAATGCTTGTATGCCTAAGAGGTGCAAAGATCTGTGCAGAGGAATTCCCCGGCAACTAGTAGACCCCAAAATCCAGTTGATACCACCAGGATTGAGGTTAAATTACGGTCTGCGGCCTACTTTGACATCAGAGCCTGACAAGTGGCGGCCCACATGCTTGAGCTAGCCACTCGCTGTCAGCAATATGCCTAAACTACAGATGAGGAAATTACCCTGTAGGTGCAATTAATGCTGAGCATCCTCGGGTTTGCTGGGGTTATCCCGGTCCACTGTGGCATTACGCACATTAATAGTTCTGAATACGTTATGGAGGCCTCTCCGGGTGTGGAATCTTGCTCTACCAACCTTTACCTCTCAACCATTCACACATTCGCCTGAAGGCTGCCACGGCTGACCCTCTGGCTTCGCACTGCAGAACCTACCTTACGACTTTAGAAAGTCCCACGGAGTGTGCTTGGCCACCGCAGCTCCTACCTGAATGCTCCTATTTTTGACCTCATTTAGTTTATAAGTTATCAACACACTGTTGCCTCCAGAGGCTATTTTTTTTACCGCTGTAACATGCTGTCTACTTTTTGAACCATACTAGTTTACCATGGAATAACAATGATTCTCATTTACACATACGATTCATTTTGCTGTAAGTTTTATCTCTTGCCTAGATAGACATAACTTAAATAGGTTGTAATGTAAAATGCCTTTTCTAAACTTGGCAAGAATGCAGCTGACCTACTTGTTTAGGCCCAATTAGGCGCTGTTATACTGCACCCATCTAAGATTTACTGAGATGACTCACGCTGTCTGACCGCTATATCACCTTTGCCGTATGTGCCTAATACAACTGTGTATTATGATTTTGTTTTCTTTGCTCCTCACAATATATAAGTATCTTTACTATGCATGATTTTCTATGTTCTCCCCTGCGAGGGAGGGCTCCCACTTCTAATTAAAAAAAAAAAAAGAAGACAATAAAGGAAGGAAAAATGTTTTTCTGATGTATAGTGAGCATGTACTTCTTCCCCTGCATGGGAACGCTGTTACTTATGATAGAAATAATAATAATTTAAAACAGAATATTCAATTATATAATCTTTCAAGTGTAGAGTAACAGCTTCTTTACCCAAGAATAAATCTGACCTCCATTCTGGGGTCCATAGGGATTATTTTTCCTAGTTTGTTGCAAAATTGGAAGTGCTTCAGACTTTTTTTTTTTTAACCTTCTTTTGGATGAACAGCAAAAACAGATGTGAGGAAGGCTGAACTTGATGGACACATGTCTCTTTTCAGCCTATGTAACTATGGTTTATGGTACAAGTTTGGTGATCTTGGTAATAGTAATCTAAGTCAGAGACTCATGCACTTTTTTCCCCATCTTATTGCTCTTTTTCCACAGATCAAAATTAATCTTGTGAAATGAGACCTATAAAGAACATTTTTTTGTATATGTACTTGATGATTCAACTAATGTTTGTTTGAGAAAAGTACCACCATACAAAACGCATCATTAGTGGGTAGAGCATTTTCTAATAAGCCACATGGAGCACAGCGTTCATAAAACTTTTCTATTATACTTACACTACTCCTAACACTGCTTACCAACCACTTGAGGCACGGCATCCAATTTGTGATTAGGATTTGGTTTAGGATGAGAAACATAATTAGGATTGATTCTTTGACAGATATACATATCGGGTATTTTTGTACTCAGGAGATGTTGCAGAGTACACTGAGATTTAAAAAAAAAAAAAAGCAACAGAAATGTTATGTCTAAAAATGAATACCATAAACACTTGGTGAAAAAAGTTCAACTCAATAATACTCAAGAAATATAATGTGAGAGTCACCAGGGTGTTTATATCTGCAAAAGGTATGGATTCATTTTTATTTTTTTTTAACTTCTTTTTATTGGGTTTATCGCCATAAATCTTTTACAAAAAAGTACATAAAAGCATTCATACATAATATATAAAAAATATTCATACACATAGACACAAAGACATCCCCCCCCCCCCCTCACGAGAGCTCAACATACTTCCAATTTCTATTACTTTTTTCTGATGGTAACCTTATTGCCTTTACATTTGTATTCATTTTTCTTCCCAAGTTGACCATAGGTTCAAATTATCATCCAGAGTCCTGCAGTGATCCTTTTCCATCTTAATTTGATAGGTCATTTGTATTATTATCAACTTAATATTAAAGGCGGTATTTCCCTTCCAGTTTCTTGCTATTATTATTTTACATGCTATTAAGCAATGAATGATTAAAAATTGATTTATTTTATTTAATTTTGGCCATTGATGATGTAATAACATTGTTTCTGGTTTTAGAGGTATTTCAACACCACAAAGTGTGTGGATGATACGTTGAGCCCACTGCCATACAACAATCACTTGTCTACAAGACCACCACATATGAATGTAGTCTCCTTTTTCCTCTCTGCACCTCCAACATTTCACATCCTTGGATGTATCAAATTTAACTATTTTAGTTGGCGTCATATACCATTTATGAACCAGCTTAAAATGTGTTTCTATCAGTACAAAAGAGTGAACGAATTTACTGATTTTTTGTATATTGGATAACCATTTAATTCTATATTTATTTTTAGTTCCATATTCCATTTTTTAATAGCATTGGGAAGGGCTGAGTCCTCTATTTGATCCAACATTCTGACACACCTAGAGAACATTTGCTTTATTTTGTTCTGATGTAAAATTGGTTTTAAAATGTCATACATCTTACCATCTTTTACTATCTCAACTTTCTCCAAAAAGTGTTTTACTCTAAGATAGGTATATACTTCGTTAACAGGAACCTTAAACTCTTCTATCAGTATTTTATAGGGTTTGATTTTGCCCTCCTTAATCAGTTCTTTTAATGTATTTATTCCCTTTTCCTTCCATATTTTTAAGGAGATATTCTCTATATTTGCTTCTATTATGTCTATTCTTTGAAAATCAAATATTTTATTAGTTAAATCAATTTTCTTCCTTATCTTTTGCCAAACTGGAATAATCTGGCCTAGAATATATGATCTAAAAAAGTTGCATTTTTTATTTTTCCAGACTAGGTTTAGGGAGTCGCTTAATTGACTTGATTCTATTTCTGACCACCACCATATTTCCTCTTTATTTTGAATTATCTGGGTAGTCATAACATGCATTATGATCCCTGCTTCATAATATTTTCTTATGTTTGGATATCCCAAACCTCCCTTCTTTAATCCTTTTGATAATACTCCATTTTTGATTCTGGGTTTCTTCCCTTGCCATACAAAACTAGAGAAAGAAGTATTAATCATTGTCAACCATTCATTCGGGATGCTTAAAGGGAGCATTCTAAAAATATAAATCCATTTTGGCAGAACGTATGATTTCAGAATATTAATTCTTCCTCCCCAAGATACTTCTATTTTTCTCCATTCTTTCAGATTCTTATTAGTTTCTTTTAAAAGGTCCATAAAGTTTGTTCGCATAATGTTTTTTGGATTCCTACATATTTTTATTCCTAAATATGAGAACGTTTTTGCTTTTATAAAATTATAAGTTTTTTGGTAAAAATCTATTTCTTGACTTGACATATTATTGTATATAGCTATTGATTTTGTTTTATTTAATTTGTAGTTTGATACTGAACTATACATTTCAATTTCAGCCATTGCGTTTACTGTTGATGTTGACGGATTATTTAGAAAGAGAATGGTATCGTCGGCATAAAGGGAAATTTTCAATTCCTTCTGTCTTGCTGTAAATCCCTTGATGTTTTCATTATTTCTGATTCTGTTAGCTAGAACTTCTATAGTCAGTATAAACAATAGGGGAGACAATGGACAACCTTGTCTGGTTCCGTTGTTCAATTTGAACCAGTCTGCGCATATGCCCGGGCCAATTGTTCTCGCCATTGGATCTTTATATAGCACCAAAATTGCGTCAAACAACCATCCCTGTATGCCTATTTCTTCTAAAGTAAGCTTCATAAAGTCCCAGCTGACCCTGTCAAAGGCTTTTTCGGCATCTAAAGACAGGATCAGCATGGGACTTTTTTTACACTTTGCTATATCTAGTGCATCTATCAGACGTCTAATGTTGTTGCTTGACATTCTATCTGGGACAAACCCAGTTTGGTCAGGATGAATGATTTGATTTATTACTTCTTTTAATCTACTAGCCAAAATAGAAGAAAATATCTTTACATCTACGTTTATTAATGATATTGGTCGGTAACTCTGAACTTTTGTTGGGTCTTTCCCTGGTTTCAATATAGGTAGTATGTTTGCTTTGAGCATTTCTTCTGGGAATCTGCCCTTTTTAACTGCAGTATTAAAAGTGTTTTTTAAATGACCTATCAATTGAGATTTCAATACTTTATAGAATTTGTTTCCAAATCCATCTGGGCCTGGGGTTTTATAGGTTTCTAGTCTATCTATTATTATATTAATCTCTTCTTCCGTAATTTCTTTATTTAGATTTTTTACTTGTATTTCTGTTATTTTATTCAATTTTGCTGCTTTAATATATCTTTTTATTTTTTCCGAAGAAGTGATTGTTGATTGACTATATAACTTAGCATAATACTCATTAAATGCTTTCCCTATCTGTTCTGGGAGAAGGGAGATGATGTCATTAGTTATTATTTTGTCAACCTTATTGGCTGTATTTTTTTTTTCAACATATTCGACATGATTTTATCTGCTCTATTAGATTTGTGAACAGGAAAACAGAGAACAAAAAGTTCAGTGTCTCTGGGTGTACACCTGTGCCAACAACCCCGGATAACCCGAGGAAGTAATGCCGAGTGTCTACTCAGAGACTGGTGTACCAATTAGAGACTCCAGATGTCTCAAGAAGGGGCATAACCCCATATATACAAAATCAAACAACAAAAAGGACAGATGTGGTCAGATTCAAGAAATCAAATGAAACTAACCGCATCTCTGGAAATAACTATAGCGGCAGTGTCTAGGATTATAATGCTGGCTGTCGGTAACAGGTGTAGCTGTGAACCGCTAAGGGTGTCACTATAGACCCATGAGCAGAAAAAATGCTACTAAATACCAAAAGGAAGTATATACAAAAAGTGACTGCTAAATGCAAAAAATAAATAAAGTATATACAGTGGTACTAGGATTCCACGCCTGTCAATAGAAGGATATGTATAGGTAGGGATATAATGAGCCAAATGGCAACAGCAACTCACCCCTAATTATCAGCTTTAATATAGTGCACTATAAGGAGATGAGAAAAATCCCCAAGTCCCAACCATAAATACCTCCTATAGAGATAGTAGTAGATACAAGGTAAACAGAGGCTCCAAATGAGGCTAGTACAGGGGTGAAGGGAGATTGAGGAGGGTATGCAGTGTTAATAGCAGTCAAATTCGGACTGCTAGTTTTAAATTTAAACAACCTCTCTCCCTGTAAATCCTGTACAAAAAGGATTATAGGTCCCCAAATCACAACCATAAATACCTCTTACAAAAAAATACTAATGATAGGTAACAGGTGTAGCTGTGAACCGCTAAGGGTGTCACTATAGACCCATGAGCAGAAAAAATGCTACTAAATACCAAAATGAAGTATATACAAAAAGTGACTGCTAAATGCAAAAAATAAATAAAGTATATACAGTGGTACTAGGATTCCACGCCTGTCAATAGAAGGATATGTATAGGTAGGGATATAATGAGCCAAAT
Organism: Pelobates fuscus; assembly: GCF_036172605.1. NCBI lineage: Eukaryota > Metazoa > Chordata > Amphibia > Anura > Pelobatidae > Pelobates > Pelobates fuscus. Next base: position 298,349,469 of record NC_086318.1, read on the forward strand.
GGCAACAGCAACTCACCCCTAATTATCAGCTTTAATATAGTGCACTATAAGGAGATGAGAAAAATCCCCAAGTCCCAACCATAAATACCTCCTATAGAGATAGTAGTAGATACAAGGTAAACAGAGGCTCCAAATGAGGCTAGTACAGGGGTGAAGGGAGATTGAGGAGGGTATGCAGTGTTAATAGCAGTCAAATTCGGACTGCTAGTTTTAAATTTAAACAACCTCTCTCCCTGTAAATCCTGTACAAAAAGGATTATAGGTCCCCAAATCACAACCATAAATACCTCTTACAAAAAAATACTAATGATAGGTAACAGGTGTAGCTGTGAACCGCTAAGGGTGTCACTATAGACCCATGAGCAGAAAAAATGCTACTAAATACCAAAATGAAGTATATACAAAAAGTTACTGCTAAATGCAAAAAATAAATAAAGTATATACAGTGGTACTAGGATTCCACGCCTGTCAATAGAAGGATATGTATAGGTAGGGATATAATGAGCCAAATGGCAACAGCAACTCACCCCTAATTATCAGCTTTAATATAGTGCACTATAAGAAGATGAGAAAAATCCCCAAGTCCCAACCATAAATACCTCCTATAGAGATAGTAGTAGATACAGGGTAAACAGAGGCTCCAAATGAGGCTAGTACAGGGGTGAAGGGAGATTGAGGAGGGTATGCAGTGTTAATAGCAGTCAAATTCGGACTGCTAGTTTTAAATTTAAACAACCTCTCTCCCTGTAAATCCTGTACAAAAAGGATTATAGGTCCCCAAATCACAACCATAAATACCTCTTACAAAAAAATACTAATGATAGATACAGAGTAGACAGAGGCTCCAATTGGAGCTAGTACAGAGGTAAAGGGAGATTGAGGACGGTAGACAGTCATAATAACAGTCAAATTCGGACTGCTGGTTTAATTTATAAAGCCTCTCTCCCTGTTAATCTAGCTAGACAGGCATAGAAAAGAAAGAGTAAATCAAATATACATTAAGTGATTAACATGGTGCTAAAACCACCAGTGCCCAGTGCTCATATCCGTGGGGCCTAAGGGTACAAAACATACCAGCATCACACATAGAGGAGGAGGAATTTACTAAAGAGTGGGAGGAAGCCGCAGGTATATGCTCCAAAAGATTTATGGAGATACTCTGCAAATTCGAGACAAAAAGATTAGAAAGAGTTAATAAAGAGGTGGATGAACAGATTGACAGGATTGCAGCTTTTAAAGATGAACCTAATTTTGAATCTTTAGAAACAAAACTCAAGAATAACTTGGATAAATTCCAACAGAACATAAAAATTCGTAAGCATTCCAAGTTCATTAGGGATAATAATGATTTCAAGAGTGGGAATGTATACAAGAGAAGCAGAAATTTTAGGAGGAGTTTCTCTGAACCAATTTCAACATCAGAGTATGAGACGAGTGGTTCAGACTCTGAAAATTCCTCTAAAGGGGGAATGTCGGTTCCGGTTGAACGTAATACCAGAAGTATATTGAAAAAAGGTGGGGTCTCTTTTTTAGGGCAACCCAGTATGGAGGAAAGCCTAGCCCCTCGGACAAGGAACAGAGGCAGACCCCCTCAACAGTTCAGAAGGAGAAGGTATTAACACAAACCCCAGATAACCAAATAATCAACTTATCCTCTTACACTCCCACCAAAAATGAAATACAAATCTTGAGGCGGGGTATGTCCTTTGTTCCAGTGTCTAACTTTGATAAGTTCAACTGGACAAAGGACATACACCTCTTTGCAAGGAAACTGGCCCTTCACAAAATCCACCGCATTAAAGATGAAAAAAGGGCAAAAGACTTAGGGCTACAAGTTTCTGATATAGATGCACTGGATACTCTAGTGGATCTCCTTGTATGCAATGATGAGTCTATACAAAAACAACCCCCTTTCACACATCTGAAAAAGAAGAGCCGGTTCACTCCACATATGGCTGATTTTAAATATATAGACTTATTCGTGGAGTTAACATGCAAAGAAATCGATAAGATCAATCCGAAAGAACTCCCTAGTCAACCTAATAGCAATATTTCCCCACAAGAAAACATTGCATTGGGTAAACTAAGGGAAATGGATGAGGTGATCTTTAAACCTTCCGATAAGGGAGGCAACACTGTCATCCTAAATAAATCTGATTACATATCCATGGTATATAGATTAATCGATGACAGCGAGACATATGAGGTATTGACATGTGACCCTACACAGAAGTATCGAACCGAATTAAAAACAATCTTGGATTCGGCACTGTCACTATCACTCATATCTAAGGACGAATACAACTTTATGTTTGTTAAAAGGCCGGTTACTGCCACTTTTTACGCACTCCCGAAGGTACATAAGCAACAACCAACATTAAAGGGACGACCCATTGTCTCTGGCAGAGGTAATCTGACCCAGAATATAAGTTTATATGTGGATCAGATATTAAGAAAAGTAGTGTTTGAACTCCCCTCACATCTAAGGGACACCAAGCATACTTTAAATACCATCGAAGGAATTAAGATCAATGGCCACGCTATTTTGTGTAGTCTCGACGTGGAGAGCCTTTACAGCTCAATACCACATGAGGTGGGTCTAAGACATCTTAGAGCAATACTTGATAGCAAACCTCCTGTCTCACTTAGACATAATGAACTGGTCCAAGACTTGATGTCCTTCATTCTGACACATAACTATTTTATCTTCCAGGGTAAACACTACCACCAGGTGAGAGGCACTGCTATGGGGACGGCTTGTGCCCCCTCATATGCTAACCTCCACCTGGGGTGGTGGGAGAGTACAATGGTATTTAATGAACACATGACAAAATACACTAAGTGTATAAAAATATGGAAACGCTACATCGACGATGTGTTGATCATATGGACAGACACCCCTGACCTCTTTCTAGAATTTGTAAACATTCTGAACTCTAACTCCATCAATCTGAGACTGACAAGTGAGTTAGGTGGTAACCAAATCAATTTTCTTGATTTAACTATCTGTCTGTCAGACAAGGGGGTACTCACATCTACCCTCTTCCGGAAACCCACGTCAAACAACAGCTTATTGGAGTGGACAAGTCACCATCCACCCTCCCTTAAAAAAGGTATCCCAATAGGGCAGTATTTGCGTTTAAGACGCAACTGCACCACTATAGAAGATTTTAAATTGAAGGCAAAAACCTTACAGCTTCAATTTAAACAAAAAGGATACCCAAACAGATGCCTTAAATCCGCATATAAACGTGCACTGTTGGTAGACCGTAAAGACCTCCTAACTGATAAAAACGTCCAGTCTAATCAAGAAACCATAAGATGCATAGGGAATTACGATGCAGGCTGGCATCAAATTATGAGTATCCTGGATAGATACTGGCCCCTATTGCACCAAGACCCACACCTACAGAAGGTGATCACAACTAAGGCGTCTGTAACAGCACGCAGAGGACGAAACATTAGGGACATCCTAGTCCCAAGTCACCTGAAATCGAACACCCAGAAAATTTCTTGGTTAAAGTCTCCAGTCCTAGGCACATATCAATGTGGAAAGTGTAAGGCGTGCAAATTTATACGCCGTCCTTCGAAAACCTTTCCAGACTCCCTAGGGACACAAGAATTTAAAGTTCGCCACTTTTTCAATTGCCAATCTAAAGGTCTTGTATACCTACTCTCATGCTCATGCAACAAATTATACGTGGGAAAAACTTCCCGTATGTTTAAACTGAGGATAAGGGAGCACGTGACCTCTATTAACCCAAAAAGACTAATTGACACCCCAGTTTCAAAACATTTGAAACTCCATCATGGGGGGTCTTCTGAGGGGATAAGATTTTGCGGAATTGAAAGTGTCACCCTGGGTCCAAGAAGGGGAGATTTAGACAAAAAACTACTCCAAAGGGAGAGTTTTTGGATTTATAAACTTAAAACATTGTCACCATCTGGACTCAACGAGGGTTTTTCATACACACCCTTCATCGAAGATTGAGTGCAACAGACTGGATACTATGTCCCCACACCCCCATTGATCTCTGACATATTTGCAATTTATATCTAATTAAGCTCATTTTTGCCTGATACACTTGTACATTTTGTAATATAGCGTGTAGTGTTTAGTGTAGATTTGTATATATTTCTTTACTTATTTATTTTTTATTTTTTACTATGTCATGTTTTTCATCTTTATTAATTTTTTGTCATGAATACCTTACATAGGACCATAGGGATGCAGTATTGACTGTACCAGGTCCGGATATATCGGAACATTCATTTTCTGCATTTCTGCAGTGTTTTACATCCAGGGTTTGTGAGTTTTTAGAGCTGTCACAGTAATATATGGGGTTAAATGGGGGTTTGGCCGGCCCATCTCATCTCACGACCCGCCCACTAACTTCAGATGGATAGGGTCTGACACGTCGGACCATGTGACCGGCATCAAGCCCCGCCCCCAATAACATCTCATGTTACCCTGGAGATTAGAGTGAATGTAGTACAGCTGATATCACACTCCCCCTGCTCCTATTGGTCAAAGGTACTCATGCCTCCTGGCACATCACATATAAAAGAGACTCATTAACAGTCTAATGTTAGCCCCTGACGAAGGTGCTCCTTTTTAGCACCGAAACGTACGTTGGGCAATTTGTTTTTTCCTCATATCACGGATATGAGCACTGGGCACTGGTGGTTTTAGCACCATGTTAATCACTTAATGTATATTTGATTTACTCTTTCTTTTCTATGCCTGTCTAGCTAGATTAACAGGGAGAGAGGCTTTATAAATTAAACCAGCAGTCCGAATTTGACTGTTATTATGACTGTCTACCGTCCTCAATCTCCCTTTACCTCTGTACTAGCTCCAATTGGAGCCTCTGTCTACTCTGTATCTATCATTAGTATTTTTTTGTAAGAGGTATTTATGGTTGTGATTTGGGGACCTATAATCCTTTTTGTACAGGATTTACAGGGAGAGAGGTTGTTTAAATTTAAAACTAGCAGTCCGAATTTGACTGCTATTAACACTGCATACCCTCCTCAATCTCCCTTCACCCCTGTACTAGCCTCATTTGGAGCCTCTGTTTACCCTGTATCTACTACTATCTCTATAGGAGGTATTTATGGTTGGGACTTGGGGATTTTTCTCATCTCCTTATAGTGCACTATATTAAAGCTGATAATTAGGGGTGAGTTGCTGTTGCCATTTGGCTCATTATATCCCTACCTATACATATCCTTCTATTGACAGGCGTGGAATCCTAGTACCACTGTATATACTTTATTTATTTTTTGCATTTAGCAGTAACTTTTTGTATATACTTCATTTTGGTATTTAGTAGCATTTTTTCTGCTCATGGGTCTATAGTGACACCCTTAGCGGTTCACAGCTACACCTGTTACCTATCATTAGTATTTTTTTGTAAGAGGTATTTATGGTTGTGATTTGGGGACCTATAATCCTTTTTGTACAGGATTTACAGGGAGAGAGGTTGTTTAAATTTAAAACTAGCAGTCCGAATTTGACTGCTATTAACACTGCATACCCTCCTCAATCTCCCTTCACCCCTGTACTAGCCTCATTTGGAGCCTCTGTTTACCTTGTATCTACTACTATCTCTATAGGAGGTATTTATGGTTGGGACTTGGGGATTTTTCTCATCTCCTTATAGTGCACTATATTAAAGCTGATAATTAGGGGTGAGTTGCTGTTGCCATTTGGCTCATTATATCCCTACCTATACATATCCTTCTATTGACAGGCGTGGAATCCTAGTACCACTGTATATACTTTATTTATTTTTTGCATTTAGCAGTCACTTTTTGTATATACTTCATTTTGGTATTTAGTAGCATTTTTTCTGCTCATGGGTCTATAGTGACACCCTTAGCGGTTCACAGCTACACCTGTTACCTATCATTAGTATTTTTTTGTAAGAGGTATTTATGGTTGTGATTTGGGGACCTATAATCCTTTTTGTACAGGATTTACAGGGAGAGAGGTTGTTTAAATTTAAAACTAGCAGTCCGAATTTGACTGCTATTAACACTGCATACCCTCCTCAATCTCCCTTCACCCCTGTACTAGCCTCATTTGGAGCCTCTGTTTACCTTGTATCTACTACTATCTCTATAGGAGGTATTTATGGTTGGGACTTGGGGATTTTTCTCATCTCCTTATAGTGCACTATATTAAAGCTGATAATTAGGGGTGAGTTGCTGTTGCCATTTGGCTCATTATATCCCTACCTATACATATCCTTCTATTGACAGGCGTGGAATCCTAGTACCACTGTATATACTTTATTTATTTTTTGCATTTAGCAGTAACTTTTTGTATATACTTCATTTTGGTATTTAGTAGCATTTTTTCTGCTCATGGGTCTATAGTGACACCCTTAGCGGTTCACAGCTACACCTGTTACCTATCATTAGTATTTTTTTGTAAGAGGTATTTATGGTTGTGATTTGGGGACCTATAATCCTTTTTGTACAGGATTTACAGGGAGAGAGGTTGTTTAAATTTAAAACTAGCAGTCCGAATTTGACTGCTATTAACACTGCATACCCTCCTCAATCTCCCTTCACCCCTGTACTAGCCTCATTTGGAGCCTCTGTTTACCTTGTATCTACTACTATCTCTATAGGAGGTATTTATGGTTGGGACTTGGGGATTTTTCTCATCTCCTTATAGTGCACTATATTAAAGCTGATAATTAGGGGTGAGTTGCTGTTGCCATTTGGCTCATTATATCCCTACCTATACATATCCTTCTATTGACAGGCGTGGAATCCTAGTACCACTGTATATACTTTATTTATTTTTTGCATTTAGCAGTCACTTTTTGTATATACTTCATTTTGGTATTTAGTAGCATTTTTTTCTGCTCATGGGTCTATAGTGACACCCTTAGCGGTTCACAGCTACACCTGTTACCGACAGCCAGCATTATAATCCTAGACACTGCCGCTATAGTTATTTCCAGAGATGCGGTTAGTTTCATTTGATTTCTTGAATCTGACCACATCTGTCCTTTTTGTTGTTCTATTAGATTTGTGGTAATATTTAATTTTAAGTTTATGTATATTTATTTTAATTTTTTCATAAGTTTTTTCCTGTATCTCAGTTTTAATTTTCTCTATTTTTAGCTGGTTCTCCTTACTTGGCTTTACGTTGTTTATTTTATTTAAATTATATAATTCAATGTAGAGACCTTGTACATTTACGCCTTTTTTTTTTCTTTAATTTGTTAAGCATTATGCAATGTCCCCTTATTACTGCCTTAAATGAACACCATAAAGTATCATTCTCCACTTGTCCATTATTATTTTCTTCAAAATAGCAAGTAGTCATTTTTTCTATATAGTCTTTATATTCCTTTTCTGCTAGTATTGATTCATCTAACCTCCAGGTTGTGTTCTTACCGCACTTAGATCTATTACTATTTAATTCCAGGCACACACTATTATGGTCTGACCATATTACTGTTTTGTTTTCTATTTTATATGTTCTTTCTATCAGTTTTAAATCTCCAAAGACAAGATCTATTCGAGAATACGAATCATGGGGCCAGGAATAAAATGTAAACTCTTTTACTGTGGGATTATTAAGTCTCCATATATCAAATAGACCTTCTCTTTTTATCAGATTACTAAAATTCCTTGCGTTTTTTTAGTACTTGTTTATCCCAAATATTTTTTTTTTTTCAGAGAACTTATCTAATAATGGGTCTTGTATACTATTAAAATCTCCTGCATATATCTTTATTCCCACTGCTACTTTCTCAACCTTATTTAATATTTTTCTCAATAGGCATATGGGATTTTTATTAGGCAAGTATACATTGATTAGAGTGAAAAGTTCGTCCTCTATTGTGACTACTAAAATAATATATCTCCCCTCCAAGTCTGTTTCCATATATTTTATATTTATTTTTAGATCTTTTGCAAAAAATATTGCTACTCCTCCTTTTTTTCCCTCCTCTCTAGAGGAACAAATTTTTAAGGGAAAAGACCTGCTATTCCATCGTTTTTCCTCCTGTTTACGCCAGTGTGTCTCTTGTATCATAGCAATTTGAACCTGTTCTTTTTTAAGTAATCTTGAAAAGCTTGTCTTTTTTGGGGGATATTTAAACCTTGAATATTAAACGTAATTATTTTAACCATTTTCAAAAAAAAATTTTTTAATTAATCTAATGAGCTCTCGTGAACGAAACAAACTCTTGACATTACAATACATAACTAAAACATCTACAAGTATCTTCAACACTTGGAGTATATTTCCACTCATTCCAAAGACTCTAAAAAGAGTCAAAAAACACCTTTCTAAGTGGATCTTACTATCCACTAATAACCTTTTTCAGGTTACAGCAGGGGAGGCTGTTTCTCGGATTTGGAGGAACCAATCTGAGACTTTTCATTTTCTTTTTTCCTCTATCTTCTCAACAATCATCACTCACTCTCTTCCCACTGCTCTCTAAAGTATTTACTTTTGCTCTGCTTCCTTTCTTTAAGGAGAGAGATAAGAGGTCGCAAGGGGAGAGGAAAAAAAACAGAAAAAGCGCTCTGGAGATTATCTTACTTTGTTTTACTAGATTATCTCCTATTTCCCTTTTTTACATTCCTACTAATCTAGATGATCTCATCTCTTTATTTCTTTAATCATTTAGACCCTTTTAATTTATCGCTGCTATTCTTGTAACCTTTAAAAAACATACTCAAAGAGAGAGTGAAAGTTCTTTCCTCAGCACTTCTATGTTACTGTTTTCTTTTCTATTCCCATTCCCTTCTTCTTCCCTCTCCTATATATACTTAAATTTCACACCTCCCATTGTTTCCCTTATTTTTCCACCTTATGTTGTATTTCAATAATTTTTTACTTGATATACATCTTTTATAATTTTATAGTGCCTCATTGATTTTATTTCTTTCTAATTATTTATGTGCAGATTATATATCTGAGTGTTCCATTTCCTCTTCATAAACTTTAGTATTTCATATTTAATATCGTGTATGTTGCCTTACCTAAACCTTAATTTAGTGAGAAAAAAAAAAAATGAGAGGAAAAGTGACCATATAATTACTCTTCCCTTTTCTTTTCCTTCCCTTCACTTTCCCTTTTTAACTGTGATTTCCACCTTGTGCTATCCCAATATATATCCCAATATTTTTTATCATTAAATTTATTTCTTTCTAAATTATCAATGTGCAAATTGTATTTCTAAGTGCACCATTTTCATAAACTTTGGTATATCATACTTAATATCATGTGCTTTTCATTACTTACATTTTAAAACAAATGAGATACGAAGAGAGAAAAAAAAAAGTTTAAGTCTAGAAGTTTCTTTTTCTAGTTGATTGTTTCTTTTTTGAGTACAGTCTGTTATTTATGTTTTTTAAATATGTTTTTCAATATTTCAGCGTCCTTTAGAAATTTCTAAATATCTTTGGGTCGGTTAATTTTTTCTTCTTCTGTTGATCTCCAGTAGCTTCCTTCTTCCTTCTTCTTTCACTCTCACTTCTTCTCCTCTCCCTCCCCTTTTTTCTTCCTCTTTCCTTCTTTGTTTAAGTTATTTCTCTTTCTTCTTTATCCATTCTTCAATCTGGGATGGAGTCGTGAATATCTCAATTATTCCTTCTGTGATAATTTTTTATTTTGCTGGGGTAGATCCACGAGTATTTGATGTTTAAATTTCTTAGTGAGTTTGTAACTGACATGAATTTCTTTCTTTGTTGTCTAGTATAGAAAGATAAGTCTTGAAATATCTTGATATCGCCAAACTTTTCTATATTAATCTGTTTTTTTCTGAATGCATATAATATTGCTTCCTTAAACTGGAAGGACTGAAAATGGATTATTATATCTCTCGGTGATTGTTGAGGAGCTGTTCTAGGTTTGTTTAAACGGTGGTATCTCTCCATTTTGGTATTTAAGGTCAACAAATCTAAATTGAGTGTTACCCATAGAGTATCCAGGTACTCAGGTATTTTATCTTGCGTAACTGCTTCTGAGACATTTCTTAATCTCAAATTATTTCTTCTTGAGCGGTCTTCTAAGTCTCCTAGTTTTCCTTCTATTTGTCTCACTTGCTTATTCAGCTGATCATTTTGTTCTTTGTATGTTCTGCTTTCAAATTCTAAAGCAGTGATTTTGTCTTCACTTTGCTTTAGTTGTTCCAATATTTCCAAAAATAGTTTTTTTGTCTCGGCTGTATTTTTATTAAATTCAGCTGTTATTGCTACCAATTGCTCTTCTAAGCACTGTTTTAGAAAGTCTGCAGTAATATAGTTTTCTATTTGGCTAGACAGGCTTTGAATTGATTCTTCACTTTTTGATGAATATATATTTGAGCTATCAAGATTTTTTTCTTCATTAGTTTTTTGTCCTGGTGAGAAAAAGTTTATGGTGGCTTTTTTTTTTTCTAGCTGTAGATCTTGTTTTGCTGCTTTTTTAGTGGCAGCTTTTCCTGATGGCTTAGTTGCCATGATCTCTCTTCACTTGTTTCACTCTTCACTTGTTTCTTTTTCTTCCCCTTTTTTTCCTTCCCTTTTTTTTATTTCTCCTTTTTAATGGAGGTTTTCAAATGGGGGTTTTAATAGAGATTTTTCAAAACTCTTTCTTTTCCTCTTGGTTTGAACTAGTGATTCTAATTTGTTAATTAACTCTGTAGTTTGTAGTTTGATAGATTAAAGTTTTTTTTTTCTTTGTGCCCCCTTTTCTCTCCCCTATTCAGTCCTATAAAAAAACTAAAGAAAAATGTTTTTTTCAATGTCAGCTTCTCCTCCTCTTTTGATCTCTCTTGATCTCTCTTGATCTTCTCTCGGTTTCTACCCCAGTACTACAGATATATAAAGAAAAAGGAAGTACTTAGCTTGTCTTCTTTTTCCTTCATTTAAGCCGGTTGTTTGTTATTGGTTTTCTCGGCGTCCTTTAATTCTTAAGGCATCCTATGGTGCTGCCCCTGTTCGCGCTCACACTGATCGGACCGGTAAATCTATGCACTCTCCCACGAACTCAGGGACTCACAATCAATCTGTCCGCTCTCTGTCAACACTCTGTTTGCGCTCCAGCACCGGACCCGACCTGTCTTCTTGCAGCTCCTACGACCATTACAGACGGAACACCTTGCTTCTACTATTGCCACAGAACGCAGCGTTGATCCTCCATTACGAGCTCAGCCTCCCCGCCTCAGGATGCGTGCGTACTTCCGCCCACTTCTACGTCATCACGCAAACGCCGGACTGGAATAGTCTTCCAGTGGGAGCAGCAACAAGGTATGGATTCATAGTCATTTAAATATGTGAGTTATTAAAATGCACCTTAGACCCATCTTCAATTTGCCATTTTTTTAAAAACTACATGGCAAGAAAAAATTCCTTGTGTTTTTTGCAAAAATGTAACAAGGCTATGCATGGCACTGTCAAATACTTACATTTGGGGTATGGTTTTATTCAGAGTTTGCTGAGCATATTTTGGGGGGTAAGGATAGGGGGGATTTGATCACAGTGGCATATATCAGATTTGAAAAATATCCAGTTTTTCAAATCTGATATATGAACAGTGCTTATTCAAACAGGGAAGCTGCTGTAGGGCACCAAAATTTTATTTATTATTTATTTATTTATAAAATATTTTACCAGGAAAGATACATTGAGATTTCTCTCGTTTTCAAATATGCCCTGGGTCCACAAATCATTGCATTGTTACAGTTAGTGTACAATAAAATACAAAAACAATATTAATACACAATATATACAAAATTTAACATAGAACAGGTAGGAAATATATAATCAATCATAAAAGGTGCATTCTATTTTGAGGTATGTAGAGAGGGATCTCCTAAAGGACTTTAGGCTTAGGGAAGATTTTAAATTGTGTGGGAGGTCGTTCCACAAATGCGGTGCTCTGTAGGAGGAGGAGGATCGGGCTGCTTTCTTTTTGTATTGAGGTAGACTAAGTAAAGTGTTGGTACTGGATCGGAGTTTATAGGAAGTGGGAACAGCCGGGGAAAGCATTGCGTTCAGGTAGGGTGGGAGTTTCCCAGAAAAGCTCTTAAACACAAGGCTGGAAAGATGAAGGGTGCGTCTGGATTCCAGCGACATCCAGTTTAGTTATTTTAGCATATCACAATGGTGTGTCCTGTAATTACATTGTAGCACAAATCGGCAGAACGAGTTATCCAATGTGTTGAGTTTATTAATGTGGGATTGCGATGCAGATGCATATACTACATCCCCATAATCAATGATTGACATCAGCATTTGCTGTACAATCTTTTCATTTACTGTAGGGCTTAGGCAGGATTTGTTTCTGTACAGGGCACCTAGTTTTGGATAAAGTTTAGATGCAAGCTTTTCTATGTGCAGGCCAAAAGATAGATTGGGGTCTAACAGCATACCCAGGTATTTGAAAGAGTGGACTGCGGTCAGTGTGCCATTTGAATTTGTTTTGATGGATAGGTGGGAATTGTGTAATTTAGTAACTGTTCCAAAGATCATTGGGACAGTTTTGTCAGTGTTCAGGAAGAGTTTGTTTTTTGCGATCCACTTTTCTACCTCTGTAAACTGGTCTTGGAGCACAGCCTCAAGCTGCGGTAGATCGGAATTGCTCGCATAGATTACCGTGTCATCTGCATACATGTGTACATTTGAGGATTTGCAGATATTAGGCAGGTCATTTATAAATAATGTAAATAGTAGGGGGCCGAGAATGGAACCTTGGGGAACACCACACGTGACTGGGAGAGGGAGGGAGTCGCTCTCAGAAATGGACACTTATTGCGAGCGATCTGATACATACGATCGAAACCAGTTTAGCGAATGATCATCAATACCTGAGTTTTTGAGTTTGTGCAGTAGAATGTCGTGGTTTACTGTGTCAAAGGCATTAGCAAAATCAAGGAAAATAGCTCCAGTTAGGTCTCCTTGTTCCATGCCAGTTTGGATGTTATTGCAAACTTTTAAGAGGGCAGTTGTAGTGGAGTGATTCTGGCGAAAGCCCGATTGATCAGGGGTCAGATAGTTTGATTGTTGGTAATACTCACATAGTTGCGTATGGACACAATTTTCTAAGATTTTTGACAATACCGGGAGCAATGATATAGGGCGATATTTAGAAACCAAAGTAGTGTCACCACTTTTATGGATAGGCACTACTCTCGCAGTCTTCCAAAGTTTGGGTATGTATCCAGACACCAAGGATTCGTTAATTAGAGTTGCGATGGGTTTAGCAATTGCCGGCGCACTGAGCTTCTACAGCATTGCTGGGATTTGGTCAGGTCCGGACTGGTTTTTAATTTTTAGATTATTAAGATGTTTTTCAATGACACGAACAGTTACAGGTCTAAAAATGAACTTGTCTATATTGGGACTTTGCAAAAATTTAGTGAGACCTCATCCACATTTGTAGTTTCAGGATGCGTGCCATTTATTAGCTTGGCAATCAGGGCAGTAGAGCATCTGACAAAATAATTGTTAAAGGCATTTGCTACATCTAAGGGAAGACAGTGGAGGGTTGGGAGTGGATTGGGGGAGTTTGTAGTTTATTTATGACTTTCCAAAAGTTTCTAGAGTTTGAGATGTTAATGTTCAGATTTTCATAGAAATATTGGGCCTTGGCCAATTTTGTTTGTTTTGTTTTGTGCTATACGCTGATCAAATTCCAAAATCATTCTAATTTTAAAAACTGAAAATAGTCTGTTCTTATATATGACACTGTGGCTTCACAAGATAGTGACAAGGGTATATTGGGGCTATCATTGCACTCAGAAGATGTAGCTGAACACAATATGGGGATTTTCACTGAAGAAACACATCAGGTTTAAAAAATACTCATTGAAGAAACCTAGCTATATGTATTTAAAAAATCAGGAAGAACAAGTTTTTACTTCAAGATTGGCAGTTGAATGGCTAAATAATAAGTGTCAAAATATCCTGTGATGTCTACCTTATATAAATATATACTTTTCTGTGGCATTTGTGATTTTTTGTTACGGCTATTAAAAGAACACTGTAGTACCGTGTTGGGAATAGTAAAGTAAAGTAGAGTGCATTAGGACTTCCACATAGGAAAACATTGAATCAATGCTTTCCTATAAGGATTTAGAATACACTAAAAGTCCTCATGCAAAGCGAGTCAAACTCCCTGAAAGGCCAGGACAGCCTCTAAAGGCAGAATTAACCCTTCAGTGTAACATTACAGTTTATCTGAAACTGCAATTAATTGCTTTTTTAAGCTGCACTAGTTATGCACCTATTATTATTTCCATAGGAAAGCAAGAACGAAAGGCAAGGTCAGAGATAGATACAGTTGCAAGAAAAAGTATTTGAACCCTTTGGAATGATAAGGATTTCTGCACAAATTGGTCATAAAATGTGATCTGATCATCATCTAAGTCACAACAATAGACAATCACAGTCTGCTTAAACTAATAACACACAAGGAATGAAATGTTGCCATGTTTTTATTGAACACACCATGTAAACATTCACAGTGCAGGTGGAAAAAGTATGTGAACCCCTAGACTAATGACATCTCCAAGAGCTAATTGGAGTGAGATGTCAGCCAACTGGAGTCCAATCGATGAGATTGGAGGTGTTGGTTACAGCTGCCCTATAAAAAACACACACCTGTTCTGGGTTTGCTTTTCACAAGAGGCATTGCCTGATGTGAATGATGCCTCGCACAAAAGAGCTCTCAGAAGACCTACGATTAAGAATTGTTGACTTGCATAAAGCTGGAAAGGGTTATAAAAGTATCTCCAAAAACATTGCTGTTCATCAGTCCACGGTAAGACAAATTGTCTATAAATGGAGAAAGTTCAGCACTGCTGCTACTCTCCCTAGGAGTGGCCATCCTGTAAACATGACTGCAAGAGCACAGTGCAGACTGCTCAAGGAGGTGAAGAAGAATCCTAGAGTGTCAGCTAAAGACTTACAAAAGTCACTGGCAAATGCTAACATCCCTGTTAGCGAATCTGCAATACGTAAAACACTAAAAAAGAATGGATTTCATGGGAGGATACCACAGAGGAAGCCACTGCTGTCCAAACAAAACATTGCTGCATGTTTACAGTTTGCACAAGAGCACCTGGATGTTCCACAGCAGTACTGGCAAAATATTCTGTGGACAGATGAAACCAAAGTTGAGTTGTTTGGAAGAAACACACAACACTATGTGTGGCGAAAAAGAGGCACAGCACACAAACACCAAAACCTCATCCCAACTGTGAAGTATGGTGGTGGGGGCATCATGGTTTGGGGCATCAGGGGGCATGGGGCATCAGGGCCTGGACGGATTGCTATCATCAAAGTAAAAATGAATTCCCAAGTTTATCAAGACATTTTGCAGGAGAACTTAATGCCATCTGTCTACCAGCTGAAGCTCAACAGAAGTTGGGTGTTGCAACAGGACAATGACCCAAAGCATAGAAGTAAATCAACAACAGAATTGCTTAAACAGAAGAAAATACGCCTTCTGAAGTGGCCCAGTCAGAGTCCTGACCTCAACCCGATTGAGATGCTGTGGCATGACCTCAAGAAAGCGATTCACACCAGACATCCCAAGAATGTTGCTGAACTGAAACAGTTCAGTAAAGAAGAATGGTCAAGAATTACTCCTGACCGTTGTGCACGTTTGATCTGCAACTACAGGAAACGTTTGGTTTAAGTTATTGCTGCCAAAGGAGGTTCGACCAGTTATTAAATCCAAGGGTTCACATACTTTTTTCCACCTGCACTGTGAATGTTTACATGGTGTGTTCAATAAAAACATGGCAACATTTCATTCTTTGTGTGTTATTAGTTTAAGCAGACTGTGATTGTCTATTGTTGTGACTTAGATGATGATCAGATCACATTTTATGACCAATTTGTGCAGAAATCCATATCATTCCAAAGGGTTCACATACTTTTTCTTGCAACTGTAAATGGTCAAATCCCTGGAACTAACCCTTAAATGTGCTAAAGCAACCCATAATAAATAATTATAAAACATAGAAGTCTAATGACTATCAATACAATAAAATAAAGGGTGTTCGGGGGGTTTGCTAAAAGGTAGAAAATGTGTATAGTACCTGGGACCATGGAGGGTAATCCTTAAATAATCTATAGAATCAAAATAACAAATAGGTGCTAATCATATTTCTACACGTCTCCAACCCCCATCACACAGTGCCAAAATAGTGTCAGACCCCTTCCCCCTTGCTAACAATATAGATTTTCATTGAGAATGCTTTCCTATGGACTGGCTGAATGCGCTCGCGGCTCTTGCCACGCATGCACATTCAGCCGATGACATCAGAAGAGGGAGGAGAGTCCCAGCGCTGAGGGAGCCCGGCGCTGGAGAAAGGTAAGGGATTAACCCCCTTCCTCACCCTAGAGCCAGACGGGAGGGGGGCACCCTCAGGGCATTATAGTGCCAGGAAAACGAGTTTGTTTTCCTAGCACTATAGTGGTCCTTTAAGTGAAAAAAAAAAAAAAAAGCTTCATCCTTAAGGTGTTAAAGCACAAACATTGATTGTGTCCTTACAAAACAAGCAAACTAAAGCTGTGTCTTTAAGTGGTTAACAACCTAATCTATAGAACATTATTTGCAAGTGCTTGGTAAACATTTGTGAATTGTAAGTATTACAATTCAAAAGATGTCTGCTATGAAAATGTTTGAAACTTACTTACCCATCTAATGCCACTGCTGTGCTTATTAAATAATCACCACACCAATCTGCAGAATTCACATTTAGCTTAATAATTTCTGCTTAGACCCAACACTTTCCCTTCTAGTCTGTTATGAATTGTAGTCAGTCAATTTCGATATAGTTCATGCCTATCTAAGCATTCTTGTTTATGGACTTTGGAAGATGTAAAAATCTAAATCAGAAGGCACAGAGGCAAGAAATACTGCAAATTCATTTTCATCTGGACGCCTTGCATTTTTACGTGTTTTTTCCAGTTTCCAATCTGCCTGCATGCCAAGTTGAATATTAGTCTATCTAGCAGCTGACCTCTTCATTTGCAAACATAAAACTGCAAAACAAGCTGTGTAGAGAGAAAAAAATAAAATAAAAAAAAATATATATATATATATATATATGTATGTAGAGAGAGAGAGATACTATAATCTGACTGTATGTAACAAATGCTCATCATTCACAAAAAAAACAGTCTTAAGCTAAGTGTTTAATTTTAATATATCCTGTTGTTAACGATAAAGCCTATTGGGGTATAAATATTTCAGATTTGTCTACTGTAGCTTTAAATAGGGTCCTTACTCATCTGTTTCCTAAAAAAAATCCCTTTAGGGTTGGCATCCCATACTGCTTTGTTAAAGTCTTTATGGCTTTCTGCATTCAGAGTTACAAGAGGAAATTAGCATGCACACATGTGCTGTTAATATTGATATTACAGATTTATGAGAGAGATCGAGATAGAAGCTGTAATCTGGTCCAAGGCCAAATTAGAGACTTGGAAGTATAGCCACACATCACTAATACTGCCTGGATTTTTCTTTAAACTAACTGAACTATTTCAGGAATGATTTTGCATGGCTGTTTCCCAGGCTAATAGTTGTAATATTGCCAGAAAATAAGAGAGAATAAGGAATGTAACAGGAATAAAGAGCAGAAATAGAAGGTAACAACAAATGGCAAATAAAAAAGGAGGAAAAAGGGGGTCACGTGAGATAACAAAAATGAGAACTGAGCTTTCTAAACTAGAAGGCTGAAAATTGAATTGCACTTGGCAAAAACTGCGGTGCTCGTAAAACACTTGTTATGGGCAATGCTATAGAAAGATGAGCATTTTGTAGTCTAGTGAAAACTCACTGCATTAGCTGCGTAAAAAAAACCCAACAACCTAAGGGATTAGCAGCAAGTTTTAGAAATTAAAATATGTGAGGGTTTGTTATAACAAAAACCCTCACATATTTAATTTTTTTACATTTCTAGATTTAAGAGACATTTCATACAAATTATAATAATGTTATATTTTGTATGAAATGTCTATTAAATCTAGAATCATGTATAAATGCACAGCTTGATAGCAGTTTGGTGCATATCTGGGAACTTGCTGTATTGCATTCCAGGGTTTGGCAGTTGGTAGCTGGGGCTCCAGATTAAAGGGAGTTTGTCAGCACCCAGGATTTTTAAGCTTGTATCCCTTTACATAACAAACATGTATTTGTGAGGTGTGAAAATTAAAATCAAATGTAGAAATCCATACCTCTAAGGGCTCCTCTTAGTCTTTTCTCTATCATGGCTATAAGCACTTTGGATTTGGCAGGCATCATAGAGAAAATATACAGAGAAAGAAATAACTTTAATAATGTTTCCATGTCTCCTTCTTATTTGCAATGTTTGGCCTACCTTTGCTTTGTCTGAAATTGATTATTTACTAAATTTGCAATATAATTTAAAAACTCAACTTGTAGATGATTTTCAACGTTTTATTCAATGGTACACAGTCCAGGGAAGTGACAATTCCCATTTAAACTCTAGTTCCGTGGGCAAGGAGAGGCTAGATTTGCACACTTATTGCCTAGCACTGCTCTTAAACACGAAGCATGCCTAGTTAATGTGGCACTCATACATTTACAAATAACCTCACCTTTCCTGCCTCCATTTTCACATGCTAATATTTTGACCATATTCCATCTTTTGCCAGGACTCAACCTTATCGTTTCTGCACATTAGATCTTCATACATAGGAAGGTTTTATCTGTAATTGTGTTGGCTGAAAATGTTTAGATCCCCTTACTCAAAGCCTGATCAAGTCTTATTTGCATCACAGGTGAACTCTAAGCACTACATCTGTTTAACAACAGAACCAGCTTATTGACATTCAGTAGTAGTAGATCCTTCAAGCTTTGAAAATTTTCGAAAGATTAGAATTGTTTTTAACAAAGGCGATAGATGCCTTTCTTGTTAAGCAGCTTGTGTGCATTAAACATGAATATGTAATCAGCAGGCTTATTACTTTTCTACCCTGGAAACCCTGAGAAACATGCTCAATTAAATCAAGCTTTCACATTTTTAGAACAGTTTTTAAATTGCTTTTTGACTAATGAATAGTTGTAAAGATGAAGACTGTGATATTTACAACCTGTAGAAGCATTTTATAATATTGACATGTGTATATGGTTTATGAACATCTATACATTTACAGAAATGTAAACAGTGTTTCAGTTATTTCACTATCAAGTTATTACACTTTAAATATATTGTTTTTGTGGGTATGTGCTTTAAACTGTTTTTTTCTTAATTTTATTATTTGATATATTATATGTTGACAGTATGTAAAAATATTTTGTTAACTACAGACTTCACTTTAAAGGGACACTATAGTCACCAGAACAACTACAGCTTATTGAATTTGTTCTGGTGAGTAGAATCATTACCTTTAGGCTTTTTGCTGTAAACACGGTCTTTTCAGAGAAAATGCAGTGTTTACATTACAGCCTAGTGGTAACTTCACTGGCCACTCCTCAGAAAGCTGTTAGAGATCCTGCCTAAAATGCATCCAAACATTGTGTGTTCACCCTCTGCATGCAGACATTGAACTTTCCTCATAGAGATTCATTGATTTAGTTCATCTATATGAGGAGATGCTGATTGGCCAAGGCTGTGTTTGAATTGTGCTGGCTCTGCCCCTGATCTGCCTCTTTGTCAGTCTCAGCCTATCCTATGGGGAAGCATTGTGATGGGATCAGGCTACCACTTCTGCAGATGTCAGCAGGCAGTGGGCAGGTCTGTAGGAAACAGGGACAAAGTAAGCAGCTGCAGACTTGAATACAAGTAAGATTTTACTATATTTAGGGAAGCATGAGGGGACCAGGGTGGCTAGATGGTGGTTTTAACCCTATAGGGTCAGGAATACATGTTTTGTGTTCCTGACCCTATAGTGTTCCTTTAAATAAGTAGCTTCGCATTAAGAACATTTAGTGAAAAAGATAAGTATTTTTTTCATTCTGGTTAATGAAAGGGGCGCTACTGATAGGCTTGCGTGTCAGCTAAAACTATATGGAAGTGGAGGGGGGAGATGACGAGTGCTGGACTGAAGACTTTGGGGTGAAACTGTGAATTGAAATTAGGATGAAAATTGTCACATTTGAGGAGGTGGGCAATTACTGTGCAGGGATACAATAGTCAAATAGGGAGTTTAGTAACAGACAGAAGGACAAACTAACTTATGTGTATCCTCACTGTGTGTCCTCTTCCTCTACTGCAGGCTGTTTTGCTTCCTTTAGCTCAGCGCAGTCACTGTGCTTAGTGGCAA
This sequence comes from Pelobates fuscus, assembly GCF_036172605.1. NCBI lineage: Eukaryota > Metazoa > Chordata > Amphibia > Anura > Pelobatidae > Pelobates > Pelobates fuscus. The sequence goes on from NC_086318.1 coordinate 298,369,731, forward strand.
AGTAGAAAAGGCATTTTCTGAAAGTGGGAAGGCACTGCTAAAGGTGCAAGATTATGATTCAGAAAGCTGCAAACTGATTTTGAGCTCAAAATCAATCATATGCATTAAAGTTGTATTGGTACCTATACTGTCCCTTTAAAATGTTTGCTTTTTTCCCCACTAGGTTGTTAAGCGTTTTATGCTGTAACCTCGATACATTACTGCTTTTGGAATCACAGTATAAAGTGTCAGATGTGCTCCTAAATTCTCAAAAGGAAAATGCTCTGGAATCCTCTACAGGTGTAGAGTAAGTCACTAAAAATGAAATGTATATGTAACAGTTTTTCCAAAATATTTTTTTTTAGGATCTGTTTGATAATTTAAAATCATTTATGTTTCTAAATGTGCAACATTGCCCACAATATGAAATTGCATGCCATTTGTTCTGTTTCATTTTTGTTTTATTTATTAAGATTTAAAAAAAAAAAAGAAAACAAAATTGTGAGACAATGTTAAAACAAATATAGCATTACTGATCGGTTTAAATATGGTCTTTATTATTATTGGTATGAAGTGAAAGAGACAGTAACTACAAACAATAATTTTACATAACAGTGAGACCATGTCAGATTAATATAGTTATACATATTGGTCTGGTAAAAACTTCAGTCTAACATAACATTATGATGGTTCAATATACTAAGCTCAATCAAGTTATCCTTAACACATTAATGCACTACATTAAACATTATATATTGAATGTGCCAGTGCAGTGTGCCCAGCACTGGTAAAGTAAAGCACTTACCAAATGTACTGTAGTCAAACCCAGGCTTGCTGGGGCTTGCTAGAACTTGCTAGAACAAGAGAATGTGCCATCTGGCAGCATAGTGTAGCAGGCGTAACAAAGCAAGACCAGCAAAAAGTGGAGCTTGTTTTGTAGTATATTGAAACCTAATCCAGATTTGGTAGAGCACATGGTTTATATCTAGCATACACAGACACATGCACACACTCACACTCACACATATGTATATATACATATACAACAATATACATATAAATACACCCAAAAGCCCACATATATGTACCTGCACACCTACATATACATCCACACACAAGCACCAATACATGTACCTATAAACATACAAATGGGCCTACACATACATTGACCCATATAGGTGTATATGTACACATACACCTATTCATATATACAAATGTGTATACACACTTATACCTACACACACAAATATATATATATATATATATATATATGCATACCCATGCACATGAACTCATATACACAAATAAAAATGCACAGTCACAAATATAAGCATACATGCATAAGAGTATGGGAAAGCATTGATCTATACATAGTACTTTGTATATAGATAGAAAATCCACAAAGCAGGTAATTCTGGAAGCCCATAATTACAGGAATGGGAACTCTCACAGAACAGATCTCAGGACTGGTAGAAAATACCAAGGGAACTGGCTAGTCAGTATAGTTTACTCTGAACCCAGAAGAACACTCTGTCGTTAATACAGAATACTTTGTGTCAAATGCAACAAGTGTTATGATCTTTTTTGATCCTCACAGTGGCTAGTATACAGACATAGCAAGTACTACTGCTCTGCATAAACAGGGCCGGACTGGGGATACAAAGCAGCCCTGGAAAAAAAATCTATGCCAGCCCCATAAGTCATTGTGCTATGTAGGGTGTATATATATATATATATATATATATATATGCAATTGAAATAGTTGGCTGCACTCTCGGATTTCCTTAAAACGTAACTTTTATTTAAATATTTAAGAGAAGATCAACGTTTCATCCCCTCTTGTGGACTTTCATCAGGATCATGATGAAAGTCCACAAGAGGGACTGAAACGTTGATCTTCTCTTAAATATTTCAATAAGTTACGTTTTAAGGAAATCTGGGAGTGCAGCCAACTGTTTCAATTGCCTGGATACTGGAACCCAGGTAATGCACCCGGTCACACAACTTTGAAGCCTGAGTGCAAGGTACAACAGCTTTTATATATATACATTTCTTCTTCTAATTCAAAATATTAGTTATTTCAGGGTAATTAAATTATACAGTAAGGCATACGCACATGCAGACACAGACAATCTTACTGATGCACACAAATAGGCTCATTGACAGACACTCTCAATGACACACACAGACAAAGTTACCGGCACACACACAAATTTAGTACAGACAAACTCTGATACACACACAAGCTTACTACAGACAAGCTTACTGTCACACACACATGCTCACTACAGACAAGCTCACTGATGCGCCTACACTCTCCACACACACACAAACTCACTAGCAGGCGCACACACACAGAGGCTCCCTCACTAGCAGATGCGCGCGCACACACACACACACACACACACACACACAGAAGCTCGCTCACTCACTAGCAGATGCACACACACAAAGGCAGATAGTCACTGACACCGAGGCAAACATCCACACATACAGAGACAGGCAGACAGTCACTGACACTGAGGCAAACATCCACACATACAGAGACAGGCAGACCGTCACACACACAGGCAGACTGTCACACACACACAGTCACACACACATGCAGACCGTCACACACACAGGCAGACAGTCACAGGCAGACAGTCACACACACAGGCAGACAGTGTCACACACACAGGCAGGCAGAGTCTCACACACACAGGCAGACAGTCACACACACAGGCAGATAAAGCCACGCACACGCAGACAGTCACACGCAGGCAGTCACACACACACCCAGGCAGACACATGCGCAGGCAGACACACACACGCGTAGGCAGTCACACACGCACAGTCACACACACACAGGCAGTCACACACAGACACACTGACCTGCTTCTTACCTCCACATACCTTGGAGCTCCTGGAGGCTGGTTGTTGGGGAAGCAAGGACTCCTTCCTGCTTCTCATGCTGCAGTCAGCCAGGCCTCCGCCGCACAGCAAGCTCCGCCGCACGCTAAGCCCCGCTCCCGCCGCACACTAGGCTCCGCCCCACCGCAATTTTTTTTTTTTTAATGATCCCGGACGGCCATGTGTGAGCTGTGCCGGCCGCCTGGCTCCCCCTGCTACCATGGGACCCTGTGCGGCCACACAGCTCACACATGGCCGGCCGGGGTCACAGGAGCCTGATCACTGAATGGGGCTGTCAGCCCAGCCCCAGGTGCCGCGGCTCACCGGGAAATTTCCCGGTATCCCGTTGGGCCAGTTCGGCCCTGTGCATAAACATAGGGCTGTATCTTTCATCATTACTCCCATCCCCTCCATTCAATCCACCACACCCAGTCCAAACTTACCTACTCTCCCCCCATCCAACTAAGTCACTTAGGTGGTACTTTATGTTTACTTATGTTTGGTGATTTTTTTAGTTTCATGTTTCCAATAAAGGTATACATTGTATATGATATTTTTATTCATTATGGATCCTTCTGTGTCCTCTTGGCTTTAGGTCACTTGGACATTTTTGTACTTATTCATGTGGAATTAAAGGGTTATCCCCTAAGTTCGGATGTCTATACACACCATATAAGTCTCTTTTTGGAATTTTCTTATTTTGAAATATAGTTATGCTGCTGTAGACAATTTCTGCCTAACGTTTATGTTTTCAATTTTTCTAGTATAGTTGTATTCTTCTCACAGTTCTATGTGATTTTTTTTTTTTCTGCTCACACTAAATGGAAAATGGAAAAAGCTGGACCAGAGCTTAATCCTTAAATCCTAATGCATCCAATTTCTCTTTTCAATGCTGCTAGGTATTCTGTGAGCTGAGATTTATACCATTATTCCCTCAATTAAATTCAACCCTTAATTCATTGATAAAGCAAGTTCAATTCATGTTAAGATTGAACCGTTTAAATCACAGTGACTTAGGGAAGGTAGTTTACTTTTTTTTTTTTTACATTTTCTATTTAACATTTCTATGCCATACTGTTACTGGATTGAATGATACCTCAATGACGATGCATTTTAAATTACTTCAATTTATAACAGTCATTTTGCTGTTTCAACATCACAATCCTCCCATGTTTGCCAATACGTGTTTATAGTGGCATAATGAGAAGTCTGCTTCGTGCTATGCATTCTCTGAGAAATCAAAATGACTTTTTCATTATTTTGATGTTAATGGTCACAATTTTTAATCAGTACTTCGATTTCATTCAGGTGAATGGTTAAAAAGACATGTATTGGAGAATGAAGAGGGGGTGCTATGGGGAAAGCTAGATAATAAGTAATCTGTGATCTGACATCACAAAATCAAGGTATTGTATTTTCATCACAATCAAGGGTTTACTGCAGATCATTGTCTATAAACCGCACAATTCTGTGATAACTTCTATAAAATATATTTTTTATAATGCACTTCATTTTTGCCATTAGTAACTTTGTCCAGCACTAGTTTGAATGGACTAATGCAATGGAATGTGGAGAAAATAGGAAACGGCCTGCATGGGTATGAGAGGGGCGTGAAGCCAGAGGAATGTTTAATACATATGTGTTTGTGGCTGTTTGGGATTATTTGCCTCCCTTTAAAAAAATAAAAAGTTAAAGTCCTCTTTCATCCATTGCTGCAGCTGCTAGATCATAACTTGGATGATCACCAGCTCATTCCAATGTTTATCCATTGAGAGGCATTTGGGACAGCAGTCATTGTGCTGTACTACCTAGATCCTGTTCATAGTAAAACAATATTCTGATGCTTCGCTATGATAAAGTTTAGCTGTATTCTCCCAGCATGTATGATGATTGTTACGGCAAGGGTGCACAATTTACTACTGCACTATGGAATATTGTCCTTTAATGTAATTTGTGTAGTGCATTAAGGACCTGCCGGCCTGGCAGAGATGGTATTGTCAATGTCAAAAGGGGTTAATTTGATTGTATGGAGGTCAAAAGCGGTTACATCTTTTGAAGCTGGGACCCCTACAGCGGTCAGATGACAGAAGGGGTAGTGTGAATGGAAATGTGATTTACCATATGGATGTGAATTAATCAAGGCTCTGCAGGTTGTGTATTGTACACTTTTAAAAGCCTGAATGTCTAGCTGGCTTCAGCCATTTGGCTGTACCTTGTAATTGATGAGCCAATCTCTGTGATATATTAATGGCCATTAGCCTTGTTCCAGTATCATATGCAAAGGAAGGAAAAAACATTTATATTTACCCCACAGAATAATAATTAAGCCTCATTTTTGTTATATTTGGAATGTGACAAGCGCCATCTTCTAAACAAGCCCAAACATGAGTGGCCTAACTTGACCATAGGGGAAGGAATAGTGATGTCCGCCATATTGGGTCACAAATATGGCATACAACATCTCTATAGAATGGGAAAAAATAAAAAATTCACAGATGCAATTATTATTTCTGTGGCAGGATCATAAGAGAAGATAGAGCCAAATGTTTCCATTTGGATTAATGTGTATCTGGACACAAGGGGGTGATGACTTAGTGTCTCTATAGACACACCTTAACTGGGTGAGGCATGGTAATCAACAGGGTATATCTCTAATGAGACTGAAGTGGGCAGAGTACTTGGTTAGGGTCAATATCTAATTTTGAAGAAAGTCGCCATCTTTCCTACCAGAGACCCCCTGGGGCAGAAGTCTTACTTTGAAGAGCTGATTTGCTTATTTGCTATATTTAGAAGAAGAAAAACTGCCACAACAAGAGGTACAAAGGTTGAGAGGGTAGTGGGTGCATGGAATAGCCTTCCAGCTGAAGTGGGGTAGAGGTTAACACCGTGAAGGAGTTTAAGCATGTGTGGGATAGACATAATGCTACCCTAGCTATAAGATAAGGCCAGTGACTAATGAAAGTATTTAGAAAATTGGTCAGACTAGATGGGCCGAATGGTTCTTATCTGCCCTCACACTCTATGTTTTTAAACTCTTATATCAGTATTATTTAACTTTTATATTTTGTTTATAAGCAAGATCATAAGGCTATCCCACTTTCTTTTCATTGCAGGAAGTTTATCATTGATGCTCTGTCAGTTGAGCGGAACCATACCCTTGTCCGAATGAATGTCATTGGGGGCCCCCATGAACGCATTTTGCCTCCCAGAGCTTTGCTTCAGGTAACCATAATTTATTACTAAATCCTTTACATTTGTGCAGGCAGTACATCTATATCAGCTGATTATACTATAGTAGAGGAGGTAGACTGTTAGTTGTTAGTACTTGGAAAAATAAATATTTTCCATCCAAATGCATACACACAAAATAATTAGTCAGCAGTGATATTATCTCTGGTGGACTAACAAAGGATTACATAAAGACACCTTTCTGTGCAGACATGTCACTGCATGGGAACTTGCAGTGATTGTGGTTCCTAAAAGTTGACTCAGGACTTAAAATGGGATAATTTTGGTATCTGTTGATTGTAATCCTTTAAAAAGACACTCTAGGCCAGGTATAGGCTACCTTCTGCACTGCAGATGTTTTGGACTACATCTCCCTTGATGCTTTGCCAGCATTATGGGTGGAAGTGCATTAGGGGGGTTGTAGTCCACAACATCTGGAGTGCTGAAGGTTGCCTATCCCTGCTCTAGGCACTATACTTACTTTATCTCATTGAACTGGAGTCCCCTGGCACTGTCCCTCCATTCTATGTTTAAAAAGTTTTAAGCAGTTAGCACCGAATGAGGATACCTGAACACCCAGAGCTTGGCCCCAACAGGAGATTGGGCCAAGGCACAGTTTAAACACTTTCTTAGTCATACCAGCAATGGGCAGCAATAGACTGAGAGCTATCAGCGGACACTCTTAGCTAGTCACCGCTGCCCATTGCTGCTCAAACTAAGAGACCACTCTTAGGTCCAGCAGCAAAGAGTGAATGGGTTGATGGGGCCTCTTACATAGTTACATAGGCTGAATGGAACGCATGGAAGTAAACGGTAGAATGCAAGAGGAAGTTGTCATTGGAAGAAGTTGCACAGAAGTTCTTATTGAAACACTTTTGGCATCTGCGAACTGTAATCACAGGACAAACCACAACTGTGTGTCAATCAGGAGGAAGCGATGGGCGAAAAGCACCCTAAAAGGAACCAATCCAGGAATATGGAAGAAGGGCACAAGTTATACCATCAATGAACAGTATTGATTAGCCCTGGGAAGGGAACTGTAGGGGAGAGAGCTGTTTTTGGTGTTGACTGTTTGTTTTATGGTAATGGTCCATGAGGAAATTCTTTTAAAAGAACGAAGCACATAGGACCTGCTATTGTTTTATTTGTTTCATTTATTTGTTTTATACATGTTTTTAATTCTTTATTGCCACACCAATGCAAAGCAACTTACTGCCTACCTAGCTGGATCACTAAATCTGGTTTCTGAATTGAGTGATCAGAAGGAAAGAGGAGGCTTTGGTCCTTCACTATTATGAGGGGAGGCACTTTTGAAGCGATTTAATACTTCACATTTATGTGAGTTCTACCAATAAAGTGCCCTTTATTCCATTGTATGAAAGTATCACACTATGTTTTGGTAATTTTCCATTTCTAAAAATACAGCTGTTTTCCATTTTTATATAAAAATATATATACTTGGGGGGCGGGGCCTGACAGCCAAGATGGCAGGACGTGCTTTCTGAGGGCTCCTGCTCCTGCAGGCACAAAAACGAGCATCCTGCACACCCAAACTGGGCCAGCCATGCAGAGAGCCCACAAAACAACACAGGACCCCAACAAAATGATGCCCGTCCTGCATACGCCTGTCCCGGCCACGCGGCCTACTCTGGAGCGGAGCCTGAGGCCTGGAGGAAGCGGCCGATCCTCCGGCACAGGACCTGCTCACAAGCAGCGTTCCTACACCGCCCAGCCGCCCCCCCCCCCTGGACCGGCAGGGGATATCCCGGTCCTCGTGGGGGCTGACCACCCCTGCAACACGACCCTCTCAAGCAGAAAAACAAGCAGCCAAGCGAGACAGTGGGGGCCCGAGCAAGATGGCGGCGCGGAAGCGCCCGAAGACAAACGGCACCCTCACCACGCCACCTACGAACACCCTGGAGTTCTTCGACAGGCTATGGGCCAAACTAGGTACCAGGCTCTGCACCAAGGGACAATATCTCCGCCTGATCTGGAGAGGACTGGCGGCATGGCTTCGCCCGGCCATCCGGCGCCAACTACACAGTCACTTACCCAGGGCGGCCTCCAATCACAAAAAAAGCCGGAGACCAGAAAAAGCAACGTACCCCTTAAGCTCCGACACCCTCGCAAATACCGGAGCGAGTCCGCCAAGCCTGCCCGACACGACCGTCACCCGAGAACGCCAGAGACATCTGAACAAACATACCGGTCCCCACACGCATGGACCAGCACCGCCAGCCACATAGCCCACCGCAGACCAGCACAGCTCTCTGCCAGACATCAGCGGGGAGCCCCTCCAGACCCCGCGGGAGCCAAATCACGGCCGCAGCACCAATTTTCCCACGGCAATTGGCCCCACTATCAAGCCTCCAGAGTTGGCATTGGCTAAACCACGGACAGCACCGAAGGCGGACTATGAACCTATAGTAGCCTAAATGCCTATACATGTGGCTGAATACGAACACACGGACCTAAAGGGTCAGCTAATAACTATTGAGCACCTGTTTCATGTCATAACCAATTCAAAGTTGCCAGCTATAGAGCCTTGTTTCACAAACTGTTTTAGTTGATTTCACTACGCAAGGGCCTTAGCTTAAATGTCTCTGAGATCTCTAGTATGGGCCATACCGCACGAAATGCAACACTGAGCTGAGCCACTAGGGGGCTCCACTGTAATTCAACTAAACTAAACTCTGGCTCAACAGGTATCATGATTCACTTTTATTATTTTTAAGCTCTAGTTTTTGATTATAATTTGCTCGCTAAACTTGCCTTTCTAACTATCTTAAATAAGCCTATGACCCTACGACCTTACAGTCAAGCTCACACTTAGTTAAATGTTTAACACCCCGTTTCAATTTTGGCTTACAGCTGAGTCTTCAACTAAGATGTATTACGTGTAACATGTCTGCTTAACTTAGAATCGGGACTACCTTAAATGTTTCTGCCTAGCATCTGACACAGCATATTACCCTGCGTAGAAAACAAAAGCGTTGTTTATATATGTTATGTTTATCTCAAACTCTCTAAGCGATGTACACCTTTACTGTTCATGTCCTTACTTAAAAATTGTGTGCAAGATCTCAGGTTTACCCCTATGTTCAAACTATGCCTAACGCGCTAGAGGACTGCCTTTGGGGTACCTCATAAGCAAATGTTATAACTATGCACACTTCAAAAATAAAGAATAAAAAAATATATATATATATATATATGTACTTTATATTGTGCCCTATTCACTTACATGGGATCTGTTAAACAGCAAAAGGCAATGATGTCATAGAACAGAAAAAAATTAAGGACTATTGATAATCTAACTTAGTTACATGGCAATATAAGACTCAAGTGCATAAAGGTTTCCCACAAGTTTGTTTCTCGTGTTGATCTAAAAAGAGACAGAAAACACAATTTTTAGAATAGGATTTTTTGTAGTGTGTGTGTGTGTGTGTGTGTGTATATATACACACCATTCTAAATTGAACAAGCTCACATTTTCTAGCCTGTCTTCATAACTAAAATCTTCCATTCCCTTCGTTAATGTTGTATCTAATATTTTTTTCAGTTTCATATAATTCTTTAAAACTGCCTAAAATTTCACCACATTATTTGTATAGAACACTTTTGATTAATCCATATGCTCTAGTACACTTCTCTGCTTAACCTACATAAAGTTACAGCATTTAAGATTTGTTCTTCAAACATTTTTATATATATATATATATTTTTTGACAATTTTTATTTTCTTTTTCAGTTCAAACTTGGGATACAGTAGAAAAAGGGGAGGGGGGGGGGGGGGACATCACATAATCACGTTGTACATGTCATCCATTTTTACATAGTACATTAGTTCACATGGACATCTGTTATGGTCTCACTTGTTTCCCCCAGGTTCTGGAACCTGCTTAGATGCCTCTCTTCTATGCACCTCTGCCTTTGGTCCCTATCTAGTGTCCTCATATTTCCCTGTACTAGTTGAGTGCGTGCTCTCGTTTCTAGCGTAATGTTCTAACGTTCTGAGCCCTCCACAACTCCCAGGTAGGGTGTGGAAGGGGGAAATGGGGTTGGGGGGGTGAGTTTGGCATACCCGCTCTTCCTACCGGTTTCGTGCTGTACATATCATTCTGTGTGCTACCTTCTCTCTGTTTGTCTGCGGATTCTCTGCCTATTCTCTTTCTCCCCATAGGGACCCATTTCAATGGTCTCCCTATCGCCCCATGGGGGTCGCTTACGTTATGTCCTTATAAGTTTTTATGGAGGGCAGATACTGTGTCTTATGGGTTAGTCTCTGTCCCTGTTCTCCCTGGTCGTGTTTATGGCTTCCCACCTAAGTTTTGCTTCCTCAAACATGAGGGTGTTGCCTTGGTTTTACCTGGCCACATGTTCATAATGTAGGTTGGTAGTGATTTTGCCCATGTATGAGAATCACATCTATCCTCGAGTACGTGTTATGGACATGTGAGAAGTGGGTGTATACCCGCTCCGAGGTGTGGGATACTCCCCATGTATCATAGTAGTGGTGTAGCGAGAGGAGTTTCTGCAGCTGTTTACATTGTCTGTGGAGTGAAATAGCTCAGTGGGCTAATGCATCAGCAGAATCTGTTCTAACCCTTGGGTCGCAGGTTCAAATTCCGGCAGGGTTGACTCAGCCCTTCATCCTTCCGAGGTAGATAAAATAAGTACCATTAAATTGGGTGATAGTAACAACCCCTGGATGTTGGGCTAAGGTAACATCCCCAGGACGTACTTGGAAACCAGAGTAATCTGAATGTACCTTTCCTGGTTAAATACTTTGTTATTATTATTTTATACCTTGGGCTGTAATGTGAAACGTTAATGTCTAGTTTTGGATCCCAGACATGATTAAAGTCACCACAAATAATTGATACCCCTTGTTGTATCGTATGCAATCTTTGTAGCAGATCTCGTAGGAACGTTCCTTGCAGTGTATTGGGTGAGTACATATTAGTGATTGTATATGTCATGTTGTTAATGGTGCATTTTAGTATTAAATATCTCCCATTTGCGTCTATTTCTGTGGAGCTCATGGTAAATGCTACCTGCTTAGAGATCAGTATAGATGTCCCCTTGGACTTAGTGGGGGATGTCGCGTGGTATTGGTGTGGGTAATCTGTCACTGATGGTGAAACATAATTGTCAGTTCTGTAATGCGTGACGTCCGCATCTGTGTTTCAGAGTTCTCTATAAAGTTGGTGTCTCTTAACCGCTAGGTTTAACCCTCTTACATTTAAAGAATAGATTTTCATGGGGGTTTATACCCTATGTATTTGGTAAGGGTCATACCAAAAGGTAAGTACCAGTACGGGGGGTTCGCTCGCCCCAGCAGCATCAAGTCGAGTGACCTTCCGCTAGTAAGGGGTTGGATTCGGGCATACCTCACTCGCCAAGTTGGGGGTGGTTGGGTCATATGGGGTACATAGCAGTATTGTGGAGCCACTGGGCGTGGCCAGCTGTATGGACGTTCAGTAGGTACCTGGGAGGGGGTGTGGGTTGTCTGGTCCCAGCTAAACCGGGGGGGTCGGGGAACATGGTAATAACAGAGATAGCAAACAAAACAGAAACAACTGGTGTGCCATATTCGGCTTAAGTACCGCTTGGTACCTTTAAGGGTGGAAGTATTAGCTCCCTCCCGGTGGGGTGCATTGCATAACTTTGTCATAACATTTATCATGGCTTTTTAACAGTTAGACGATACCCCATGGTCGTTATGTCAGGACCAGTCTCTCAACAGTCTCTTGGTAAAAACCCGCAGGTCCATTGCAATCGTGATACTGTCTTTCATGTTGTTTTTTTTTTTTTTTAATTTTCTCCAGTCCGTGGAAGTATTGTTTGGCCTCTGCGGGCTGCGGCGTTAGCTTGATTCTGTCAGTCCCCACCGTTGTAGCATGCGGGCCCCTTCTTCTGGCGTGTTGATAGCTGTCACCTTTCCTCCTCTGGACACCAGGACTTTCACCGGGTATCCCCAGTGGTATGGCAACTTGTTGAACCTGAGCTGTTCTGTAACACTTTTAAATTCTCTTCTTCTTTTGTGTGAATGTTGATATGTCCGCAAACACCAACAGCCCTCCATATGGGTCTGGAAGTTTCTTCTTCGCACAGCTTGTCTGAAACACTACTTCTTTCACGTGGTAATAGTGCATTTTTATGAGAACGTCTCTTGGGGTGTCCTGGGGTAGGAAGCTGGGTTTGGCTGTTCGGTGGTATTTGTCCATGAGTAGCAGATCCTGTGATATGTCTGGCGCCAGCGTTTTGAGTAGGCCGGTCAAGTATGCTGCCAGTTCTGTGTGACCCACTTCTTCCCCCACCCCCGCGAATGCACAGGTTGTTGCGGCGGGCCTTGTCTTCCACGCTAACTTTATCTCATATACTTTTGGTTGTGCAGCCCTGCCATCTCCTCCTCCATTTCTTTATGTGCCTCAGTCAGCTCCGCTATTTTAGTTTCTGTCCCAGCAGTTCTCACCTCCAATTCTCTTAGATCTTTATGTAGTGCTCCAATTGTGGCTTTGAAGCTGTTCTCTATCCTTGCAGACATCTCTTCCAACAATGTCCGCAGCATCTCCTGTGTGAGACGAGTTTCACCGTCTTGGTTAGTGTGCAGCTGTTCTACTGCCTCCTCGGCGCCATCTTGGGCTTCTTCCTGCAGCGAGGCCTGCTTCCCCTGCGGAGTCCGTGAGGCAAAAAATACACTTTTTTCTGCCTTATCGGCTTGCCTCTTCCCTTTTGCCTGTGACATAGTTGCTTGGGATATATGGTGCCCCCGTTTATTTCGCGGCTTTATCGCCAAATTGCACCTTTGTGGGTCTCGTCGGAGCGGAGCGCTCAGCACGTGTCCGCTCAGTACTGCCGCCAGGACACGCCCCTTCTTATTTTATTTTAATACTATGATATTGAATTGTTTTTCAATCCAAATTTAGAAGCATGAAATGATAAGGAAATTACAAGGTTTTTTAAACTGGGTAACTTGAAACAATATGTGTATGTCCCTGTTGACAATGTGTGTTTCCTCTTGAACTATGGTTATCAAGTGTTGAAAAGCATAATCTAGGTAACCCCTTTGCATCTATTGCTATGATGACAGTGAAAATATATTACATGTCCCTTGATGCTTAGCCTGTAAAATATCTATATGGGGTTGGGATGCTGATTCAAAACCTTATGGTGGCTGCACATTTGACAGGGAGTTGTTGTGACCAAGGCATAGAACTTGAATCTGAATTAAAAAAATATATATTTATTTCACTACTAGCCTTTAAAGGGACACTATAGTCACCAGAACAACTACAGCTTATTGAATTTGTTCTGGTAAATAGAATCATTACCTTCAGGCTTTTTGCTGTAAACACTGTCTTTTCAGAGAAATTGCAGTGTTTACATTACAGCCTAGTGATAACTTCACTGGCCACTCCTCAGATGGCTGTTAGAGATCCTTTCTGGGTCATGGCTGCCTAAAATGCATCCAAACATTCAGTATCTCCTCCCTCTGCATGCAGACACTGAACTTTCCTCATAGAGATTAATTGATTCAATTCATCTCTATGAGGAAATACTGATTGGCCAGGGCTGTGTTTGAATCATCCTGGCTCTGCCCCTGATCTGCCTCTTTGTCAGTCTCAGCTAACCCTATGGGGAAGCACTGTGATTGGATCAGTCCACCACTTCTAATGATGTCAGTAGACTGCTTGTTTTTCTGAGTCTAACAACATACAGTATACAGTAAGATTTTGCTATATTTATGGAGGCCGGTCACACACAAAAAAATATGTACGGGTTTATTCCCTAAAGTGAGAATTCAAAGGGAATTTCAAATTTAAGGTCAAAATAGCTGAACTGGAAACGTTCTCTAAGTCTTGCTTTTAGTTTGGCAACCCTGCCTTCAATTTCACTTTGAATTCTCACTTTAGTAAAAAACCCAGACAGAGTAAGAAACATGCTGTTGGGTATACCACAAATCCACAACAGGACAATGACCTGAACATCTTAAGGGCTTATGTAGTCATCTGTGTATTATTCCTGTCTGCCCAGAATGTAGGCAGAAGATTTGCTGAATTTCGAAAGATGTTCTGATTAAAATAAAAGGGTATCATCTGAAAGCATTTTGTGTTAGATTTAATGTCAGTAATACATTTATTGTGTAGTATTGCAAGACATCATATAATTTCATTGCAGAGGTAATGTTACAGCATAATTTAATGTATAGTTCATAAACATATAAAGTGGATGCACGCCACAGACAATGCCCCCACCACAAGCAAAATTTGAAATTAGAACAGAGCTTTACAACTGAAATTAAGGAAATGATGAACAGAAAGTTGTCGAAGTTGTAATAAAATCTGACTAATGCATTTTATTTTCATTTCTTATTGGAAAGCTTAGTTTAGAAAATGCACCGTGCATGCAGTCAGGCTAGTGATTATTAACAGAATATGAAAGGCATGAGAGTAGATACAACAAAAGCTAATCGGTTAACCACAGAACAATTAGGGACTTCCAAAGTGTTTCTTTGTTTAGAATTTTTTTTTCTCAGCCAAGCAGCAAAATTGTTTTATTTATATGTTTGAAATAGTATTATTTTCAGTTTTACACCTATGTTGATGACATTTCTAAGACAAACATTGATAAGTTTCTTGAATGACAAAATACAACATGTTAACAATACTAAATGTGGAGACTTGTAAATGTAAGCACTACTGTTTGTGTCCCCCCCCCCCCATTTTTCATTTGTATTCTTTTATTTCTGTATTCCCCTTATATTGGTTTTGAAATATGACAAAATTAAAATTGTCAAATTTAAATAGTATTATTTTTGTAAAATTCTATTGTTATAAAACAATATAGATAAAAGTGCATGAAGTGAGATTAATACAGAATTGATTTTAAGATTGGTTGAAATCAGTGACATACTGAGGGCAGAGGGGTTGTCTGCATGTGCAACCCCTTCCCACTAGAGAAGGCAGCTACCTGCTCTGCAGCTGCCCTCAAACTGACAGTGGAGTGTGCCCTGTATCCGAGCCGGTATAAGATTTCTCTCTAGTTCTGGCATCAGTGGAGAGCTCCAAGGAGACTGCTCCCTGCAATAACCCACTGGACAGTAGGGAGGAACGTCTGCTCCAGCTCCCTTTTAAGGGAAGAGCAGGGAGGCTGGGTGCACTTTACTTTAAAAATAAATAAATAAGAGTGTGTTTGTGTCTATGTGTGTGTATGTATATCAATGTGTGTTTGTGTACATGAACATGTGTGTGTTTTAGTCTGTGTGTTTGTGTCCATGTGTGCTTGTGTATGAGTCTTTGTAATTATATCAAAATATGTGTCTATTTATGTGTCCACGTGTGTGTGTATGAACGTATGTGTGCACATGAATGTAAGTGTTGGGTGCACATACATGTGTATGTCTGAATGTCCAAATGTGCGGATAAATTCCATAACAAAAGTGTGTGTGTGTGTGGATATATATATATATATATATATGGCAACGGCACAATGACGCGGACACGCTACTTCCGGTTTCGGCATGTTCGCACATGCGCACACGGAAGCGGGAGACGCCGGGCGCCTGAATACACAGGTGGTAAGTGTTTTTAATTTGTTTAACAAGTCTGTTTAGCTATATATAAGTGGTTTTTTGTATATGTAATAGTTTTGTGAGCTGAGTTGGTCCTGATGAAAGCCACTGATGTGGCTGAAACGTTGACAAAGATGACAGCAACTATATTTTAACAATATGGAATAAAGAAGAAATGTTTTAATCCTAACAACAGACCGTGAGTGCAAGCCTTTATTTTTTGAGATTTTTTATATATATATATATATATATATATTGTGACAGAGTGTTGGGGATGGTGGTCAAGGGTGTATATCTGGCACCCAGACTTTTGCGCAGCCACTATCCTGACATGTGGTTAAGCACATGCAGCCCCAGGGAAAGTTAAGGTTAACCCCTTAACGCCGTTACGACGTACCATGCCGTCCTGCATTAAATGGGCTTTAAAGCCGTTGCGACGGCATGGTACGTCGTAACGGCTTGCAGCCCCAGGAGGCGAGTTGTACTTACCTCCGCCGCAATCCTCTTCTGGTTGGCTGCCTGACAGCCCAGGCAGCCCCCCTCCGGCAAATGAGGCCCCCGGTTGTATAGGTTGTAGACTGAGGATTTCCATCTGCCCAATCTTTTAATAATATGCACTGGAGTGTCAGTGTTGAAGGAGACCGAAGCTGCCCCTATTCTAAATGAAAGACCCGAGACATGTATACAACCCAATCTTAGGAGTAGTGTTCTGATGTAGAAGATGAATTTAGCCGTAGTCAGAGGGATTCAGTGAGAGTAGTGGTGAAATGTGTGTGGCATGACTGAGTGTGGGTAAGTAAGAGTCAAGTATTTTAACTGGGCACTAGTTCTAGGTGGGATAAAGTGGTATAGTGGATGGATGAGTAGTTTGGTTCATTTTAGAGGTTTGTAGAGAAAGTATATAGTGATCATGATTTTTAGCGATATCCAATATTTTTAAGGTGGTCCCAGTGCCACCACTCATATCTGGTGTCACAATAGCTTGCATTTAAAAAACCAACAACTTTTTTGACTGTAATATAATAGCAGTCAGTTTCCTTCACACGTGTGCGTTTCAGGGCCTCCTAGGGCACAGTGTCATACCAGTGCAACTCATATCTGGTGTAACAGAAGTGTACATTAAAAAAAAAAAACTAGAAATTTGACTGTGAAATAATAGCAGTCAGTTTCCTTCACACGTGTGTGTTTCAGGGCCTGCCAGGGAACAGTGTCACACCAGTGCAACTCATATCTGGTGTAACAGTAGTGTACATTTAAAAAAAAATACAGGGGACTTGTTGTCACCTTTCGGGGACCCTTGGTGTTGTACGTTGCTGGGTGGAGGAAGAGACCTTCAATGACATCAGTGAGGACAAGGGACGGGGCATGGCTAGCTTGGTATCCAACCTTGTGCAAATGGGGAGTTTGCGGTTGTGCAAATGGACTGTTTGCGGTTGTTTGCGATGCGTTGAACGGGGAGTTTGGTCTGTCACTGTGAAGCGTGCGTAACCCTTACACTACCTGATCGATACAACATCATACCTGATGTTTTAAAGCACGTTATTCCAAACAATTTAGGAATGTTAGGTGATTTATGCCCTTTATGGATTAAAACCAGACTCTGCATCAACTATGTAATTTTCCATGGGAGTTTTGCCATGGATCCCCCTCCGGCATGCCACAGTCCAGGTGTTAGTCCCCTTGAAACAACTTTTCCATCACTATTGTGGCTAGAAAGAGTCCCTGTGGGTTTTAAAATTCGCCTGCCTATTGAAGTCTATGGCGGTTCGCCCGTTCGCGAACATTTGCGGAAGTTCGCGTTCGCCGTTCGCGAATGGAAAATTTTATGTTCGCGACATCACTAATGATTAATTAATTTGCCATTCATGTAAATGACTAGTGGGTGTGTTATGTAGCTTTATAGAAGAACTACAACTAAAAACTGAAAAGTTGGTACATGTAATCTATTTGTACGTCTTACATTTTGCTCAATGTTCCATTTAAA
The DNA here is from genome assembly GCF_036172605.1 of Pelobates fuscus. Lineage (NCBI taxonomy): Eukaryota > Metazoa > Chordata > Amphibia > Anura > Pelobatidae > Pelobates > Pelobates fuscus. The sequence continues at coordinate 298,387,391 of NC_086318.1, forward strand.
TATGCTGCAAATATAAGTTCATTTCTAACTTTTTCCCCCCAAACTTACACTTTGTCTAATATATTTCATACAACACTGCACTTAATCATAATCTCTGATTAAGTGCTGTGTTGCATGAAATGTGTCAGACTACTAAACCTGTCTCTCCTGATTTCATTTTTTAATATGCTGTGTGAAAATATAACTTTTTTTTAATAACCATACTAGGTAAGCAGTCAGACTTCCACTTACTGGAACTATTTGCAAATAATTTTTGTTTTAAGTGCTGTGACTTAATTAAAAAAACAAAAACCAAATAAACAATTCATCCTAGAGCAAGTACTGCATGTCATTGTTTGTTAACCTGTAGTAATCTTTCATGCCTATATTGAAGATGTTATATCCTAGTTTAACCCCTTAAGGACACATGACGTGTCTGACACGTCATGATTCCCTTTTATTCCAGAAGTTTGGTCCTTAAGGGGTTAAGGACTAGAGTCACCCAGACAACTTAAATTCAATGAAGTGGTCCTGTAGTTTTAACTTTTCAAGACCAGAGTTAAACCTTGAAGAGTTAAACACACTTACAGCCACTGGAGGTGTTTTTGGTGCTACAACAGAGTACAACTCGATCACATGCCTTTGCAGCTCATTGGAATGTATTGGGCTCCTATGAGGCGCACTGGGTGCACATGCAGGCTCACTGCGCATGTGCATCTGGTCCCCCCATTGGACCAGTGACGATGGAGTGATTCCTCATTTATGTAGTCACGGGAGGTGGAGAGCACAGCAGAGTTGAGGGAGTCTCATCGCTAGGAAAAAGTGAGTGTTCTTTTATCAACACCAAAATTGTGCATTGGTATCAATTTTGAGTAGTGTAGTGTTTTAAAGATCATATTGTGATGATGGCAATGGTGTTTTAAATTGACCAGACAGCTTCGTGTCACACCTGTTGACAGACGTTATATTATAAATGTGTACTCAAAACTTGTCTGAAGTTCTAATGCCAGTAATTTCAAGCATTCAGACAGTTAAATGTAATCCGTAGTTGATCTAACTATAGCCCTGTCAACATGAACATTAGCAGTTTCAGAGATCAGTCTGCAGCATTCAGGAAATTAACTTAGACTATATTAGCCCTTATAAGGACATTTACCCATTTCCATGTCCATATATACATAAGATATCCGATTCAGTTGCTCCATAAAGTCTGTCCATGTTTAGTTCTAGTTAAAGTCTAATATAATATTCTTCAAAAATATTTAAGGTTATGCAGCCCTGCTAATGGTTTCATGATAGATTCTTTTCAAATGTTTTTTATTGTTTTAAATAATAATAAAAATAACAATTGTACATTTTTGTCAACATTTTTTAACAGTCAATAATGTTTAAACATTATGGTATATGGACAGTGACATAATAGCAAGGATCTTTGTTTTGGTAAATCATCAATACTATGAGTAACAACACAGAGATCATAAATGAAGAAAAATATAAAAAGTAAAACTGGGGAAAAAATGAATCAATTGCACATCTATATTGTTATATGAAATAACCAAAGTAGAGAAAGAAAGAAAAAATAACATTTTTACATCATATATATTTATATAGATACCGTATATTAAATGACAAATACGGTAAATAATGAGTCAAACATAAGTGATAAAACGGTTTTCGGTAAGGTGGAAATTTCATCAAGCTTGTACTCACTCCTCATTGCCTTCTCCCACTCAGACCAGTCATGTCTTAGAAGTACATTGGTAGCCAATGGTATTCAGAGAGCAAGTTTGCATATTTTGTTTTCAAATAAAAACATTAAAACATCTTTGATAGAGGGAATTGTAGCAAATTTCCAATACCTAGGAATGATTAATGTAGCCGAGAAAAGGAGATGGGCTAACATTATTCTTTTATGTGTTGATAAATCTTCATGGAGACGTATAAGTAAACATAATCCAGGAGTTAAATCGACAGGGAACTTGGATAGTTTTGGGCATGACCAGAAAATATGATGTAAAGTACCTGTCTGTCCACGGCCTTTCCAACATACGTTAGATGTGTAGAGGTGTAGTTGGAACATTTTAAATGGGTAGAAATACCAGCGATAAATAAATTTTAAATGAGATTCTAAGTGGGAAATGCAACGTGATATGCCTTTCAATGCAAGTAATGACTCATGCCATTCCTCCACTGTGAATACCTCACTCAGATCACCCTCTGACTTTGTTATGTATGGCAATTTCACGCCTACTTCTCCAGCAAATAAAAAGCAAAGCACATGGAAATGGTTCATTTCCGGCCAGTATCTGAAATATATATTTTTTTTAAATTTGACATTTCCAAATCCTGGTCGGAAATACCAAAGTGCTCGCTAATTTTTGTAACCAAATTTGCATGTGCAGGGGCGTCAAAAACACTTAATTGGAATTTCTTTTGTAGCTGTTCAAATGTTAAAAAATTAGAAGATAAGAAAAAATCATTAATATAACGAATTGAATGAGAGGACCAATATTCTACGTCTAATTCAGTCATAACTAGTTTTAATACTGATAGGCTCTAGGAGTGGCTCTAGACCAGACTGCAGAAGGATTCATTTTTTGAATCTAGTATATTCCAAGCCTTAATAGTGGTTTTGGTTGTAAGAAACATGTCCGCCAACCTTGTGTGCTGAGAGGGAAGCAACCATAAAATATATTGAATGCGGAGAGAGTTTTCTATCCTCCAAAGGGGACGGTCATGCTCTTAATTGAACTTTAGCGCATTCGTTGCGTAATAATAATTAATAAAATCCAGCAAACCCACACCCCCACTAACTGAGCTTTTGAAGTATGTATAGTTTAATCCTAGATGGTTTTTTATTCCAGATAAGTTTCAAGAGAGCAGAATGTACCTCTTGAAAAAAGATAAATTAATCGAAAGGGAGATGGCTGTTAGAAAATATAACATTTTGGGAAGGAGTGTCATTTTCACCGAATTAAGCCTACCTAACCATGAGATTTTACCCAGGTTATAAGAATGCATCTTGGACAGGTTCTTGCACAAGTTAATGCCCATATAAGAAATATAAGAGTCGGGGGCGTGGCCTGGACACCGATGGAGTAGGTCGCACTAAATCCTAGCTCCTAGGCCTCAACCTGCCAAGCCTCTAAAAAACAGCGTTTAAACAACACGATTTCACGATAAATGGGGAAAACGAAGCGCCAAGTGAGCATTGGGCAACCGGGCGCTGCTACAGCGAGACACCCTCCCGGCCCGATGGATGGGTACCTCTCGACACCGCATGGCCTCCGCGGCACCGACGACACGAGCATGCCCGGGCCGACCTCTCCGGGCTCAAGTATCGCAGACCCGATCAGGGACACACCCGAAGCGACTTCCCTGTCCCAAATGGCTGCAGAACTAGCTGCAATCTCGGCAAACATGCTCACCCGGCAAGACAAAGCGGACATGGTAGCAGAGCTGCGGTCCGCTATAAAAGATGAGATCGCAGCGGTGCGGAGTGACCTCTCCTCCCTGGAGCAACGGGTGGACGAGCTGGATTGCAAACTGACCAACGCCAACAAGCCACGGACCTGGCGACCACGAGGCAAGGTAACATTCTCCTTGACCTACGACGGCAGATTGAAGACCTTGATAACCGAGGCCGTCGCAATAATATCAGGGTCAGAGGCCTACCAGAAGCGGAGGGAGAATCGCCTCAGGAAATACTCACAGGCCTGTTCACCCACCTCCTAAGAGATAATGCACCGGGTGACTTCGGGCTGGAAAGAGCGCACAGGGCACTGAGAGCCCCCAGGAGAGATGGCCTGCCAAGAGACATGATCTGTGCACTTGCCTCCTTCCAACTAAAGGAAACCATAATGCAAGAGGCCAGAGCTCAACAGCACATAACTTTTATGGGGGCCCAGATATCCCTATTTCAAGATCTATCCACAATTACTCTTGATGCACGCAGAGCTCACACGAATGCTGCAGGAGAGACGGATCCCTTACAAATGGGGATTTCCCTTTAGCCTTCAGGCCAGAGTGAACATCTGGCATATCATTAGATGGCCGAACGATATACCCCGCTTCCTCCGGGCGGCCAACCTACCTACAGTGCCGGTGCCGAACTGGATTCTAGAAGGCCCGCCAGCCCGAGCAACAGGTCCGACCGAGGCCGCTCATAACCTCCACGTGCCACCTGGTTCGCAACATCGCAGAGGAGGCCCAGAGGGCCCAGAGGAGTAACTGACCAGGGGATGGCGCCCCCGCGCTAGGCACCGCTCCCGGACACCCACCCACACCTTTACTGATCGGTTCATCGACCTTGAACCTGCCATCCCTAAAGATTCTGCTCCTAGACCTGGAATGTCGAACCACTGAGATGCGGTATGTACTTTGGCGGACAATTTTGGGGGTCACGTAGCTAATGGGGCTCCCGCAGGGTATTAACAGGTTGGGGGGAAAGGGGGGGGGGCCTATTGCAGTTACACTAGTCCCGGGGTATTGTGCTAAGGAAGGGAAATTACACCGGGATCCAGAGAGGTTGGGAGGCGGGTAATTGCGCTGGTTTCAGGCATTGGGATACCATGGTTCTCTGCGGGAGACTACGTGTTGGGAGCCCCCAAACATTGCCCCTAACGAACGCTCTGCAGTACTGGGCATACTGGACTGGGTTCAGAACTCTATAACCGCTCATGCGGGAGGGGGGTGATGGGGGATGTACGGTGTGGGGGACAGGATATGCTGGGCGGGAGGAGGGGAGAAATGAACTTAGTTTATGGCTCTGTCGCGGCATCACAGCTCCTAACAAACGCTCCGCGGAGTGAGCTATGCCAGACTGAGGTTGGGAATCTAAAGCTATACCTGCTGGGGGGGTGGTGGAGGGTGGTGGGTGGGGGTACCGAGATATGTCAGGCGGGAGGCGGTGGGTAATGTACATAGTTCATGGCTTCTCTTAGTTCCTGGTCCCATAACTCCTAATAAATGCTCACCGGAACGGGGTACGCAGGGTGGGGGATGGCACTTTTAAACGCTATGCCTAGCGGTAGAGCTAGTGGGCAAGAGAGAAGTGGAATGCCAGGCGAGTAGGCACTGTTCACAGTTCATATCCTTATTGTGGTCACACAAACATAGAGCACCCAACGACCAACACTAGCTATATGTACCCCAAGACACCCACGCTCATGACACCATAGGCAATAGAGACCCCACAAGGTTTACAAGTAGGGCATATGAGCTAGTACACACGACCGCGTCACAGACCGCACCCAGGGACTCCCACGGGATCGACGCCTGGCCTGGGATGGCCATTGCCCCTGTAGAAGCCCCCCTCCGGTGTCGGCTGCCGCACCGCTAATGGACAGGGCCCCGGGCGGAGGGGAGGACTCACACACAGGCTAAGGGATACTTGGCTGCTTAAGCGGGACACACGACGACCACCTCACAGAGACTCGAATATACTTGACGCCGGCAGCGGTTAGGCGCACCCAGGGACTCCCACGGGATCGACGCCTGGCCTGGGATGGCCATTGCCCCTGTAGAAGCCCCCCTCCGGTGTCGGCTGCCGCACCGCTAATGGACAGGGCCCCGGGCGGAGGGGAGGACTCACACACAGGCTAAGGGATACTTGGCTGCTTAAGCGGGACACACGACGACCACCTCACAGAGACTCGAATATACTTGACGCCGGCAGCGGTTAGGCGCACCCCTTCCTGTGGAAACTATTGGGAGACCGCACCGTGGCACATGTAGCTTAGAAAGGAGTAACTCTGGGATAAGAATGAGACAGATAAAACTACGATATTCATAGGGACCACAGAAGAGTAGAGCATGAACAACACGGTCACGGGGACTGGGCATGGAGGCGGGAGATGGGCCACCACGGACTGTGTTAGGGCAGCGGTGACCGGGGGACTAGAGGTGACTCACTAACTGCACTCTCCCAAGAACATTACCCCCCTAAGAAGACTAGACCAAGACTTCAAACGCCCACTGCAGGTTGAGTGCTGACGGACGGGACAGGTTACATACCACAAACCAACCAAACGATTGCACTCACACGGTGACGTCACGTACCTCACTGTAACAGACCCACATTGTAGATAATACCGGGGTTCATAGGTACGGACAGGTGACGTAACCCTTGAACGACAAAACTCGGTACAGGGTCAGAGTTACACCACTAACTGACGCTACTTCATACCCGTATTACTAGCTTGACGGACACATTCTACGTGACTTATAACTACCCAAACTTACCTCTCCCCCCCCACCTACTTTACTCTTACTATCTCATCCAGCGCCTGGGCCATGTCGAGCCGGGACCCCCCACCCGGGACGAAGGCTAGTGGACGGAGCTTTGCCCCGGCACGGCTAACATACTGGTCCAACAATGTCCGAGGCCTTAACATTCCAGAACGGCGAACACAACTAATGAAGAGGCTCTGGACAGTGAGAGCGTCCGTGGCTTTTCTACAAGAGACGCACTTCAGGAATAGAGACGCACCGAAACTAGAAAACTGCTGCTTCCCGGTAGGGTACTACGCCAACCACCCAGAAGCCAAACGAGCAGGGGTGGCGATCCTGTTTGCTCAAACAACGCAGTTCCAATGCACGGCGACACAAGCAGACCCGAATGGACGGTACCTGTTCCTTAAGGGCGTCATCGCGGACCGCACCTATACCTTCGCTTGCTTGTACGGCCCAAACAGAAAGCAGCATATCTTTCTTAACCGAACACTGGCCAAATTGGAGCGCTTCAGAGAGGGCCTATTAGTGGTCGCCGGTGACCTGAACTTACCGCTCGATCCCCGCACAGATACCTCCAGGGGCCACAGCATGGTTCCCTCACACTGCCTACGGGCGGCGTCACGAGCCATACACAAGTTGGGGTTGGTGGACTGCTGGAGAGCGAGCCATCCAGAGGGGCGAGACTACACTTACTACTCTGCAGTACATTATAGCCGAATAGATTACATATTCCTTGCACAGGAATATCTGACACTGCTGCACGGTGCAGAGATAGGCATGATGGAACAATCAGACCACGCACCGATGCTGGCACACACGAGCTCCCCACTTTTCAAACCCATAGAACGACAATGGAAGCTTAATGAGACCCTTCTGGATGACCTCGAACTCACTACCGCAACAGCCCAAACACTGACCCAATATTTCACAACGAATGCCACCCCAGATATCGCACCACTCACGCTATGGGAGGCACATAAATGCGTCATTCGGGGACACCTCATAGCAGTTAGTACTCAACGCAAGAAAGACCGGACTGCACGCACACTCCAACTAACCACACGGGTCGCCGAACTGGAACAAGAACACAAACGCACCCTAGATGACGGAACTTATATTCTCCTCACTGAAGCCCGTAGAGAATTGCGTACCATACTATCCCAGGGCCTACTGAACACCACGCGAAAATCTTCTAGGTTCTTCTATGAACACTCCAATAAATGTGGCAAATTACTCGCAAAGATGCTGCAAGAAAAACGGAGGATGCAGCACATACATAAGATCTGCCCGAAGGGACAAAAAATCACACATCTCCCTGAAGGTATTCTGAACGCATTTCACTCCTACTATGCGGCACTCTATGACCAGACGCAATCCCGGACGGATGAGGCGGCGCGACACCACCAAGAACGCATCACCACCTATCTGAGCAACCACATCTCCCCTAAGCTTACCCAAGAACAGGAAGCTGACCTGGACCAACCCCTGACAATCGAAGAGCTAGCTAGCGCACTTAAAACAGCTAAGTCACACAGAGCCCCCGGTCCGGACGGGTTACCCGTTTCGTATCTGCGCACTTTCAAAGAGGTCCTGCTACCGAGACTTCTGGAAGGATTTAACTCGATTAGGGAGGGTGGTCAGTTCCCAGCTGACACACTGAGGGCAACGGTCACAATCATCCCGAAAGAAGGAAAAGACCCCACAATCTGTGCCAGCTACAGACCAATTTCGCTCCTGAATGCTGACCTGAAGATCTTCGCCAAGGCGCTGGCGCTTAGGGTCGCCCAGGTGTTACCGGAACTCATACACCCGGACCAGGTTGGGTTTATACCCGGGAGAGAGGCGCGAGACAACACAATCCGGGCCCTCAATGTGATCCATGCGGCCACAGTCAACAAACGCGAATTAGTGCTTTTATCCACTGACGCCGAGAAGGCGTTCGACCGCGTTGACTGGACGTTCCTCGCCGAATCCCTACGGCACATGGGCCTTGGACCACATCTACGCACCTGGGTGGCAGCACTGTACACAATACCAACAGCGCGTATACGGGTCAATGGCGCACTCACTAGACCATTTAACATCCGCAATGGCACATGGCAGGGATGCCCCCTGTCCCCCCTCCTGTTCGCCCTCACCCTAGAACCCTTTCTGGAGGCGGTCAGACAGGACGGGGGCATCACGGGGTTCCATGTGGGCCGGGGAGAACACCGAGTAGCGGCCTACGCGGATGATATGCTTTTCTTCTTAGACCAACCTAAGATTTCACTACCGAACCTGCTGAAAGCTTTTGACGAATATAAGGCAGTCTCCAACCTCACACTCAACCTAGATAAATCGGAAGCCATGCCACTGACGCGGGATACCACCCTCGCACAACACCTCCGGACGCAATTCCCGTTCAGGATCTGCACAACGAAACTCGGGTACCTGGGCATCTGGCTACCGATAGACCTGAAGCTTATATACCACTTAAACTTTACACCTCTCCTCACGACCCTGCAGCGGGACCTTAAAAAATGGACTGCCTTGTACATCTCGTGGTTTGGACGGATCAACGCGATAAAGATGAATGTAATGCCTCGGATCTTATACCTGTTCTAGACATTGCCCACGACCATCCCGCAACTATTCTTCCAGACACTAACAACCATCATACGACAGTTCGTCTGGAACCAGCAACCCACGCGCGTCCGCAGAACAATACTGGAAAGACCAAAGAGAGCAGGAGGTGCGGGACTGCCATCGGCACTCGCCTACTACCAGGCGACCCACCTACACCGACTGGTTGAATGGCACGCTAACCTGTCCGCCAAGCAATGGGTCGGAATGGAGACGCAGCAGGCGCGGGGTAAGATCCCCTCCCTACTGTGGCTAGGAGGAGCCACCCTGGGAGACATGAGCACTGGCAACCCAATGATCGACTCCACACTGAGGGTCTGGTGCAGGATAAGGTATACCAAACGACTCACCACATCACCTAACCCCCTCACCCCAATCACCAACAACCCAAGACTGGCGGATGGACTCAACCCAGCAGCCCTTAAGAACTATCTACGCCAATGGTGCTCTAAATCGCACCTTAAAACCCTGGTAGAACTAATCCCAGAAAGCAGGCCGACGGGTTTGGACGAATACCATTATCACCTGACGAGAACCTACTACTCGAATCTGGCAGGAAAAGATCACATCCACCGATCATTACTACCACTGGAACAACTATGCACAGAACGACGACATCTCACGCGAGGGGTATCAACGTTATACGCCCTACTACAGCAAGGCGGAGATGGGAAACCATTGGGCTTCACCGGCCGCTGGGAGAGGGAGACCGGAACGACACTCACGGACCCTGAATGGGACAAGATCTTCCAGCTGACTCATGGAGGTAGTATCAGTTCTAAATACCAGGAGTGCAATTACAAAATACTGACACACTGGTATAGGACCCCAGATGTACTCCAGCACATACACGAAACCGTACCTGGGGAATGCTGGAGATGCGGCACTGAGACGGGCACGAGTCTACACATATGGTGGTCATGTTCACTCATCACACCATACTGGCAGATGATCCACCAAACAATCAAAGACATTACCGACACAGACCTCCCACTGCAACCCTTACCGATGCTGCTCAATCACACGCAAATACCAGTGACAAAGTACAAAAGGGGACTCGTTATACACTTGCTTACGGCAGCAAAAACGCTCATCCCGACACACTGGAAAAGTACAACGGTACCCTCTTTCCAACAATGGATCGACAGAGTGGAACACATCTACGGAATGGAAAGGATGACAGCATCCCTACAGGGCCGTTCGGATAAATGTGCTACGACATGGTTCCCGTGGATGGACTACATGGCCAAGAGGACGGCTCGAGCCGACACCCGGGGCGGGGAGACCGGGCTCGACGGGGGGCACGCCGCCCCAATCGATGCCCATAGCTATGACGGCCCAGGCGAACCCTCCACCTCTTCCCCTAACCCTCCTGCCCTATCCCCCTCTATTTAAGACAGTAGACTACCTAGGTCCACTCTATTGACGGGCGAGCTGACCCCACTATGGGGACATTTCCTTCTGAACTCTCAAGACACCGACAGTAAGTTGGGACTGGGGAGAAACACGGAATACACACGATAACGATGATACAAGTCATCCACAACACACACACCCCAACTCAAAACAACGAGACAGACAGGCATAACTGACAGACGATACAGTGACGATGCGAATACCCTATCAGAATCGACAGAGACATCAACCCCGGTGGCAGACTAGTCCATACGACGTGAGAATAAGACAGGGGAGCAGGGGACAAGAGGGGACAGAGGACAGCCACGGTAAGCATACTGTACCCCCAAAGGAGACTGAACCCGCAGCAGTGGTGAACACAGAACAGGACAAGGTCAGACAGCGACAGCCAACAGCTCCCCCAGGCAACATCCCCATCTTGATAATTCTGACTACTAAAACACAGACGCTGCTATCAGGGACTACATAGACCGCCCGACCGCGCATCAACGGGCACAGGGGGACGGAAAGGTACTCCGTGACGATTCACCACACCTCAGTTGGATAACGGCCCAGCGCAGCCTAGAGCATACACCACATAGCAATACACTTCTACACCCCGCAGAATCTGACACCACAACCAAGGGCGCAACTAAGCTCACCATACTGCGACTACGTCATGGAGAGCCAAACCGACCTCCTTGCTAATTGACGACACAATAACAGAGGGGAGAAGCAAGAAATTATAGTTGACACGGGTCAGTAACCTGATGAAACGCCTCCCACATGCAGGGCATGTCATAAGATATAAAACGACAAACACTGCAACGCAACACTCCAACATACACACACCCAGACACTCACACTTACCAGCCTGAGGTTCTCTTCTTATGATTGGTCTGTTCTCCTCAACTGAAACTGTCATGTATAGCCAGGTTCTTGGGCACTTGATAGATACATGTCTAAACCTATAACATATCCTAACACTGCCCGAGATAGTAAGCAACATCGGTAAGCATGAATCTTGAATCGAAAAATGTAGAATTGCCGGTTGTATTACTGCTATACGTACTTTACTCCTGTTGTCACATGTAATAAACCTAACGCTTCAATAATATGTGGTTGATAAAAAAGAGAATTATAAAGAAAGGAAAAGGTCGTAGGTTAACGAGCTGGTAAATGTTCCCTCACCAGAGCGATCGGCCGTACTCATCGTTAAGACAGGATACTGTGTTTTAGTTCCAAGTGTTTATTGCGTTAAATGATCTAGCAGAGACTGGGGTTGATATGCAATGTACTAAATTACACCTGCTATGTAAAATCTGTACTGTACCCCAATTTTCTTTCTGTACCCCATAAGATTCTGTTCTTCAATAAAAGGTGATTGACAAAAAAAAAAAGAAATATGAGAGTCCCTCTAATCGAAGTCAAACCGACCTTTAAAAAATGCCTAGGTCATACCAAGGTATAAACAAAGGGAGAGCTTGGGTTTTGACTGTATTCAATTTATAGAACAAAATTGCGCCAAATTCCTGCAGGATTGACATCAATGGAGTAAGTCATTGGCTTTTAAGCGATAACATGATGTCGTCTGCAAAAAGGCCTATTTTATGTTCCTTTCCCCCTACTACAATACTTTCAATATCTGTGGTGCAGCATATCATCTCAGCCAGGGGCTCCATTGCCAGCACAAACGTGGGGACAATGGACACCTATGTCTGGTCCCATTGGACCATGAAAAGTTTTCGGAAATAAAACCAATCGCAGATACTCTAGCAGTTGGTTGACCATATAGTGCAAACACAGCCTTGATGAAGAGGTCTAGGATGTTAAACGCGACAGAACTTCCCTCAGGGAATCCCAATGAATCCTTTCGACCTTCTTCTCCGCATCCAAAGAAAGGGGTAAAGAAGGCATGCAAGTAGATTTAAGATGAATAATCAAATTGCCGAAATGCCTGGTTCCATCCCTAGCCTGACGGTTCATAATGAAACCCACCTGGTCTTTATTAATTAGGGATGGAAGAAGTCGATTGATTATGATAGATTCTGCCCATGGAGGTTGATAATTTTTGTGTTATTGATTTTCCACATAGTTGGATGGAACACAACTGGATTTCACTTTTGAGGCCCTTCGAGCAACTTTTCAAATATTGGGCAACCTCAACTATTCTTTGATGTATCCCTGTCCTGGGGGGTGAAGAGACAGCAGTCATTTTTGTAAAAACATTGGGTATTTGTAATCAGTGGTTAAATACATCTCTAGAGGCTATCTTTCTAACAGCCGCTAGAGGCACTACCTCCTCTAGAACCAAATTAAACTGATAGCATTTGATTGGAGGAGCGCAGCTAGACTTCGTGATACTCTTGATAAACATAATAGGATATGATGCCTTTTGACAAACGTGCCATATTTCACAGATTCCAACTTAATTGTCTGCCTTTTGTAGCTCCAGATCCATCTAATTTCCTCCTCTCTTTTTAAATCAGAATGAAACTTTTTTTTTTCATTCCTGCTGCTGTAGAGTATAGATACAATTGAACTACAAATTGTGGTATATACTACCTCCTTAGAATTACTAGAATTTATTATAGCAATATAACTGCACATTTCTTGGACGATCCCACTGGGATAAAGTCCAAAGAACGCCAATCTAATTCTATGGAGAATCAACATTTTCTATTTTAAATTGTTATATTTTCAGTTGTCTTGCCATGTTCTAAGTCCCTGTCGTCTTCATTACCTCGCAGTATTTACTGGCATACATTTTCCTCCAGTTCTTAAACAAGTGTTCTAGAAAAAACCTGGAGGCTGTTATTTTAATAATATGTTTTTCCCTTTGGCTTCACCCTGTCTGAGCTGGTTTTTAGATCTTGTCTTTGATTCTTCCTTGGTAATTGATGTTGATGCACACTTACATAGTTTTCTGGCATGGTTCTAATTACTTAGTCTTAACTTGGACCTTTCTACAAGCTTATAAAGGGTTTCTTCTAAATTTACCACAGGATCCAAGTGTTTCTCATCTTTGATGTTGGCTTTTGTCTCTTCCCTTAAAGGGACTCTATTGTCACCAGAACCACTAAAGCTTAATGTAGTGATTCTGGTGTTTATAGCCTGTCCCTGCAGGCTTTTTTCAATGTAAACGCTGCCTTTCCAGTGATAAGGCGGTGTGTACCTTGGTGCCTAGAAACACCTCTAGTGGCAGTCACTCAGACTGGATACTGGATACAGGTAAGTCACTGAATGGGGTTTTAACCCCTTCAGCAACTTGGGATGGGGGGTGGGAGGGAGAGGGAACCTACAATGCCAGGAAAACAGCACCCTTGTGTTAATATAAATACATATATTGATATATACTTCTTTGAGGTCGGTATATACTGGTATTGAGAAAAGAACAACAAATAGTGCAATATTTAACTTATATATGCAGTACTTTGTAAAAAAGTGTATAGAGGACCAACTCACACTTTACTGAGCTACTAAAAGCTACTAAGAAACTACCTTTTTTTTTTATACTACAATGTTTTTGAGTAAGTTCATCTTGCACAAATGAATTGACTCTTGGGTATGGTTTCCAACCAGTTGTTATGGTGGCAGCTTTCCCTGTGTATGAAACCATTGCCTTCTATTTAAAAAAAAATAAAAAAAAAAAAATATATATATATATATATATATATATATATACATTTAGAGTGAAAAGTATGGTCATCTGTATAAAAAGTGATATAAAATTGTGCTAAAATTGTGTGATAACTTTAAACCATAATTATTTATAACTAAATTTAAAAAAAAAGTATTTCTGTGAGTCCCACCTAATTAATAAAATGTCATCAATTAATGAACTGATTCCGGAGAACCCTTTTACTCATTCTGCTTACATTCCTGGCTTCTGCTACATCCTTGGTGCAAAAAGCCCCTCTGTATAATAATTGTGTCTCCAATATTTGTCAATCATATCCTTGTCATCAACTGACATGGCTTACTTGGAAAAATGTAATCCACCTTTCTGTGACTTCTCCAATTTCTCAACTTGTTTCTGTTTAATGTTTGTCTTATCTTGTGTTACACTTAGACTGGGTTGTGCTTTGACTTTACCTATGTTATTTTTTTTAAATTCTTTATTTAAAGACTGGCTCACATAGATGTACTAGCAGTAGCATAGAGATCACCACATAGTATACCCAGGTTTTCAATATAATTTAATTTAACCGCAATTAATAAGGTCCAGACGACAGGCAGCCGCATAATATAGCTAAAAAGGCAAATGTTCTGAAAAGTTCATTCAGCAGTATATGGATTGTCTAGCTATAAGAGCATTATAGAGATGTCCTTAAATGTCAAAGAACTGGAAATCTGTACATTCAAGAGTATATAAATAAATACAAAACAAATATATATAATAACTAATCAAAGAGGTAAATAAAAGATTTAACCCTCCAGCTCCTTCCATGGGGCACACACTTTTGCAAATTACTTCATGGTGTTTAGGATCATACCTGCCAGCTTGTCCATGAGGTAATAATCACTGATTTTGAGTCCAATTTAGGCCATTGTGGGCATAGTTGCCCTTTACCAACCTGCTGCTTAGGTCCTGCATGCAGCCAATGTCACCTTGTTAAATAGTTTCTCGTAGTGTACACGAAAGTCATCAATTGTTTTGGATAAAAGGAACACCCATGAGTCTAAATCAAACTGTCTCTCAAACACTCTGGACGAAGCATGTCAAACTCAAAGGCTAACATGAGCCAAATAAACCAGGTTTAAGTTTATGTGGACGAAAAAAAAAACAAAAAACAAACAAACCTTTTTTATAGAAACTTCACCCAATCTAATACACGTCCCCTTAATCTAATACATCCCTCCCTCCATTCTAATTCACTGCCTCCCTCCCTCCATTCTAATTCACTGCCCCCTTCCCTCCACTCTAACTGAATACACTCTTCTTCCCCCAATTTAACACACTGCCCCCTCCCGAATTTAACACACTGCACCTTCCTCCAACTTAATTCATTGCCCCTCTCTAACCACTCTAATACACTGCTCCTCCTTTCACCACTTTAATACACTGCCCCTCCTTCCCCCAAGTTAATACACTGCCCTCCCACAAATTTAACACACTGCCTCCCTTCCACAAATTAATACACTGCTCTCCCTCCCAAATTTAACATACTACTCAGGGAAATCCCGCATGCCCCTCTTCTCCTACCTTAAGATGAGCCGCGTATAGGTACGTTTAATGTAGCAGTGCTGTCAGCAAATTCTGTGGCTGTCCTCCTTGTTTTACACTCCATGACAGGGTAGATGTACCACTTCATCATAGTCTAAACCTTTTGCTCCTGCAGACAAGCACAACCAAAAGTCTAACAGGCCTCTTCCTAGACACCTCCCCATCCTGTCAACCTCCTCCTAGTCTCATTTCTACTGCTGGACATAAGTACTCCTCACACAGGAGATTCTGACTAAATAGTATTATATAATAGAGACCTAAAATTGCACAAATTCTCAAACGATGTTGGGCTATGCGCAGCTGACTCATGGACACTAGCCCACTGGGCTTAATCCCTGAGTTGCAGACATTGGGAAAACAATCTTTTGGTTAAAGTTTACTAGCTTGGGACAAAACAGAATTACAATAAAAGTGCTTAATCCATTGTAACCCAACAACCTCCAGCCGAGCGAAGTTCCTAGCCAGATCCCTAGGTGGAACTCTCTGTTCTGTAATCTGAGGGTCATGTGGAAGGGGGAGGAAACAAAGGCAAATTTCGCCTTCATATGATCCCTCAGTCCAATAGATGTAAGAATGCTGAGCAGGCCGTCCTGATGAGAGCCAAATGCTTCTTATAGAGCCAAATATAGAACTGGGGGAGCTTACAGCCTACTAGGCTGTACTCCAGGTCCATATAGTGTTGTTCCTTCAGGGGAGCATGCCACAGAATCACCAACGACAGGTGCACTGCAACATTATACCATGTACAAATGGGAAAGTCTCAGTCCCCTATGTGTACTTGGGCAATACAAAAACCATACTTGCGATTCTATGGCTTTTGGCTCTACTGATCTCCTTGTCTGCTCTTTGATGTGGAACTATCTGCCCTTTTACACTGTACTCATCCTGAATCTCACTTTTTTAATGTTATAAATGTAAAGGCTTGGCCTGAAGTTGTGGGAGGGGCATGTTACCCTACTTAAACCCCCCTACTTACCTTCCTCCGTCCCGTACGTATTTTAGCGATTCACATGTCATGTCGGGTCATCATTACCTCCCCTTACCTGGTCCTCGTGGCTTCTTTGCCTGGCCTGCTGTTCGTTTGTCCACGGTCCTCCTGGGCTCTGCTGTGGCTCTCTGGTTGTCCCTAGCGCTCCAAGCCTCGGCTCTCCGTTTCGTGAGTTATTTTGGGTCTGTCACTTTTTCTTTTCCTCGTGTCATTTTTTTCTTCTTTTGTGTAGGAGCTGTGGCGGATCCGGCGTGTGAGCGGGCTCCGTTGGTTCGTGCCCCGGCAAGCTTCCCGTCGGTCCCTCTCTTCACGCCCGGTGCGATTGCGTTGGCCCCGCGGACGTCCCGCTTGCTGGGGTCTTATGGGGTAGGTAGGTCAATGATGGGTGGTTATGTTTGCTGTTCGGCCGTGGCTCTCGGAGGGTCGGCTCTGCTCTGCTGCGGCACTGCTCGCCTCCGCAGGCGGCTCGGCTTGCTGCGCCTCTCTCTTTCTGGCATTCTTGGCTGTCAGCCCCCTCGCTGCTCACTAGCGGTCGAGTGTCCATGTGGCCCTGCAAACGTGTGTTTGGATGCTGTTCGGGATGAAGGTAGGAACTTGTACAATAGGTCAAACTAATCGGGTTATTATATCAATTTTTTCTAATTAGAATAATTTTACAAAGGAGTCCGCAGCAGACCTATTAACTGTAATTTTAAATGGTCCCTGAGTTAAACCGTGCCCATAGTACACCTCTCAGGGACATTTAGTTGTGTGACATTACATGTTGGTCACTATGTGCCATGAGTATTGGGGTGCAGTGTGTACCTAGAACCTCTAGAGGTACGGATCTAGTGTGTTTCTAAATGGCAACTTTCACTGGATCAATTGCTGTATTGTTTGGCCAATAACCTAGAGTAAATCACTAACCTGCAGCTAATTGGGTTTGTTAGAGCCAGGTTACAAAACGACCCACATGCCAACACATATCCATTTCACTCTTCTTCTTGTCCCTAAGGATAAGCTCAGTTACATGGTGTAGGTCATTGTATTCTAAAAAATAAAAAAATTGGGGCGTCTCGTTCGAGATTCCTTTCCTGCTGGGTCTATACACGGTCTTAAGCTACGTAGTTCCGGTTAACGTACGGTTCGCGGTCCCGTCACGGGGTTTGACCTGCTTTTTTTATTTTATTTTTTTGGCTTTTCGTTTCCCTGAAGGGCTAGGCCACGTCTGCCCGCCATACCCGTGCTACGGTTTTCCTGTAGGAGCGTTTTGTTTTGTTACCGGGCACACAATTTGGCCCTTGTGAGCCCCAGGGGGCTGTACACGCATAGGCGCTTTCTATTTCCTATTTTTTTTTTTTCATGCGCATTCCATACAGCTTGCACACCTGGACTCCGACGGGCTCACTCTGCCCTCTTGTTGCAGTTGCCCCTACGATTTTTCCTCGTACCCCGCACCCTCTTCTTTCATTCACGCAGTACGTCCCCTCTCACACTCGTTACCCTCCCCTCTTAGATAGCGGTCGCTGGCTGTCAGGATCCTAGGTGCCCACTAGTTGTAATTCTCCCTGGCTTCTTCGCCTAGGTTAGTGGTCCCGCGAGGCCAACACCCATCCTCATACTCGGAGGTACTACGCCCCTCGCGTCAAATCATAGTTAGTCGCCTCGCTTTGTGGCATAGGGAGGGCCTCACCTGTCACTCCCATTCTATCTTATGTTTAACTGTCACTGAGAGGCCGCCACCCCGCCACAAACGTTCAGTGGCCACGTTATCCCCTCGCTCCAATGCATAGAGCCTCTCACGCCGCTTGCCTTCTAGCAGGGCCTCACCTGTCACCAAACCTAGTTTTAATTGTTTCGCCTTTTTGGCTTTAGCTAGTGTGCCAGCACTCACATACACAAACACACACTCGCACTGGGTCTCGTGGGCACCCGTGGGTTTCCACCTACACGGATTCTTTTATCTATTGCCTAGCTTGCTCCTTCAGCCTGTCGGCCTGGACTCTAACGTGCTTACTCTGTTTTCGGTTATGGTCGGCCCTGCGGTACTCCCTCGTTTCACCCTCATGTTTCAACACATGTACATCACATCCGTCCTCTCTCACGCTACCTTCCCTCCCCACTTAGTTAGCGGTGGCTGGCTGTCAGGGTCCTAGGTGTCCACTAGTTGTAATTCCCCATGGCTTCTTCGCCTTAGGTTAGTGGTCCCGCGAGGCCAACACCCATCCTCATACTTGGAGGTACTACGCCCCTCGGGTCAAATCCTAGTTAGTCGCCTCGCATTGTGGCATAGAGAGGGCCTCACCTGTCACTCCCATTCTATCTTATGTTTAACTGTCACCGAGAGGCCAACACCCCGCCACAACGTTCAGTGGCCACGTTATTCCCCTCGCGCCAACGCATAGATAGAGCCTCTCACGCCGCATTTAGCAGGGCCTCACCTGTCACCAAACCTAGTTTTAATTGCTTCGCCTTTTCGGCATTAGCTAGTATGCCAGCACTTGCTTACACTCACACACACATACACGCACATTGGGTCGCTTATACACTTTTTTATTCGTCTTATTTCCGCCCAGGCTCTCTGGCTAGGTCTGGTTGGGAAACGCTGTTGCTGGAGGGGACCCCAAGTTCTCTCTTGCTTCTCCGTTGTTCGCCCCCCTGGTTGTCTTCGCTGCGGTCGTCTATGGGGTGGTGTCGGACGGCGGTTTAGGGTACCTGGCACCTGCTGCTTTGGCTGGTTTCCGATCCAGACTTCCTGCACCTTTTTCGTCCGATCTGTCCTGTGCCTTCCTTACGCCTTCCACATGGTTCCGCCTACGGCCTCTCCCATAGCCGCTGCCATTCCCTGCGTTTTTCATGGCCTGATCGCGGGCTGCCAGCCTTGTTAGCTCGTGGTCATCATCTTTCACGTCTGGCTCTTTTTCTAACACTTGCGTTACGTGTTAGGGCCTTCTTCCCCTTTGAGGCTCTTTGTTACTGTCTCTGTTGCTATGTTGTCTGCGATTGGTTTTCGCTTCTTTTTGCCACCTCTAACTTGCATCACTCTAACTATCCAGCTTACAACTTCACATGTTGTACAGGTTTACCATTCATACGCAGTGTCATGTCCTCATACCAGATTATTACCATACTCTAGTTGTTTCAGGTTCCGGAAAATTTCTAATTTACAGTTCTCTCATCAACATCCAATTATTCTATCACTATCAGACCTATTAAAGGCCTGTCATTACGAACTGGGCATCAACCTTCAATGTAGGGCAATTACTGCTTGATCCAAGGATAAAATCTGACTGCCATTCTGGGGTCAAGAAGGAATTTTTTCCCTAGCTTGTTGCAAATTGGAAGCGCTTCAAACAGGGTTTTTCGCCTTCTTTTGGATCAACCGTTTAAACACAAATGTGCGGAAGGCTGAACTGGGTGGCACTTAGCCTACCCTAGATGGCCAACTCGTTTAATATCCCTTACTTCCCCTTGCTTAATTGAGAATGCCGGTTAAAGTGCAGAGCAACGATTTACTCTCTCTGCATTTACCATACAGCTAGGGAATTAAGGTCTTTGTTGATTGTTTTACGTTTCTGGCAGGTATCCATTTTTGCCCTCTTCTATCACAGGCCTACCACGACTTTGGTTCCGGCACACCTCAACCGACTTATTTCCCCTTTACTTCCTATACGGCCTTATTTGCCCCTCACACAAATGTAAAGGCTTGGCCTGCAGTTGTGGGAGGGGCATGTTACCCTACTTAAACCCCCCTACTCACCTTCCTCCGTCCCGTACGTATTTTAGCGATTCACATGTCCCCACCCTCCACTCCCTCTCTCTATACCATTACACCTCATGGGTGGGCCCTCTTTTAATACAGGCCTACCACGACGTTGGTTCTGGCACACGTCAACCGATTTATTTCCCCTTTACTTCCTATATGGCCTTATTTGACCCTCACACAATTTGTATTTTTTAATCTGAACTCCAAAGAAGCTGTTTAATCCACTGTTCATATATTCACCTGTTTTCAGAGGGTGAATGCATTTATTGTAAAATTCCTTTTGACAGACAGTGTTCTGCAGGTAGTTCTACTTAATGAATGGGTGGCATGTGTCCTGCGTCCTAAAGAGCACTGATGTGTATATGAGAAAATATGTTTTTTTAATAGTTTATTCTAAAACTAAAGTTTGTGCAAGATACCTTCCCTTCATGCTTTTATCCTAAATTATAGCAGGATCTTTCTCTCATGATTGCACCCCTTTTTCTATTTTCCGTCGGAATCGAAGCTTCTGTTCAAGGTATAGGGCTGTATATCTACAGCCACAGAAGATTAAAGCTTACATCATTGTGCTTTGTCCACAAATGTTATCTGTTTCTGCTTTTGAAACCGATGATCTGCAGAGTGCAGGCTTGGTAATTACGCTTTCTGCAGCCGTGTTTTTTTTTTTTCTTTTTTTAACTAGGAACATAATTCATATATGTTGGAGTGTTTTTTTTTTCCAATACACTCATCATACGATCTTTGGAGAAAACATGTTTGTTCATACCCTTGGATCTTACCTGCTTTCTACTTTAATCATTATATTACATTTTAGATGAGTGAGAGCTCATTTACACAGTGCCCATTCTACCTCACTTATCCCTATCTATTTTTATTCTGTTTTCTTCTACATAATTTTGCACTGTAAAGCGCTGTTCAGTGCACCAGTCCTTAATTAATAATAGTATTATAAAATAATATATTGTCTGTTTAGGATTTTAAAATGAAGTTGTGCTTCGTTATGTGTTTTATTCTAAGCTTAGATCCCATATGGTGGTGCTTCTGAAACATGTGGTTGTGTTGTGCAGGCTACCAAACACAAACCAGCCATATAAAATAGTAATTTATATATTCCTCTTCAGGTCTACCTCTTTCTTTTCAATACACAATACATTTCAGAATAAAAAGATTCATTTATGTTGCATTTTAGCTGCATTTGTATCACTAACTTTGCATTTTGGGGAAGTTTATAAAGTCTTCCATTTGTATGTTAACATTATTTTATATCTTTTGTACAATACAAAATAGCCACTGATCTCATTCGCATTCTTCCATTCCCGTATTCATTAGACAGGCCCTTTGTTAAGGCATTGACTTCTCTACTTGCTGTCAGCCTGAAGCTGATTAGATGGAAATTGCTGTGGAGTGAAAAAAGAGAAGGCAAGATTGATGTGAAAAATTGAAAATATAGTGCCTTTTGAAAGCTATTACCTTTCTTTTAATAGAAAAAGTGAGAAATTGTCAGTTTATAAACAATGCTTTCTGAACTTTTTTGTTAGAAATATCATTTTATTCCTGTAGAATTTTTTTTTTCTTTTGACGCATTAAGCCATATTACTCAATATTAATTTGATACCAAGGGAATCATTTTCATAGTTAATGGGAGATAAGTTTTAGATGCATTACAATTTCCATTTCACAGTTTAAGAAGGTGGAGAAATTGTCTGTTAAACCAAGTAATGTTCTTAATGTTCGTGACTTCTTTTCATAGACTAACGATCCGTATCCTTGGCCAGTGTTTTCATCCCATCCTGTGCCGAAGTGCTATATTTCAGAAATTTCCTTGATTGATGGACTTAGACTTCAAGGTAATATTTAATTATACTCAAATTTTACATTTGGTGTTTAGTTTCAAGTACGCACTTTTCCTTAGAAAACATAAACAATTTGGGGTCTTAGTTCAAATCAGTTATGAAGTTCTCTTCCTTTTTTTCTCTTAGTTTCACAGCAATGGAAAATAGATTTGTTCAGTAAGGTGCACTATATTGACCATTCAATAAATACTCTTTAGCAAGTGCTTGGCATTTACAGTTTCATTGTAAATCAAACGTTATATGCTTTTGTTTGGCACCTGCCTAAAGCAGTAGAATGGCTATCTCATACATGCCATTAAAACCGTTGAAGTTTCATTTGTAAAAATTACTGCATTTGTAACTTGCATTTTATGAGGTGTTATGAAAAAAAAAATGCTCAATAGACATTATTATATATTTTACATACACACAGTTTAACCCTTGTTAATTCTTTTACATTTTTGCTTTGTACACTTTAAATAATGTATGGCTCTATCCTTGATAGTAACACCTGTGTAATAATCTTTAATTTGTATAGTCTTTTGACTACTTGAATTCTGTTTACTACTCATGGCGTTAAACAGATCATAACTTGGTATATTAGCATTCGTCATGGAACAAATAAAAACCTTGTTAATGAATGCTAAAAAGACGGATAGTAAAGTACTCATAACCGTATGAGCTATTTTATCTGCTATACTACTTAAGCTTTTGCAAATATCTCACCTTACTTAGTAATTGCTTAGATCTGTATGCAAATTATGTGTAGTCAATCAAACGTATTATCTTCATCAGTAGCAATTTTTGATGCCAGCTGTAAAATTATGCTGTAGTAGCAAAAACACCTTTGCAATTAAGCTCTAATGTGTTTCCTGTGTGCTAACACCAACTGTGCCAATCAAAATTCTTCTGAAGGCCTAGTACTATAGATCAATAGTTCTACATATCTTGTCTTTCAATTCTGAACCTAATGAGTTCTAGCTACATTTTCTTACATTTATCAGAAGTTTTAAGGAAACTCAACAGGATTGATTTATCTTGTACATTTATTTAATTTAGAAATGGTTTTATTTCTGTACTTGTTGATGAGGGAAGGATGGCACCCAATGCTTTGAATGTAACTATACTATTGTACGTTTGGTAAAGTTAAATTAACATAAGTTAGCATGGAAGAAAAAATGAAGTTTCCACTCTACAACATATCTCCATTTTAGTAAATGTTGTCTAGAACACAATATAGGAAACATCTGATGCCATAATCACTACTGTGTTCTGTAAACATAGAAACATAGAATGTGATGGCAGATAAGAACGATTCGACCCATCTAGTCTGCCCAATTTTCTAAATACTTTCATTAGTCTCTGGCCTTATTTTATAGCTAGGAAAACCTTATGCCTATCCCACGCATACCTTAACTCCTTTACTGTGTTAACCTCTATCACTTCAGCTGGAAGGCTATTCCATGCATCCACTACCCTCTCAGTAAAGTAATACTTCCTGATATTATTTTTAAAGGGACACTATAGTCACCTGAACAACGTTAGCTTAATTAAGCAGTTTTGGTGTATAGAACATGCCCCTGCAGCCTCACTGCTAAATCCTCTGCCATTTAGGAGTTAAATCCCTTTGTTTATTAACCCTAGTCACACCTCCCTGCATGTGACTTGCACAGCCTTCCATAAACACTTCCTGTAAAGAGAGCCCCATTTAGGCTTTCATTATTGCAAGTATTGTTTATTTAAGATTTTCTTATCGCCTGCTATGTTAATATCTTGCTAGACCCTGCAAGAGCCTCCTGTATGTGATTAAAGTTCAATTTAGAGATTGAGATACAATTATTTAAGGTAAATTACATCTGTTTGAAAGTGAAACCAGTTATTTTTTTTCATGCAGGCTCTGTCAATCATGGCTAGGGCTGCATAAACAGAAACAAAGTGATTTAACTCCTAAATTACAGTGAATTGAGCAGTGAAATTGCAGGGGAATGATCTATACACTAAAACTGCTTTATTTAGCTAAAGTAATTTAGGTGACTACAGTGTTCATTTAAACTTTTGCCCCTCTAATTTAAGACTATGTCCTCTTGTTGTGGTAGTTGTTCTTCTTTTAAAAATAGTCTCCTCCATTACTGTGTTGATTCCCTTTTATGTATTTAAATGTTTCTATCATATCCCCCCATGTCTCGTCTTTCCTCCAAGCTATACATGTTAAGTTCCTGTAACCTTTCCTTGTAAGTTTTATCATGCAATCCATGAACCAATTTAGTAGCCCTTCTCTGAACTCTCTCTAAAGCATTAATATCCTTCTGGAGATATGGTCTTCAGTACTGCGTACAATACTCCAAGTGAGGTCTCACTAGTGTTCTGTACAATGGCATAAGCACTTCCCTCTTTCTATTGCTAATACCTCTCCCTATACAACCAAGCATTCAGCTAGCATTTCCTGCTGCTCTATTACATTTTCTGCCTACCTTTAAGTCATCAGAAATAATTACCCCTAAATTCCTTTTCTCAGATGTTGAGGTTAGGACTCTATCAAATATTCTGTACTCTGCCCTTGGGTTTTTACGTCCAAGATGCGTTATCAGTTGCCACAACTCTGACCATTTTTTTAGTTTACCTAAATCATTTGCCCTGTGGCTTATTCCTCCTGGAACATCAACCCTGTTACATATCTTAGTATCATCAGCAAAAATACATACCTTACCATCAAGACATTCTGCAAAATCACTAATAAAAATATTAAAGAGAATGGGTCCACGTGCAGATCCCTGAGGTACCCCACTGGTGACAAGCCCATGCTTTGAATATACTTAATTGACTACAACCCTCTGTTGCATGTCACTCAGCCACTGCCTTACCCATTCAACAATATTGGAATCCTAACTTAAAGATTGCAGTTTATTGATAAGCCTTCTATGTGCAACAGTGTCAAAAGCCTTACTGAAATCTAGTTAAGCAATGTCTACTGCACCACCCTGATCTATTATTTTAGTTACTTAATCAAAAAAATCAATAAGATTAGTTTGGCATGATATCCCTGAAATAAACCCATGTTGTCTCTGATCTTGACATCCATGTGTGTGATTTGGAAGCTTGCTTAGCCTCTTTCTGCCTAATCTTATAGATCTGTCTATCTTCCTCACTCTGGTTTTTTTTTTATAATTACTAAATGCTAACTTTTTTACTATTTTGGCCACATCTGTGGAGTACCACAGTAGTTTCTTGAATTTTTTGCTTTTACTGAAAAGCCTAATGCCATTTTCTGTTGTCTTCAGCAGTGCAACTTTTAAATAATCCCATTTCTCTTGGACTCCATTTAAATTGCTCCAGTCTGATAATGACTCCTTTACAGATATTCTAATTTTAGAAAAGTCTGTTTTTCTAAAGTCTAAAACTTTTGTTTTTGTGTGGTGTGTCACTGTTCTTATATTAAACCACACTGATCACTGGATCCTAAACTTTCACCTACAGTAATATCGAATACCAAATCTCCATTTGTTAACACTAAATCTAGTATGGCCTCAGCTAGTTGTTTTAGAGACAATCCCAGTAGGGAGTTTAGAATATTTGTGCTCCTGGCACAAGCAGCTATTTTGGTTTTCCAATTCACATCATGAAGATTAAAGTCACCCTTTCATTGTCATTTTAGCTATTTCCTCAACTAGTAGATTATCTAACTCTTCCATTTGTCCAGGGGGGCTGTAAATCACAACTACACAAGTTACTGTGTGTTTTAGAGACAATCCCAGTAGGGATTTAGTGGCTATGGTGCCAGGAATGCACTGGTGCCCCCCAATGTAATCATTAGAACAGTTTAAATTCTTACCTGGGGTCAACCAGGTGCTGCTCCATCCATTATAGCATTCTGAAAGCTTACTGTCTGTGCTTAGCTGGGTAACAGCGATCAAATTACACTCTTAGCAAATGGTTTAGCCTTGCACTGCTGGGCTTACCTCAGGAGAACTAACAGAATCTACTAAGCAGATGTCTTCAGCTCTCCCGGGTGCAGAGAGAAAGTTGGGGGCAGTGGCTTGCAGACCACAGGTTAGAAGTAAAAACTAGTTTGGTTATTAAAAATGGCAAGCAGCAACAGGGCACTCCTGACACCATAACCACTACAGTGTGCTGTAGTGGTTTTTATGGTTTAAGACTGGCCCAATAGCCAGTGCCAAGATACTGTAGGCAAATTTCATCAATGAGATGAAGTTGTTTTGGTGCCTAGACTGTCCTTTAAAATTAAATCTCTGTTTTAGTTTGCACTTACCATTTGAAATGTTGGAGCTATACTTCTCTAAGGTTTTATATTGAATTTTGTGCTCAAAAACAATTTCTAATAAATGCTTTACTTTTAGATAATGAATTATTCAAGTTTTTATCATCAAAAAATCCCGACATAAACACAGCCTGGTTGGAAAACTGTAGGAAAATATTCTGCAGACTAATAAAAACCAACCCTGCATCTTTGTCTGGATCTGGTAAGTATTTTCCTTTTTTTTTGGACTGTTATTGATGTGTAACAATTCATGGTCTGTAGCAAATGATGTATCACTGTGCCTGTTTTTCTTAGGGTATATGTCAGTGTGAGTGGCGAGGGATAACATAGCAAAAAGAAAAATGACTGCAATCCTAAGGTTTCAGCAAAAATGCCTTTGTCAAGGCAGCAAGTAAACACAGGGAATAAGGTCGCTCAATATATACCCCTGAAATCAATGGAAAATTACTGCAATCCCAACATTTGCAGGCATTTTTTTTATTTTTTTTGCTTTGGTATTCATTGCCTCTTACCCTGTTTTATTGTGTTAACTGACCTTTCTTTTGATTGTTTTTGATTGTTTTTGTGCTTCTTTCTTTGGATTTGTTTTTTGTATATATGTTATGGCTTTAATTTATGTATAGAGTATTACTCTTGTTTATTCATCCAGTCGGCAACATGCAAATATGTGTACATAAATGTATAGAAATAGATTTATCTAATAAACACGTTGTTACTTTTTATGGAGTGTGCTCCTCATACATTCTCTACAGATTGTATTAACAGATTCTATTGGGAATAGAGGTATTAAGTGAGCACCCTGTCTCTTTATTGTTTTGGTTTCAGTTATTTTCCGTTTTACATATATAGTGTGAGCTCCCTGTTAATTATCCTTCTTATTTAAATATTTAAAACATGCAGGGGTTTAGTGGTGTTGAATAAATTAAATGCTGTACATTAAACCTATTGGTTACTGCACCAGTTCATAATTTGAGTTCAGAAATTGATTATGTTATAGTATGTGTAGTTTTTGTTTTAATTATTCCACTCCCACTTGTATATCCTTTTTCCGCACAATTTTCTTTTATTTCTCTCTTTCTTGCTTTGGTGCAAAACCACAAATGTTTTTATATTTTCCTAACCAAAAACCAAATGTTATTTTACCACCTTTGTAGGCATATTTTTCTGTAGTCAAAATGGTCAGCATTGTTTCTGAAATAAATCAAATTTTTACTGCTTGATCTTATAAAATGTATAGTAAAGATAACAGACAGGAGGTGATCAGCACTTAAGCTTATATATACATATACGATACAGATTATATTCTTAGTATATGAATCTATAAGTACAAAGCAAGAAACAGATTATGGATGTTTGTGAAGAGAGTACAAATGGGCAAAAGTGCACACTCACACTTTTTAGAGCTGTCTCAGCTCTATGATGAAGGCCTGGACGGAATAATCCCCATCTATGGATATAAGTGGATGGTCTTTGGAGCTTGTTTTCAGGATGGAGTAGGTATATGTGAAAAAAGACAAAATAGGAAATCCAATTGTATAGTTATAGTATATACAAACAATTGGTATTGTTGGAGGAAAATATCCTACTTACGTCACTCAGAGCAATGTCCTGCTCTGGTATGAAGAACTTGAGGTGGAACAATCCCCACCTAGGGATATATGATGAAACCGGAAGGATGGTGAGAGCCGTATGAAGGATGTACTCCACAGGTGATGATGTATAAAATAGTAGGTTTATCAAATAAAAAAGCTGGAACCAACAGCTATATAAGTGAAAACAAACTGTGGATAAAATAAGTCCTCACTTAACGCATTTCGCCAAAGGCTTTCTCAAAAAAATGTATAACTGCATGTTGGCTTATTCTGTTTAAACAATTTATCATGCCCATTTATTTTTATTCACATTTTAGTTTATGGTGAATTGTTAGAGAAGTATGTATTCCACCTCTCAGAAGCCCCCTCTAACTGTATCTTCAGTTACCATGAAATCAAAGGTAAGTCTGATATTATAAATTTTAGAAGAACTTCCATAAAGATTTAAAAATGCATTGCCACATCTTCTGTTACCTATGTAATTATTACACAGTTTTCAGTTTTAACTTGTCCTTCTAGCTTACTATAATTACGAGCTTTATGATTTATATATTGTTAAGGAATACCCCATCACTGTTTGGCTATTTCTGTTCATTTGTCACAGTTTTGTTTTGTTTATTTTGTTTGGTTCCCAAACCGATACCACCCCAGAGACCCATTGGATCGTGTAACGTTATGTATCTTGTACGAAAACCGCGAAGGAAATAATTAATAGAATGCTCCACTGGGTGGCCGCTATTTCGTATATATGCGAACAGACAATGGATGGTGGCCATTTTGTCTCCCGAACGCTGGCAGCGGGACTTGGTCGTCGAGTGCCTGGAACTCATTTCGGCCAGGCACTCCTGCGAACACCGGTCACCATGGTTCTACGGCACGTTCACTTAGACGAACAGCGTTCGGGAGTTACAGAATGCCGAACATAGGGAGCATTCTCACGAACCAGCTTTCCTATATCTTATGTGGTTTGTGGGATGTGACTTCCGTGGGGTTCCCATGTATTTGGAACGTGGGGTTCCCATGTATTTTGGGGGTACTTTTGGGGTGTTTTAATATTATTTGTTTTTCTGTGTGTCACGTGATGGCAGTCCGGTGCCCGGGACCCAGACACTGTCAGGGCGGCGGTGCAAGGACCGGGACCCTTGAGTGCCTGATGATAAATGGGAGTCTTCAGCGTGGAAGTGGATTATCAGAGCCTGGTGCAGGGCAACCACACGCCCTCTGGTGTTGAGCACCAGCGTTTTTGCGGCCACATACCAGAACCCTGCCAACAACGCCAATGTACCCCATATCCTACTCTGCCTAATGTATACTAAAAGAACCATAAGAAACACATATAGAGCACTTACCTGCAAGAAAGGGCAGAAGGCTTGAGCAGCTGCCTGCAGGACACTGAAACAAAAGGAATGATGGGAAAAAAACAGGTGTGGCAACATAAAACAAACATTTAAATGAATCCAAGAGACTGGGAATTCCAGGGACGGATTACAGGAATGAACACTGAAAACCCCAGCATAAAGAAAACCAGACATAGAATAGAAAACCAAAAAACCAAGAAAAACTAAACAAGAATTGTAAAAAGAGTACTGGATACCAGAAGCCATCACCAGACTTCTCTGCAGAACAAGGCATGATGTGACATAACTCCCCTCTTAAGAAGCGACCTCCGGGCGCGACAAGCAGCTCTCAGACAGAGAACAGGAAAGAAGCGAGGATCCAGCAACTAAGTCCTCAAGACTTACCGGAGGCAAGGATTCCCCGACACAGCAGGAAAGTCGTTTGCGGCTCACAATGCCATTCCAAACTACTTTAATTCCTATGGATAGGTCTCCTGCAAAGGAATCTCCAGCCAGGACCGAGATCTACTCCAGAATAGGAGCACTGCCACGAAACAGGAACCAAGCATCACAAGAGAACACCTGAAGCGACCACCGTACAACTTAGCAGATTGACCTCCTCCACAACAAAATAAGGAAGCCATCTCCAGCAGACTGGTCCAGATACAGGAACACTTCCATGCCGAATAACCAACAGGAACTAGAACAAGAAACCAAGCATCACAAGAGAACACCTGAAGCGACCACCGTACCGCTTAGCAGATCGACCTCCTCCACGACAAAAATAAGGAAGCTATCTCCAGCAGACTGGTCCAGATACAGGATCTCTTGCATGCAGAAGAACCAGGCATGACACCACAGACAGAACAGGAAAGCTGCAAAGTCCACTCCACGAACTCCCAAGTGCCTACGGCTATCTGTCACGTGATGGCAGTCGGGTGCCCTGGGCCCAGACACTGTCCGGGCGGCGGTGCAAGGACCGGGACCCCTGAGTGCCTGATAAATGGGAGTCTTCAGCGTGGAAGTGGATTATCAGAGCATGGTGCAGGGCAACCACACGCCCTCTGGTGTTGAGCACCAGCGTTTGTGCGGCCACATACCAGAACCCTGCCAACAACGCCAATGTACCCCATATCTGGCAGGTCCTACTCTGCCTAATGTATACTAAAAGAACCATAAAAAACACATATATAGCACTTACCTGCAAGAAAGGGCAGAAGGCTTGAGCAGCTGCCTGCAGGACACTGAAATAAAAGGTATGATGGAAAACAAACGGGTGTGGCAACATAAAACAAACATTTAACTGAATCCAAGAGACTGGGAATTCCAGGGACGGATTACAGGAATGAACACAGAAAAACCCAGCATAAGGAAAACCAGGCATAGAATAGAAAACCAAAAAACCACGAAAATCTAAACAAGAATTGTAAAAGAGTACTTGATACCAGAAGCCATCACCAGACTTCTCTGCAGAACAAGGCATGATGTGACACTGTGCCTGGAGATAATTGAGTTGTGGGGGAATGTGTGTGGGGGGGCACTGTGTGTATGGGGCCAGTGTATGTGTGTGGGTTCAATGTGTTTTTGGGGGAGGCAGTATGTGTGTGTGGAAGCAATGTGTGTGTATGGGGGGGCAGTGTATTTGTGTGGGGTATGGGTGGCAGTGTATTTGTGTGGGGTATGGGCAATTTGTATATGGGGAGCAGTGTATGTGTGTGGGGGGGGCAATGTGTGTATGGAGGGTATGGAGGCTTTTTAATAAAATGTTTTTAATTTTTTGTATTTAATAAAATAAAAATCAAATTTTTTTATTGCTCATGGGCAATGGGCTAAGATTCTCAGGAACCAACTTGAGCAATCATGAGCAATCGCCTTCAGGTCAAGGGCGGATCTAGAGCCTGATCTCGGTAGGGGCACTTGTAGATTATTTAAATAAATAATCCAGGCACAATAACCACTACAGCTCAGTGCAGTGGTTATGGTGCAAGTAGTGCCAGGACCCCCTCCCAGAGTAAGTAGGCAAACAGTTTAAGTACAGGGAGGCTTTTTAATAAAATGTATATTTTATTTTGTATTTAATAAAAATAAAAATACATTTATGTCTTCCCTCCCTTCTTACCTTTATTGAGGGAGGAGGGGGGACATTTCTTGATCCCTGGTGGTCCAGTGGGGAATCCCTGGTGGTCCCTGTGGTGAGAGTGAACTTTAGCACGCAGCTTCTGGGCTAGAGTTCACTCTCGCGAGATCTGGAGCGTTGCCGTGGTAACCGCGGCAACGCCCTGTGCTCACGAGAGAAGGACCCAAAGGAGCTGCAGTCTGAGCTCCCTGGTCCTCTCTCACTCTGATCTTCCCTCTGGTTCTTGAAGGCACATTGCAGGGCTGGCACTTGGACAGTGCCAGCCCTGCATTAGCCGGCCGGGGAGAGCCTAGTTATTTCCACACCTGGATCCGCCACTGCTTCAGGTCAGTAATATTCTTGGGTTTGCTTGCTGGAACTGCGTTCTTTAAATTCCACCAGAGATTTTCTATTGGGTTCAAGTCAAGTGACTGTGATAGCCACTGTAGAATTTTCCAGGACTTCTGCAACCAAGCCTTGGTGGAATTTGAGGTATGCTTTTGATTAGTGTCTTTCTGGAATGACACTCAAGCTTCTGCTTCCTCACAGATGGCATGATGTTTTCTCCTAAGATTTCCTGATATTTCAATGAATCCATCATGCCTTCCACACGCTGCAGGTTTCTAGTGCCAGAGAAAGCAAAGCAACCCAGAGCATCACAGAGCCACAACCATGCTTAACTGTAAGCAAAATGTTCTTTTCAGTGTTTACTTTATTCTTCTACCGCTGATCCATTGGGCCAAAAAGTTCCAGTTTTGTTTCATCTTTGCACTGAAGAGAATACCAAAAAATGGGCGGAGCCTGACAGCCAAACGGAGTGGACGCATGTTAAATGAGCTCTCGCATGGTGGGCCGATTCTCTGGCCATAAATCTGGTTTTACAGCTACAATCGCTGCCGCAGTGCTATGTCACTTCACAGGGTGACAAGGTGAACCTGCTGACACCAAACTTGACAACCTTGAACCCGGTGCACACCGCTCTGACCTACTCGTAGACAAGAAGCGGACGATCTCGGTGCCCTTTTAGCAAGTAGCACGGCAGTCTTGCGCTTCCCCTTTGGACCGGTGGGGGATATCCCAGTCCTCACTGGAGATACGCTGAGCAATCCTCAGCACTTCAGTACAGAGACTTTTACATACCTATCCTGTATACGCCACCGGGCACACCAAATATGGCTGCCAAACCACCTGTGTACCCAATGTCTTTGTGGGAGGCTAAGTTTAATGCAGCTTTCAACACTCTGTGTGCAGCCTTCTGGACTCGGCTGGAGTCCAGTCACTAGCAGCAAAAAAAAACCATGCCAGCGAATTCAGAGGTGCTCAGCGACATATCGCCACTCTACCCTTCTTCTGGCCGAAAGCCAAAATGGAAGATTGGAAGGTGAACTTGCAGGGCCTTAGTCCTACCATTGAAGAAGGAGGGCTTTGTGGGAACAAGGTGCTGGTTTACAAGCCGGTTCAGGCTCTGGGAGCAGCGAAGGTCCTAAAGCACCCCTTGTGTAGATGTGGGAAGATAGAGGCACCATCTGGCAAATTCTCCAGGGACGCCGAACCGACACTCACGTAAATCAAGTCTGTGGTACAGGCTGAAACATGACTCTCTCCACAACCTCTAAGTGCACTAGTGTTTTTATTTTTACTTTCAATTTGTGTATAGAGTCATTTGCCTAGTTCCGTACTTGGCCTCTCACAATGCCACTCTATTGATGCTTGCGGTTACCTCACCCGAGGGTTTTGCATATTTGTGCTGTTGTGAGGGATTCTATTCAGGGGGTTGAATAATTTTGAGACTAAGTCATTATAAGTTGCATTTTAAGTTGCATTTTCAGCTGCATTTGGAGAAACCACTTGAAGCATTCGTTGTGTGGAGCTATTTCAATTGCTTTTGTTTGATTTGTTCATTGCATACAGCTGAAAGTCTGTAATTTTGATAAACAATCTGTTTTTCAATGGGGGTTGAATAATTGTGATTACAAATATATATACACTGACACACATGCAGATACACACATACAAACACTGGCACACATACAGATACAGAAACAGCAGATACAAACATTGACACAGATACAGACACACACACAAAAAAATCACAAAGACACACAGAAACAAACATTGGCACAGAAACAAACACTGACACATATGCAGATGCACAGACACACAGATACAAACAATGACACGCACATACAAACACACATAAATACACACTGACACAAATACAGATGTACAGACACACAGATACAAACAATGACACGCACATACAAACAAACATAAATACACACTGACACAAATACAGATGTACAGACACACAGATATAAACACTGACACAGATGCACGGACACACAGATACAAACTGACACAAATACAGATGTACAAATACAAACACTGCCACATATGCAGATTCACAGACACAGAGATACAAACAATGACATACACATATACAAACACACAAAAATACACACTGACACTGACACAGATGCACAGACATACAGATACAATGACTGACAGACACAGACATAGACACACATATACAAACACTAATACACATGAAGATAAACCGATACAGATGCAGACACATTCAGATACTCTGCACATTCAGATACTGAATTCTGTCACTTACATGGTTCCAGCGCTGATGTCCCTCGCATTGGCTCAGGTCGGCTTTCACTGCACCCCCACCGACGCCATGCGGTAAGGGGACCTAATGTTCATCCGCGGGAATGGCAGCGCTCACATTAAGATTTTCCTATAGGAAAGCGTTATTCAATGCTTTCATATGGGTATTACGGTGCTGCTTGAAGTCCTCGTGCCTAGTGTGAGGACGTCCAGTGTCATTTAGGTGGCCAAAAGACATACACTAGAGGAGGAGTTAACCCTAGCAGGTAATTATAGCAGTTTATAAAAACTGCAATAATTAAATGCTCAGGGTTAAGAGTGATGGGACACTTCACCCAGACCACGTCAATGAGCTGAAGTGGTCTGGGTGCCTACAGTGTCCCTTTAATACATATATAATGCAAACAGTATTGTGTGTTAAAGAGGCATGTTTTAAGGCATTTATATGCACTAGTAAATGTATTTCTTTTTTGTATTTTTTAAAAAAGGCCTGCCATTTAATTTACATTGGTGGAATCCAACCCATTATATTACAAAGGTATGTCTGTACCATGAAAGAAAGTATCTATACGGGTGTAAGATCTAAATTGTGCACCCAAATGCACAAAACCCAATTTATGATGACATGATCGCTTAACCCCTTAAGGACACATGACATGTGTGACATGTCATGATTCCCTTTTATTCCAGAAGTTTGGTCCTTAAGGGGTTAAAAGGACACTATAGTTACCAGAGCAACTACAGCTTATTGTATTTATTCTGGTGAGTATAACCATTCACCATTTTTGCAGTAAACACTGTCTTTTCAGAGAAAAGGCAGTGTTTACAGCCTAGGGATACCTTCACTGACCACTCCTCAAATGGCTACTAGAGGTGCTTTCTGGGGCAGTGCTGCACAGTTGCAGCAGTAACATTCAGTCTCTCCACCCACTGTTGGGGCAAAAACAAAAGTGTTGCGTTTATAATTTTGTTCATTGTATTTAGGTATATACTTATAAAAGAACACAAGTGCAGGTTAGCACTTTGATAACTTGAGATGTTCATTATAATTTTCACACATCTGATGTGTTCTGTTAAATTTTCTTTTTGTTTCCTTAATGGTGGATAGCAGGTCCAATTTAAATAACCATCTTATGTGGGGATTCTCTTGGTATGACGGCACATCTCTGGGTCCAATAATTAAGATGATCACAAGGGGACTAGAAAATTAGAGTTGCTAGCTATGTTAATATCTATTTGGATATATGCTGCAAGAATAAGCACAGCCAGGAGACAACAAATTATAAATACTGCATACAATTTAAATAGTTGTAGAACTTGAATATTTTATATTGTCACATAGTTGACTGCAAGTGTAGAACGTAATAATTATTTTCAAATTTCTTTTTTTTTTTTATTCACTACCTGAATTTGTTAAAAACTAGATATAGCAATAAAATAATATTTAATAAATACATGTGAAATGACACCGCACTGTTATGAGTACAGCAATGCTGCAGCCTTATTCAACATTTAAAGCCTACTTTTTCTGCAGAAAAAGTCTGAGGATCCACTTGATTTTAGTGGGAACATTAATCACTTTTCTCTGGGATTCACCCATACAAGTCATCATGTAAAATTATTCTGAAGCTTAACTTACCTTTCAAACATATATTTTATTCTTCGTTTAAGTACACATGCAGACAGATTAATTCAAACAATGACATGCCATTATAAGTGCAGAACTATATTAATTATAAAACAGTACATCTAAAACATCTGTTTCATTATATATGCGTTTCCCTTCAAAACACCTTTATATGAATGCACTTTATAATGTTGTCTTGTCCCCCCAAACCAATCGATTATGCTAATTTGACAATTTACAAATCCCAAGGTTATTTTAAATTGGATTAACAATGCCATCCATCTGCTACTAACTTCCAACAAGAAGATATAAAACGTGCAAATATCTTCAAAATGAGATTTGTGCTATTTTTTTATTCCCTAAAAGCATAAACTATATAAAAAATATATATATAAATCTAGTCATCAGTCATCACTCTTAAGTTTTACGAAAATAAGCATTAAAGGGACACTATAGTCACCTAAACAACTTTAGCTTAATGAAGCAGTTTTGGTGTATAGAAAATGCCCCTGCAGCCTCACTGCTCCATCCTCTGCCATTTAGGAGTTAAATTCCTTTGTTTATGAACCCTAGTCACACTTCCCTGCATGTGACTTGCACAGCCTTCCATAAACACTTCCTGTAAAGAGAGCCCTATTTAGGCTTTCTTTATTGCAGGTTCTGTTTAATTAAGATTTTCTTATCCCCTGCTATGTTAACAGCTTGCTAGACCCTGCAAGAGCCTCCTGTATGTGATTAAAGTTCAATTTAGAGATTGAGATACAATTATTTAAGGTAAATTACATCTGTTTGAAAGTCAAACCAGTTTTTTTTTTTTTCATGCAGGCTCTGTCAATCATAGCCAGGGGAGGTGTGGCTAGGGCTGCATAAACAGAAACAACGTGATTTAACTCTTAAATGACAGTGAATTTTGCAGGGGAATGATCTATACACTAAAACTGCTTTATTTAGCTAAAGTAATTTAGGTGACTATAGTGTTCCTTTAACTGATGGAAGAGTTATGGAGATAATTGAGTTATGGAGTTTACAATATTGCTGTAAAATATCTCTTTCTTTCTCTCTTTCTTTCTTTCTTTCTCTCTCTCTCTCTCTCTCTATATAGATGGACTAATACGGCTACAATTTCTCTCTCTCTCTCTCTCTCTCTCTATATATATATATATATATATTTTTTTTATATATATATATATATATATATATTTATATATTGGAAGGCAGGGCCTGAAGTTGTGGGAGGGGCTATGTCCCTTTAAAAGGGGGACCCCCTCCTACCTAACTCACCTACTGGTCCAGACGTACTTCTGGTATCCAGACTCAGACGGAGCTGGTGGTGGTCATGCTGCAGAGCGGTGGTGCAGCAGTACTATCTTTAACCAAAAAAACTTTTTTCGGGTCTGTACGCAGGAGCTAGCCCGGCAAACGCCGGACGAACAGAGTAGCCAGCACTAAACAGTGAGTACAGACGGGTACGCAGGCGGTAGCCCGGCAACCGCCGGACGACCAGAGTAGTCAGCACTAAACAGTGAGTACAGACGGGTACGCAGGCGGTAGCCCGGCAACCGCCGGTCGACCAGAGTAGCCAGCACTAAACAGTGAGTACAGACGGGTACAGCGGTACACCGTCTGTGTCTCACCTAGGAAATATGTTTTACTTCTGACCCGCCGAGGTCTCCATGTTACTGTATATCACTCTCCCTCTCCCCGCTCACGATCACAGGGGAAACAGAGGGTTATACATGTACAGCCTCACTGGCTCCCACCACCCTCTTTCGCACAACGGGGAGACTTGGTGGCACGGTCACAGGCATGGTCGGCTGCCATCAGCCTTCTCCCAGCCTTACAAGGTACACCAAGTTTTTCATACAGGCTTAAAAACTTACAGATTCGCCGAATACCACCCCCCCTCCGTAGAGCCGACCCAGCCACTTGGCAACTAGTAGGGACTCACCTGTCACCAGTCTAACGAATTGTTTCGGCACTAGTTAAAACAACGGTATACACCCTCAAGAACAACTCATGATTCCTAAATAAATATATATATATATATATATTTCAATATGCCCAGAAGAAGGAGATGACATTTCTAGTCCAAGTACTCCACCTAGGACGGCCACCCCTACACGTCAAAGGGTCACAGGCAGTTCATCTTCAATTAGAACGTGGACCATCCCACGAATCACGGGCAAATTACGCAGGGCAGCATACCCTTTCCAGCTACTGCCCACACAGCAGAACTATCTAGGCAACAGTTCAGATGCGGGGGTAGGCACACAGGGCACAAGCAACGCCAACCTACATACCATGATCACCTCTGTAGGAACATCCATGGGGCAGATCACAATAGACTGTAAAGACAGGAAGCCTGTAGCTGTCCAGTCGTGACACCAGAACCCATCGCAACCGATATTCCAGTCCCTTCCCATTCCCAAACCAGTAATACTAATACGCCCATCATCTTAAGGTCTCAAGTCATTACCCCAACCACATGGTAATGGCAACCTCAAGAAGGACATCCTGGAGGGCAAGGACGGTAATCTTGTCTCACTTCTCATTGCCTCCCAGGATTTCACAGAGAACCGCTCATACATCTAGGGCGATATCTCAGTGGTCCTTAAGGCCAGAGACACAAGACTGAGTAAAATTATCCATCAGTATAATTATAACCTTCTTGGTCTTGTGTCAGTGCAGACACCACGGCATTCCACAGGTCTCAGCCTTTATTCCTGGCAATTGTGTCCTGTACATCTGCCTTCAGGTCATGGGACTCAGTAGGTACATATTATATTTAGTCATGGCATTTCAGCACCTCTAACATGTTCCCTGTGGAGACCTACAATGATCATATGTTACGCTGAAAGTTACGGTATGATATCAGTATGACAATATTTCAATCATGACTACGCTGTCATAAACCATAACTTTCAACTGATCTACAACTTAAATAAACCACCAACCCACCCCATTAATTCCACACAGACTTACGTTACCTCTCAGTACCACTGGAACAACATTGGGCCTCTCTCAACCACTTATGCATAGTCCTCACACAAAGCCATCTATGGGCCTTTGCAAACTACTTCAGTTAACCTTAGTGGACATCTACGTCTTATTTGCAACCCCTCATTTAGGCACTAAGTTCACATATCATCTGGATAGGAATATATGCGTAATGTTCAGCTATCTCACAGCTTCTACCTGTAATCAACCACGTCATATAGTTTTATACATCTGGCCAAAACGTACAGAAGGTAATAATTCCCTCATAACAAACGTTCTCCTTATCTCTTTTATTTGGGTACTTCAGTCTAAGTAAATTGTCAATTTATGATGCGTACAACATGCCACATACATCATGATACGTACTGAAGTTATCATGTGGGTCATTTAAGTTTCTCGGGGTCGACCTTACTAGCCAGCCGCCATGAGGCTTAAATAGTCAATTCCATACCGGACTATTCCCACATAACCACGGCGTATTAGACCAGTTCAGATACATCATATCATACTGTTCTTCCCGCTTTTCTGGCTATTTAACTGCTCGGGCAACCATGGTACAAGTTACCACATTAGCCATGCACGTGCATTGCCTATTGTACGGCCTTACCCAACATCTAGGCTGTTAAGTAATTTCAGCTTACAAGGGCAACCATGACCTTGGCATATCACGGGCAATTTTATTTACAACCACGCTCGTTATACATTGCATACGACCCATGAAAGGGCTATCCACTATAGCATACTGGAAGCCCCTCATTTGGCTATTACATACGGCATAGGAATTACAATGTTGACATAAGTTTGCAATTTTGTCACAACCTACCACAGCAGGCTGCTACACGTGGCCCTCACTAGGCCATCACTCTCATGTTACATACGACCCACTGCGAGTAATCCACTACGACTCAATTTCGTCCCACAGGTGGGCAATTACATACAACCATGGTCACGTTAGACCACTCAAATCCTCCCTATACGGCCCTTTTTCGGCACTTACAATCTCCAATCACAGACACTTACGCGATCTCCAATATTAGTTTCCGCTGGTAAACTAGAAATGTCGCACATGCTTCATATATATTTCAGGTTCTTCTAGCGGAAGGACGCCCAGCGGGAACTCACCTAGGCACAATCTATTTAGGTGTCTCTTCCCTATACATATATATGTCTTTAACTAGGGTCAGCTACATGTAGTCACCCCGATACAGTGACTTACAAATGGCTTGCTGCAATCTCAGGGGACAGTTGGCATGGGGTAGGTGGCCGGGAAGTAAGCCAGATAGAAGGGTTCCTTAAGAACTCTTTGCGCTCCAAGGTATATCCATTGTAGCGGCAGCAGCAACTGGGGGTCATTCATGGGCAAGCAGACAGGTCCGAGGTCTCGGACAATTTGTCAATTGTCCACGTCATAAACAAGTCCGGTCTTGTATCCCTTATTATGAATTCATCAGACAGCTAATGTAGGGGAAGCCTGTCACCAATTTTAGCTGGTATATTACTGTAACGGATCGCCTGGCACCCCGACCGGGTACCTCCGTTAATGGATGCTCCTAGCACTTCCTGAGGACTCCAAGCACTCTGGCAGACACCACAATCACCGAATCTGAGAAGCATATAAATCCTCTCAAGCCTCTGAATGCTGTAGACAGTTGAATAGGAACCATACGAATAGGTTTTCAATCCTAGCAGTCAAACTGGAACAGCATGCAATAAATCCTCCCCCAATAATGAGACGACACTTCACTTTGAGGGTTAAACAGGAACTCTGGACTGGCTCATCCAGCCTGGCTTTTATTTCCAACTCACACATACAGGCCACACCCAGGGGGAGGCATAAAAGAACCAATGACATAGATGTTACCTCCCACACATCCCCTCCCCTTAGTGTGACACACAATCCCATTATTCATACAGTTTAAAATATACTTTTTATACAATATTTAT
This sequence comes from Pelobates fuscus, assembly GCF_036172605.1. Lineage (NCBI taxonomy): Eukaryota > Metazoa > Chordata > Amphibia > Anura > Pelobatidae > Pelobates > Pelobates fuscus. The sequence continues at coordinate 298,427,918 of NC_086318.1, forward strand.
AACTTCAAAACCATACATCACATTCACACAAATTTACATATCCACAATCAATCCATTCAGGGGAACAACATATTAAAAAATGGCATGGATCAGACCAGGGGTTCAAAAGTTACTAAAAGTATCTTTTAAAACCCCTAGCTTTCCAGGGCCTTCTCTGTGCTGGAGAAGTAATCCAATTATCTCCCAACACAGAGACAGACTCCATTAAGCACATGGGGACACAAAGACAGTAAAACACTTTAAAATACATAAATTCACCTTTTACACATAACACACAGACATTTCTACTCACACAGTACAATTGCCATGGAGCTAAAGTCTTTCCCATAGTCTTTCATTATGAATAGGCTCCATGGTATAGCTATCTGGGGTATCACATTCCCATAAAGTCTGGTCCATAGTCCAAAGGCAAGAGGCGGGCAATCGGCCCCCTCCAAGGACACGTGGCGAGGTCGGTTTCGCCACAATCCCAAAAAGTCCCAATATGTCCATCGATGATTTTAAAAGGGCCAGTTGCAGCAATATAAAGTACAATATGCCCCAAATAACCCAGGGGCCATAGTCAGCAGGTAGGAGGCTAGCAAACAGGCTTCTCCAGGGCCCAGTGGCGAGGTTGGTTTCGCCACAATTATCATGTACCAGGCATTTACAATGCAGCTGCCGACCAGTTATCTAGTCTTCAGTTTCAGGCGTTCAGGAGGTCCCTAACAACTGCCTCACCGATAGACACGATCGCTCCCCAACTCCCAGCATACCTATGGAATGGAAGAGTTGCTAAGTCACAACAGGAATTCACACAGTTGGCCCTCAAAGAATTCGCACACTGATATGACAGAGCTTACTGCATATATCGAAGTTCATGTCAGATCACCACCTTACAATCTGGTTCAAGAATACAACGTTGGGGGCTTTCGCCACTTTTTTGCCACATCTAATCAATGTCACACAACACTATTAAGTTATATCTCCTGGGGCATTCAACACCACATGTTCTCAGGTACAAACACCATTCTCAAAACCACCATATACTGGGTTTTATGGTTTCCCATGAATTTACCATCATAGGGCAACACGATTCCAAACTTTGCCTACGGTATTCTAACCTGTACAAATACAGGGTCACTACGTATTAACTTACCATCAACTCAGACCGAGAGGTCACTGGGTACTTATTCAGTACTACCCCACCAACAACGCATACCTCAGCCACAGGAATTAAGGAATGCATTTGTGGAATGTCACCGTAATATGCTAACTCCATGTCTTGTGTTTTCGTAATAAACATCTTTGATTACACTATATGGGTATTTCTTTTTTGCCCACTGATTTACAGGCCTACCACACACGTCGGTTTCGGCACACCTCTACCGACTTTTCAGTATTGTGATAAGTATACTCACTCGCTATTTCATACTATACTGAAATGGCCCTGACCACAAATTGGAAGGCGGGGCCTGAAGTTGTGGGAGGGGCTATATCCCTTTAAAAGGGACTCCGCCCTCCTACCCAACTCACCTACTGGTCCAGACGTACTTCTGGCCCACCCTCCTCTCCCTCTATCCAATACTCTATTCAATACTCTATTCAATACTATTTAAGGTAGGCCCACTTATTTACAGGCCTACCACACACGTCGGTTTCGGCACGCCTCTACCGACTTTTCATTATTGTGATAAGTATACTCACTCGCTATTTCATACTATACTGAAATGGCCCCGACCACAAATATATATATATGTGTTTGTGTATGTATATGTATGTGTATGTATGTATGTGGAGGGGTATCCGCAACCCACTAAGGCCTCTAGGCCAGCGGTTTCCAGCCCGTGGTACGCGTACCCCAAGGGGTACAATTCAGTGCCCCTGGAGGTACGCGAAAATATTTGGGTAATAGCGGCAGTGCCGGCTGCCGCACGGGCTGGAAATCACTGGCTGAGTGTATCGGGTGGCCCATGCACTTTGGGCCACCCGATACACATGTGCCTCCAGTGGTCCGGGCACGCGCTGTGGCGGATTAATAGCGCAACCGGACTCCTGTGTTCCTGCAGCCAGAGCTGGGAGGAAGTAACAGCTTGTAACTACTTCCTCCCAGCGCACATAGAGTGCACGCCGCACGGTAGAGGATGGGGTGGGGCAGGCGGAGTGAACCAGGAGAGCAGCAGGGAGATGACAGCAGCCCCACTGGACTCCAGGGAAAGCCTATCCACTCCAGCATTCCAAAAGGTAGGGAGGCTGGGTGGGTTTCAATCAAATTCATTTAAAAAATTCCAATGTGTATCTGTGTGTGTGTGTGTCTGTCTGTCTGTGAGAGTGTTTGTCTGTCTGTGAGTTAGTGTATGTATGTGTGTCTGTCTGAGATTTTGTGTGTCTGTCTGCAAGCTTGTGTATGTCTGTCTGTGAGTCTGTGTGTGTGTGTGTGCCTCTTAGTGAGTGTCTGTTTAGGTGACCGGTCCCCCTCTGATTACATGGGAAAGGTGATTTTACTTACCTGTTTTCCCACGCGGTGACGATCTCACCGTGCCTGAATCCACCTCCATGGCTGAGATAATCAATCTTGATGATCTGTCAAGCAATGCTTTCCCATAGAAAAGCATTGGGAGGCTATTGTGCATGCACTAATCTGCATCTCCTCAAAGAGATGCATTGAATCATTGCATCACTATGGGGAACATCCAGCGCCTCCATGCTGAGCGTGGTTTGAGTGATGGCAACTAGAGGTCAAAGCAGCAATGTAAACACTGTATTTTCTCTAAAAAAAAAAACATTTTAGCCGCTGAAAATTAAGCTTTATTCGTTAAAAACAATACCAGCTCCTAACTTATTTAGCTGGCTCATAAATTCCAAGCAAATTTGTCAAGCCCTAGTGTATTTGCATGTGTGTTAGTGTAGCTGTATGTCAGTATGTGTATCAAGGTTTGTATCTGTGTGTCAGTATGTAACTGTATGTCTGTGTCTATGTGTATGTGTCAGTGTGTGTATCTGCATGTGTGTCAGGGTTTGTATCTGTGTGTCAGTGTGTGTATCTTTGTGTATTAGGGTATGTATCTGTGTGTCAGTGTGTTTCTCTGTGTATCTGCTGTGTATCAGGGTATGTTTCTGTGTGCCAGGGTGTGTATCTGTGTGTCAGGATATAGATCAATGTGTCTGTGTATTTGCATGTGTGTCATGGTATGTATCTGTGTGTCAGTGTGTATATCTCTGTGTATCTGCATGTTTGTCAGGGTATGTATCGGTGTGTCTGTTTGTGTGTCAATGTGTCTGTGTGTCAATTTGTGTATCTGTGTGTGTGTCGGGGGGTATGTATTTATGTGTCTGTGTATCTGGATGTGTATCAGAGTATGTATCTGTCTGTCAGGGTGTGTATCTATGTTTCAGGGTATGCATCCTTAAGTGCGTTAGTATATGTATCTATGTGTCTGTTTATCTGCATGTGTTTCAGGTTATGTGTCGGTGTGTCTATTTGTGTGTCAATGTGTCTGTGTGTCAATTTGTGTATCTGTGTGTGTGTCAGGGTATGTATCTATGTGTCTGTGTATCTGGATGTGTATCAGAGTATGTATCTGTCTGTCAGGGTGTGTATCTATGTTTCAGGGTATGTATCCTTAACTGTGTTAGTACATGTATATATGTGTCTGTTTTTCTGCACGTGTGTCATGGTATGTATCTGTGTGTCAGTGTGTGTATCTCTGTGTATCTGCATGTGTGTCAGGATATTTATCTGTGTGTCAGGATGCATATCTGTGTGTCAATTTGTGTATCTCTTTGTGTGTCCGGGTATGAATCCTTAAGTGTATGTGTATATGTATGTGTCTGTGTAGTGTCAGGGTATGTATTGGTGTGTTTATCTGTGTGTCTGTAAGGACCTTACCTTGAGATGGGAGTCAACACGCAGAGTTAAAGCACCCTTTACAATTATACACAGGCTCAAGGTAGATCTGCATGTGTGTCAGGATGTGTATCTGTGTGTCGTGTCGCAATAAGTCAGACGCCCTCCTCCCTAAGCTCTCCATTAGCCAGCCGGCTGCCCCCTCCGTCACTCAGTCAGCAGCCTGCTTCCCTGAGCTCTCCATTAGCCAACTGGCCACCCCATCCATCCCTCAGTAAGCCGCCCGTCTCCATTAGCCACCCGGCCGCCCCCTCCATCACCAGGTCAGCCGCCCACCTCCCTACCAAAGCTCTCAATGAGCCAGCCACCTCTCTCCCTCAATCAGCCACCTGCCTCAGCCCTCAGTGAGCCGACTGCCCGCCTCTGCTCTCAGGCAGCCGGTTACCCCGGGGGCTGAACAGGCTCACAAATCCCAAGCGCCAGGACAAATTTCCTGGTTGCAATGGCGACCTAGCGCCTGGGATTTGTCGAGCCCTGTGTCAGTGTATGCATCTGTGTGTGTCAGTGTCTGTATCTGTGTATCTGCATGTGTGTCAGTGTATGTTTGGCGAAAGTAACCTCGCCACTGGGTTTTGGAGAGGCCTGCTTGCCAGCCTCTTGCCCTGTGACTATGGCTCCTGAGGTGTTTTGTCTTCGAGTGTATGGAACTGTTTTGGGCATGGAACCATGTGCACGGTGGGGCAAAAAAAGAGATTTCCAGGAATTTCCTGAACCCCTGCTCTGATCTGGGTGATTTTTGGATATGTTGTTCACCCAGATCAGGGCTGTCCAGGGATTACAGGGATGTAATTTATGGGGATATGTTTTGGGGTGTTTTCTGTGTTTTGTGAAAAAAAAAAAAATTCTGCTCGGGGATAATTGAGTTAAGTACAGTATCTCACTCATTTATCTCCCAAGCAGAGGGGAGGGTTTGTGTACATTATCTGGGAGTGTCTAACTGTACAATACTGTTCTGATTGGCTTTGTGATTTTGTGTCCTGTGCTCCACAAGGTCCATCTGGGTGGTAACCTTGTGGGGAAAACTGTGTAAAAGACAATAAACCCTCAGATCTGCTGAGTTCTGGTTTTACCCTCAAAATAGAGCCTTGTCTCGTGTGTGGGGGAAAAGTCTTTGCCTCGTGTGGGGGAAAAGGTTGCACTACACTGGGGGATTGCTATACTCTGTATACTCCCCTGGGCTATAATCACTAAGCTCTTTTAAGAGCTTGTTGTAGGTCCAGGGCGGGTAGAGGACAGCGAGTTCCCAGCCAAGCTGCAGCGGTTTGTGGGATCTGCAGTGCTTATGGTGTCTGGTGCGGTGCTGATGGTCCTTGGTAAGCACTAGGAGCATCATCGATTGACGGAGGATTCATCGCAGTATGTATCTGTGTTTCACTGTATCTGCATATGTATCTGTGTTTCACTGTATCTGCATATGTGTCAGGGTATGTATCTGCGTGTCAGTATGTGTCTGTGTACCTGTATGTGTGTATCTGTGTGTATGTGTATATGCATGTGTGTCAGTGTTTTATTCTGTCTGTATCTGTATGTGTGTCAGTGTTTGTATCTGTATGTTTGTGTATCATTGTATCTGCGTGTCTGTGCATCTGTATGTATGTCAGTGTGCATAACTGCAGGTGTGTCTGTGTATCTGTCAGTATTTGTTTCTTTGTGTCTGCATGTGTGACAGTTTGTGTTTCTGGGGCAGAGGAGAAGCAGGGTGAGCCTGGGGCAGAGGTGAGGCACGGGGGGTCTGGAGCGGAGGAGAGGCACAGAGGATCTGGGGTGAAGGAGAAGCAGGGGGAGCATGGGTCAAAGGAGAAGAAAGGAGAGCATGGGGCAAAGGAGGAGCATGGAGAGGATGGGGCGGAAGAGAGAAGCAGGAGAGCCTAGGGCTGAGAAAAAGGGGAGATTGAACAGAGAAAAATGTATACGTTTTGAAATAAATGCAACTATATTAATAACAACATTTTGCTAATGTGAGGGCTACAATTTATGGAAACTAAAGTGAAAAAAGGTTGGGAAACACTGCTCTAGGCTGAAACTTTGTATCTTTTTTTTTTTTGTCCTTTTTGATCTCCAATAAAAAATGTTTTGCCTTCACCCTACATTGTGACGAATGTGGAACTCTACTTCTTGATATGTCTGAAACAATAATATGGAAAGTAATAAAATGTTGTTAATCTCATGTAATTTTTCAGAAGTGTCAGTTTAATATTTGCCCGGAAATATATATAGAATAAGCCTTACTGTAAAGTAAAATGACAGACTTATCAGAGAAGATTGGAGATGCTCTGACCTAGTTGTGTAGGCATCACTTTTCAAAGTCATTCAGAGACTGCCCCCCTCACACACACACTGCCCCCTTCACACACACACTGCACCCCTCACACAGACATTGCACCCCAAACACTGACACTGCACCCCTCACACACACGCACACCTCATACTACTACTACTAATTATATCCCCTACTACAGGTCCTAATCCCTACTACAGCCCCTATCCTGGCAGACCCCAGGTAAATTGTCAAACTGTTCTTAAACGGTTTAACTACTTGTTCTGGGAGGACTACTGTAGTGGTTATTGTGCCTGGATTGTTCCTTTAAATAATCTACCAATGCCCCTCCTGAGATTAGGTTTTGGATCCACCCCTGTTGACAGGTGCAATTGTAATGATTTAATCATTGGTATTAACCTTACCTTTCAGTGGTTTTCATTTTGTGGCTGATCAATGTAGATAGGGGTCTCCCTATAAATCAATTATATCCCCAATGCCATGAACTGAGACACAGGGATCAGAAGGAAAAACCTCCCACAGATAGTTTTCCTGCTGTCAGTCACAGCTACTACCGTGCATGCTGTATTCCACTAACTAGCGATTCTCATGCTTTGCTAAAAGAATAGAGGAAGAGACTGATAAATATTATGGCTCTACTTTCCTGGCAAGAAAGGAAACCTGTTTGCATCATGAAAGAGTTGTACTCATTTTGAGGAAGTGTTATCAGGCATGGGCAGCTGTATTGGGGATCTCATGGAGAAGCCTGTACTGGACAGGAAGTAATGAATTAAGATCACCAAAAACAATAAACATGTATAACTTATATTTTATGATTCAGTAAAGAGTCAATTGTCAGGACCCTCTGCTGCCCAAAAACTACAAAAAAGTAAGTTACTTTTTAGTAGATATACCCTCAATGTAAACATGTATGCATTTCATTATGCATTTTTTTCCACTGGCGGTATATATCAAAACCGTAAAAGCTTAACCCCTTAAGGACACATGACATGTCTGACACGTCATGATTCCCTTTTATTCCAGAAGTTTGGTCCTTAAGGGGTTAAAAGCTCTTTCCTGTAGCCTTGCAAGTTCACCCCTTCTGCCACATCCCAGACATTTTGTGGCTGCCCCACCACAGACTTCCCAATGCAGCTCAGTGATATGTATTTTGCCAAGGCTTTCCACTGAGCTAAACAAACAGGAAGTAAAATTGCTATTAACCTATTAATTATTCCATCATGATTCCCTTTCATTCCAGAAGTTTTGTCCTTAAGGGGTTAAAATTTCTGTTACAATCTATACATTTTGTAAAATGGAAATTTTCATCCATAAAGCACTTCAGCAAGCTACAATGTTGTAGGTGTGTGTAGTGGTCCTTTAAGGTGAAATCCAAGTGAATTCCAAATTTTAGGTCAAATTAGTCAAACTTAAAACATAGTTGACTTGGACTACAAATTTAAATCAATTTTAAATAACTTTTTAAATTCCCAACAAGTCAAACTATCAATGAATCGAATATTCACAGACTGTGTATGTCTTTTATTTTAACCTCAAGTAGATGATAATTAGCATAAAATTGTGGTAGAAGATTTGTACCAAAACATAATTTTTGCCCAGTATTTACGTTTCAATTTAAAATAGCATTTCATGGTGAGTCAGCATGGCATGTAAGCTCATTCATTTTAATTAGATTCTTAACATTTAAGTTGTTAATTTTCTTCTGTATCCTTGATTTTTTTTCTCTTTCATCTCTTATGCATTGTTTTGACCAGAATTGACCTACTCTTACATGTGTCTCATGTTTATTGACTATATCAAATATTTTCTGACACTTAAAGTAATAGCTTATGTTTGATAGAAATTTGAACTGGCAGAGAATACATTATTTGTGTGCATGAATTCATGGAAACATTGGAGAGTTGACAGCAATAACGAATAAAGACTTTTAGAGGATATTTATTTTTTGTATAATGGCAATGATCTTTTTTGCATTAAACACATCAGCTTCATAATATGCCCTTATTTAATATTCACACATAACACCTTTGATATACGTTTAACCAATTCACAGTTAAATAAGTTATTTCACATATTTAGTATAGTAATATAGATATAGTATATCCATATATGTGAAGTTAAAATATTTTGCTTTCGACTGTTGATGTATGCAATCCATATTCAACAGTTTTAACCCCTTAAGGACACATGACATGTGTGACATGTCATGATTCCCTTTTATTCCAGAAGTTTGGTCCTTAAGGGGTTAAAGGGACACTATAGTCACCTGAACAACTTTAGCTTAATGAAGCAGTTTTGGTGTATAGAACATGCCCCTGCAGGCTCACTGCTCAATCCTCTGCCATTTAGGAGTTAAATCCCTTTGTTTATGAACCCTAGTCACACCTCCCTGCATGTGACTTGCACAGCCTTCAATAAACACTTCCTGTAAAGAGAGCCCTATTTAGGCTTTCTTTATTGCAAGTTCTGTTTAATTAAGATTTTCTTATCCCCTGCTATGTTAATAGCTTGCTAGACCCTGCAAGAGTCTCCTGTATGTGATTAACGTTCAATTTAGAGATTGAGATACAATTATTTAAGGTAAATTACATCTGTTTGAAAGTGAAACCAGTTTTTGTTTTTTTTAATGCAGGCTCTGTCAATCATAGCCAGGGGAGGTGTGGCTAGGGCTGCATAAACAGAAACAAAGTGATTTAACTCCTAAATGACAGTGAATTGAGCAGTTAAATTGCAGGGGAATGATCTATACACTAAACTGCTTTATTTAGCTAAAGTAATTTAGGTGACTATAGTTTTCCTTTATATATACTTTCTAAACTGTATGCGGATTTGCAAAGTATCCCTCGCAATCTCTGAAGCTTGTTGAAATCTACATCATACAAATGTCCCCCTAAGCACTGTTGTTGGGGGTCCAGGGACAGACATTGCTAATAAAATACTTAGACTTACAACAACCACTTGTTATGCAATGCTCTTATCTTAATATTTTGTAATTAATCATATAATTGTTACAGATACAATGATATACGATTAGACATACAACTACAAAAAAATGTACAATCGTTTTTAATTCACATAGTGCTATGGATAGTGTTCCTATCCATAGCACTATTCAAAATATAATAATTAGAGCAATTGTTACAAATATGGGGTTTATGGCTGGATATGTTGGTACGAAAGGACATTGAGCATAAATAATATATTACATTTGCTGCTGAAAGAGTGAACTTGAGATTGTTTGAATCCGCTCTTCACATTTTATATCCAGAAAAGCTCCAAAATATTAGCAGAATGTTTATTATAAGAGGGCTCCAGTGCATATATCTATTTTAGAATGCTGATTTCGTAATTCAACATTAGTTATAATTAAACACAACTAGTGGCAAACATTTGTATATGTTTCTCCCCGTAAACATAGAATTGTGAAATAGCAAGGGTGTAGTTAAATATTTAGGTATAGGTCTACGTTCACATTCAGGAGAGCAGCATCTCCTTGACCATACAGACATAATCACCTCTGAAGAAAGAGGCTGCCAGTGTAGCAGAGATGCTTGCTAGAAAGAATGACCAGCCTTTATAGTGACCATCAGCCATGCTGGGTTTTATATCTAGCAGAACACAACATCCTTTCCTTTTGTGCTCAACCATATGTTTTCTGAAGATTACATATAGAATTAAGTGAAATAAGAGTGACCATGTGGAAACCTTATCTGCCCTCGTGCCTGTGTAAATAAACAAGAGTAAAAAACACAAAGATAAAGCACCGCGCTTACAGCAGCAGTAGCTTGGTATCCAGCAGCTTAAAATACATAGTAAAACCAAGAAAACGTTACCTGTGCTCTGGCCTAAATCCCCATGTGCATTTAAAGAAAATGGAGGCTCTTTAGTTTGTCTGATACCAGCAAAGTTTATTGTATGTGTAGAAGCCCTATAAAGGGTTAAATGTTAAAGGGTTTATAAAATACCCCTTCCTGTCTCACTGGAGATTCTTGGCTGATATCAGCATATCTAATGGCTAGTGTAGGAACTCGCCTATTGAGGCTTGCCTTGACGTGGCTGGTGAGCTTATATATTCAAATGGCCATTGGAATAAAACTAAAGAGCCTCCATTTTGTTTAAATGCACATGGGGTTTTAGGCCAGAGCGCAGGTAACGTTTTCTTGGTTTTACTAAATAAACAAGAGTGCAACCCTTGTCTCATTTTTACGGCTAGCGTGCAGAAAACATTTTGATATCCATCTGTAGCAAAATAGCTCTAGATACCATTACTCATTCTTGGAAATGTGTTATAGGAACTTATGAATTGGTTATTTTATTTAACAGCACAGTTAGATCTTTTATACTATAATTTAGTTTAACTTCAAAACATACATTATTTTTCTACATCTGTCCACTAGATGGAGATCTCTCTCTTTCTTCACCATTTTTGTATGTATACACTACACTATACTCATTAGTGGTTTAGGATACAAACATTTTACCTTTACAGTGGTAAGCTTTTCCTATAAGCAAAAATAGAAATATCAATATATACATAGTACCTATCTTCTGAAAATAAACCTGCCATATGTTATAGTGAGCACATTAGTTATTTAGTTATACATAATTTTATGTTTTGTTGTTGAGTATAGGTTACTTCTTTGTGCCAACCAAAATTTTAAATATGTCTGAATGTGATGTTGTCCTTTTTATTAATGGCATATTAACAAGGATTTATAGCCCTTAGCCATAGTTGCACAGGCATTGGCAATGGCTATAATTCAACAGTGCTAGTATTTCACATATCTCTTCTAAACTTAAAACCAAAATCTCAATTGATATGATCAGCAAAACCATCTTCAAGCTGCTTATCTGTTTATAAATATACTGTATTTAACCCATGTTGACTACTGTATTATGTTTGGAAATACACAAATGCAATCTCTAACTGCTTATTATTAAATATACCTTACCCTATTAGTGTTCAACACACCAGATCTATTGTCCATCTTGAACACCTCAGTGACATCTCACAGGTTCCTACTATCTCTTGGAGAATCCTAGTACATTTAGATTATTGAATATTTCTGAAGTGTGCTGGTCCATGACCAGTCAGCCTCAAAGCAGAGCTGCAAGAACAGTTTTAGAAGGTGTAAAACTCAATTCAGTGCCAGCTCCTCCAGTGTCTGTGTGTTAGGTTGGAAAGGAAGTTTAAAGGGATCACTTCCCATCTGCTCAACAACAGCCTTGCACACAAGAAATATCTTGCAAGAGGAGCGGGGACAGCACCATGGAAAAAAAAATCTTTACCTTAATTATAGGTTTAACTTATCTAAAAAACTAAACACCTCAATACTAAATATCTCAATACTAAATGTCAACCCACTCTAACTGTAAACCGTATAATCCTAAACACCCCTTATACCACAGCTGTAACCCCTATCTAACCTTAAGCCTTCCTTTTACCCTAACCATTTTTTTTTTTTTTTTTTAATTCTTTATTTTTATTGTGCATATGTTAGACAAGGTACATTTATGCCGGTATTTGCCACAACAGCATTCTACCGGGTTTTCCGCTTTCATACATAGACTGTAATGTGGCTTGGATAGACATTGCACTTTTTTGTGTATTTAAGTCAAAACAGCTGGAAAAACCTGGCGTATACAACTTGTTTTTGAGTCAGGCCTATCTATCAGGCCTATATATCAGGCTTACATATCAGGTTTGTATATCAGGTTTAGGAAACAGGCTTATGAAACAGGCTTATGAAACAGGCTCATAGGACAGGCTCATAGAAATGCTAATAAAAGAAAATGAAATGTTAAACGGTATGTTTGACATTGGCATTTTGTTATAAAACATGCTAGGAATACGATTCAACTATGCTTAATAATAGTTTGCCATGCTTCAGTGAGGAATGGCGATGCAGAGAATCTAGACATATACCAGGGAGAAACAATTAAAATAATTCACACCCACTTAGAAAAATATACAGAGTAAAAAGGATATACCACCTATTGCAGATATAGATATGGTGGTTACATCTGTAAAACAAATGAGACATACATAGTGTTTTCCATATAGGTAAAAACAAACAATTGTATCATATGAGGATTGAACTCACAAGGATGGAGCCTCTTAGGCTCTATGTACTTCGCTCTCGGGTGCCTATTCAGGCTTTCGATAATTTTCAGTTGAAGACCCAGACTCCACGAATTCAAGAGTAAATAAGGGTTTATTAATTGATAAAATATTATATTAAAATATTAATAATAGGGAGCAAGATGGTCGCATGAACCCTTTGCTCCTCCAACAGGGCGCCTAATCCAATGCTATCATAGCGAACTAAGCAGCATCCACTGCAATTAATCAAAGATGTCGCATCACAGGAATAAGAGGAGCTCGGCAAAACCGGACAAGCTCAATTTTTTTAGCCAGAAAAGCGCCCATGCGTCTCTGGCGGCACAGGCCTCGACGGACCCCACGGATCCCGAAATGGAGGATGACGACCAGGTCACTCACCCATCACACTCATCTGACAAGTCACCGATCACGAAAGCAGATCTAACAGCAGCCCTGGAGACACTCTCCACTAAGCTCATCACCACATGGCAACACACGGCGGACTCCATGCGCAAGGACATCCAAGAACTTGGCAAGCGGACGTCGCACATGGAAGACAAGTGCGACGAGTTCGCTACCGCGCACAACGATCTGGCCACAAATGTGGAACACATGGCGACAGAAATCACTAGACTGGAGGACAAAATAGCTGACTTGGAGGATAGGTCACGCCGGAACAACCTCCGATTAAGGGGAGTCCCCGAAGATGTTACCACCGACGAACTGCAGGCCTATGTGAGGAAGCTGCTGCACGCTTATGCCCCAGAAATACCGGCAGACATGCTACTGGTAGATAGAGTACACCGTATCCCGAAGCCCCGGCATCTCCCACAGACGACGCCCAGAGATATACTGCTTCGAGCACACTACTACCACATTAAGGAACATGTACTCAGAAGCAGCAGAATGAGGGAACAGCCTCCACCTGATTACCCCGATATCAAAATCTATGCGGACCTGTCAGCTGCCACCCTTAAAAAACGGAGGGAGTTTTCCCAAGTTACTAACACACTGCGGTCGCGAGGCATCAGATACCGCTGGGGTTTCCCCACTAAACTGATTGTTACTAAAGATGGCATAAAGAATACTACTTTTAAGAAAGATACACAGAGCACGTTTAAATCCAATGTTACAGGAACTAGTTTCAAAATACGTGATGTTGTCACATGCCACTCCACTAATGTGGTGTATCTCCTCTGGTGTCCCTGTGGGCTCCAGTATGTCGGCATGACCACTAGAAGCCTAAAAACTCGCATTATGGAGCACATGGGGAACATACGGAGGGGATACACTAAACATAGTGTGTCAGCACATTTTATTGAATTTCATAATGGTGACACTTCTCTCTTAAGTTTTATGGTTATTGGGAAGAAGCGGATGAATTGGAGAGGAGAGGATAATGTCCGAGAACTTAGTAAGTTAGAGGGTAAATGGATTTTCACTTTGGACACTATGTGCCCTAAAGGTCTCAACATAGATTTTGAGTTAGTACATTTTTTATAATATAATATTTTATATATTTTTAAAATATTTTTTAAATATTTTTTAAATATTATATTTACATTTTTATATTAATATCTTTTCTTCTAGGATGTTTCCTCTCCCTTCCACATCCCCCTGAGTTACATTTCTTCTATTTTATATATGATGTTTTATATGTACCTATATTAACAAATATTTTGTATTTTATATTTCTATTCCGATTTATTTATTCACAGCTTACTCAATTTGTTTATTTACTCTACTATATTATTGTATTATTTGTTTGGGCAAATGCCCTCTTTCAATATGAACATTTTCTGTAGTCAATTCCACCATGCCCGAGTGTGGAACGCATGGTGGAACACAAATACATCACATGACCGCATCCAACCGGAAGTCACATGTTTTTTAAATTAAAAAAAAAAAAAAAGGAAAGAAAAAAAAAAAAAAAAAAAAAAAAAAATTTTTTTTTTTTTTTTTTTTTTCCAAAACCGGAAGTGATATGGCTGGCGGGATTTCTCAAGCACAGCTGGATGCAGTTGGACTTATCAAGGGGGCTATTTAAGCCCTGAAGGTTCTCCAGGAATTTAGCACTGAGGAAGGCCCTATCTAGGGCTGAAACGCGTTTGCACTTTACTGGGACTTTCATTTGGCGGTATTGTTATTTTGTGTATATGCTGTGGTGCTTTGCTGCTTTTAATTTTGGCCATTATTGCAGTACCATACCACGCTGTATTTTATACATATATCTGCCTATTTTTGTCCTATATTATTAATATTTTAATATAATATTTTATCAATTAATAAACCCTTATTTACTCTTGAATTCGTGGAGTCTGGGTCTTCAACTGAAAATTATCGAAAGCCTGAATAGGCACCCGAGAGCGAAGTACATAGAGCCTAAGAGGCTCCATCCTTGTGAGTTCAATCCTCATATGATACAATTGTTTGTTTTTACCTATATGGAAAACACTATGTATGTCTCATTTGTTTTACAGATGTAACCACCATATCTATATCTGCAATAGGTGGTATATCCTTTTTACTCTGTATATTTTTCTAAGTGGGTGTGAATTATTTTAATTGTTTCACTTTACCTTTAGGTGTTAAGGGATTACACCTTTCTGTCACACTTACTTTTATTGTCTATTTTAAGTTGGAAGCGCCTACACAACTATACACCTTGTGTATATTTTGTTTGATATACCAGGGAGAGACAGTGTGATTCTTGAGAGGAGTGATAGCAGGACATGGAAAATAAAGGCATAAGGCATAGACTAAATAGATGCTATTCTTTCGCTGCACTTTCAGGATTAATTGTCTGCTGGGTCACTGCTCTGTATCATGCCATTGCTCGTGAGTTGTAGTTCCCAGACCCCTGCACCTCTCTGTACGACCTGTGTGTTAAGTGTCCAGCTGGGCATGTAGCTGACAGGGAGCAAGCCAGGGGAGAACAGTCCCTAGATGAAGCGGTGAAAGCATGCTTGTGTGGGTGTGTGACAGCAGGCTACAGGTGAAACCCAAAACGAGCTGTGTGATCATCTGTGAGCAGGATCGCTATGTGCTGGGCTCCATTGTGGTCTCACCGTAGTAATCACGCTGTCTTTCGTGATCCTGGGCAGGTTATGTAGCTGGGCTTGTTGAATCCTCCATTCTCGTGGCTCACCTGCCTCTGACCCGATGTTGTGAGCGGAGGTGTGATGGGAGGACTGGCCCGGTGTATTCCACTCTGCCAGCTTTGGGCTTTGCTTGAGCGGCCACTTGTGTCCTCGGCTCCGGTTGCACTGCTGGCCGGTAACGGGCTGCCTGGCTGATCGAATATGCGTGGGCACAGGGCTGCGGTTCGGGGAACGTCCTCCAGGGGATCAAGGCCCAGGAAGGCTGCTGTGGAGACCCAGTCCATGTCCCGGGTATGTAAGCCGGGCCAGCCAGGAGTTTGCCGCGGTATGTGGCAGGGCTCTGTCGTTGCGTTCCCATGTGACAGGGCTCAGTGCATCTTGCTGCCCGCTGGTGGTTTGGGTACTGCGTCTGGCTGGGGCCTTCAGGCTACCGTCCGCGCACATAGCGCCCGCCATTTTAGATGTTGCTGTCGGGCTCCCCGCCTCAGTTGTAGTGTCGCGGTTAGGGCCACAGTGTGGGGACCGGGATCACCCCTCCCCCCCCCCCGGTCCAGAGGGGGGGGGGACGGAGCCGGATCCGCGCCGGTCAGTACCCGTGGCTAGGTTCCGTGGCGCAGGATAGTGGGGCAGCGGCCGTCCGCCGCACTCACTGCAGGAGAAGGCCCCGGTTTGGGCATTGCTTTTTTCTCCCCCGAGGGACTGAAGCTCTGTGAGCCAGCCTCTCCCCGGGTCCAGTAGTCACTCGGCTCTGGGTATCTGCTCTGGCGGTCTGATTTTACGTGGGGAGACTTGGTTTTAGAGGGCAACTTGCGTTGAATTGCAGGAGCTGCTCAGGCTTGCGACCGTCCAGCTCGGGGTCCGGCCCCGCCCCCCACCCTAACCATTTTTTAACATTACCTTTGACCCTGCATGCATTTACGCAGCGGTATACACTCAGAATACTCACAGATGCAAACACAATACAACGCTAACATCAATTTGCACAACATATAGACATATGTAATTGTCGAATATTAATATATTTGTTTATTCTGGTTAGGGCAGGGGGCGCCTCATAATTCTGTACATACAGGCACCTTGCATGAAAATTGGGCCCTGCTCATTGTGCCATAATATATACAAAGAACATTATTGTGCTTTCAGTGTCCCTGTAGACATCTAAATCAATAAAAACAAACCTGAATCTGAGACAGAAACCTCTGGACGATGTATATACTGTATATTGGAGTTAAAATATAAAATTGTCACAGATTTGACCAATTTTCCTGGTTTTATTTTTCTCATCACAAATAGGAAACATTAATGTTCGTTAAATTACGTAGTTATGTTTGATGTGTAAATTGTATGTTTATTTGTATTTTAATTAGATGAACATTTGCAGACTGAAACTTTATCTAAAGTCCAACGCCTTGGTGTGAAAATGGTGATTAGGTAAGTTTTAATTAAACACATATTTGAAGCTTTTCATATCAATAAATGTGTATCGTTAGGGAGATCAAGTATTAAAATAGCTCTGTCACCTTTAGGGGTGTTTGTAAATTTTGCAAAGTCCCCCAAAGATATATTGCGATGCTTCAGGTGCATTGACTAGGGGTATAGTAGAAGGACATTTTACTTACCTGAAGATGGAGTAATCGTTATGGGGTTAGAGGGATGGGACAATATTAGGTTTCAGGAAACTTTCATATACTGGTCCTGTTTCTGGACTCTATACTTGCTAGGACCAGGGCTGGTGCAAGGATTTTTGGCTACACAGACGAAGACACTTTGTTCCCCCCCTCCCTCGCTTCCAAAAAAAGAACTGCGTCTTCACCTGTGTGTCTCAACGCCCCCCTTTTGAATTTCTTATGCCCTTTAGTGTTTCATATCCCCCTCGCTTGAATGTCTTACCCCCTTTGCACTTTGTGTGTCTTACACCCGCTCCAGTGTTTTTACCCCACCTTGTGTGTATCTTACAACCCTCCCTTGTGTATCACTTACTTCCACCAAGCCCCTTTGTATATCTTTCTTCCCTCCAGCCCCTTTTGTGTGTCTCTTTCCTCCCCCACAGCCCCTTTATGTGTCTCTTTCTCCTCTTAGCCCCTTTCTGTGTCTGTTTCTTCCACCACCAGCCCCTTTGTATGACTCTTCCCTCCCAAACCATACAGACATAGATCTACAGGTACAGATAAATACATGCACAAAGACACAACCATACAGTCATACAAGCAACCAGTCATTCAGAGACACACAGACAGTCATACAGTGACATACAGACAAAGTCATACAGAGACAAGCAGACGCAGACATAAGACAAAAGACATACAGAGACATACATAAACAGACATATACTGCTAGTGATGTGAAAGGAGATGGAAGACTGCTAGTGATGGGAGGGAGAGATGGGGATGGCTGTTAGCAATGGGGGGAAAGAGGGGGATGGCTGCTAGCGATGGGGGGGGGGAAGAGGGGGATGCCTGCTAGTGATGGGAGGGAGAGAGGAGGATAGCTGCTAGTAACAGAGAAAGGAGGATTGCTGTTAGTGACAGGGGTGATGGCAGGTAGTTATGGGGGGAGAGGGTGTGGCTGCTAGTGATGGGGAGAAGGGGGTGGCTGCTTGTGATGGGTGGAGTAGGGGGTTGATGTTAATGATGGGGGAAGGGGATAGCTGCTAGTGATAGCGGTGAGGAAGGGATGGCTGCTAGTGATGGGGAGAAGGTGATGGCTGCTAGTGATGGGGGGAAATGGGATGGCTGCTAGTGATGGGGGAGAGGAGGTTGGCCGCTATTGATAGGGGTGAGGGAGGGATGGCTGCTAATGATGGGGGAGAGGAGGATGACTGCTAGTGATGGGGAAAGGGGGTGGCTGCTAGTAATTATGATAGCGCCGGTTCTGACTAGGACCAGGAGACTGGGTATTCCCAGCCCATCAATTATCATCACATTTGATATATGTACCAGCACTGCCCTAAATTGAAGAGACATAACCCTAATTTTAAAATATGAATGTAATATAAGTGTTTTTAAAAGTAAAGCAAGTATTACTGTCACTAACCAGTTTTTTTTAATATTATGTTTACTGCTCCCCATATTTAACACATGTATTTGTGAAGTGTGGAAAATGAAATGTAGAAATTCTTACCTTTTTATCCTGCAACTCACTTCTTTACCCTGCCACCTCCATGTTAGCATCTTGTCAATCATTGTGTGCTTTGCACCCGGCAGTCTGCATAGAGATGTAGCATAGAAAAGAAGAAATTAAATATTGTTACTATGTCTCCTCTGTATTTGCAATGTTTGCCCTGACATTGTCTTGCCAGAACTAGATTATGATGCCATTTGCTAAATGAAAGGAAACTGAGCACCAATTGAAAAAAAAGGTTAACACGTTATAGCAGAGTTTTTTTATTTATTTATTTTTTATTTAATGGTGTACATTCCAGAGAACTTACATTTAAGTGAAAATAATGCTACCTCGGGTATCTGGAGACATTCATAAATCACTCGACCTTCAGTCTTGTGGTGTAGCATGTGATTTTTTTGAAACCTTTAATGGTTATTACTTTCCTTTAATACACACTGCACCTTTATGAAATGTATATGTGTGTGTATAAGACACTGGATAGAAGTTTTCAAAAGAAATATATATATATATATATACACGCACGTACACAGTATACTGTATTTCTTCTCAACTTCAATCTGTAGTAAACAGTAGCACTGACCTATTGAATGATGAGATAAATTGTGAGCAATCAATCTATAAATGAACTGATGCACAGACATTAAAACAAGCAAACTCCTACTGTGTTTTATTCTACTGTGAAAAGATGAAATTTCCTCATAATGGTTTTTAATCGCTGAGGCATAAACTGACGTACAATTTAAATGAGAAAAAGAAAGCCGATGCTAATCAAATATCATCCTATGTGGTCTGTAATAGAAACCACACTTAATACTATAGAACAAAAATACATTAAAGTACACATAAATTATTGAGAGAGAGAGAGAGTGTGTGTGTGTGTGTGTGTGTGTGTGTAACTGAATGGTTCACATATTAGTCTTAGTATTACTATTGTGAGTAAGATAAGGAAAAATCTATTAAAGCAGATTAGATATTGTTATATAATAATAGTAGTGATACTTATAATGCAACTGTGATTGTGCAAAACTCAATCATAAAAACTTCAAGATTATTACAGAGCTAGGTAACAAACCTATTTTTGCTAAAATGTGTGACTGTTTTTTTTCAGTACTAAAAATGATGCATAGTTTGCAAATTACAGCCTAAAACTTACAGTGTTGCAGCTGAGCCCAAGTCTCTTGTCTGCTTATTAAAAGAATACACAGTTTTACAGTCCAAAGTATACTATTGTATATTTATATGTATCGAAGGAATACTCTAGTGCAGGGATAGTTAAACTTTTAGTAGTACTGTGCCAATGCAAGATCTTGAAGTCCCTTGGCGTGCTGCTCCTAATTTTTTTTTAAACTGAGTCGTGTATGTTGCCGTATTCTGCTTGTGTTATATGTTAGTGACTAGTTGTGTATGATACCTATAATATGGGCTGTGTTTGGGAGGCTGCTTATGGAATTGTGTGAGTGTATGATATCTCACATAATGTATTTAGGGGTGCTTGGAGTATTTCATGCGAGAGGCTGCTTGTGGGATTGTCAGTGGTGTTGTGTCTGTGGGGGCTGTGTGTTTGTGTGTGGGCTGCTTGTATTATTTGTATGAGTGTGAGGCTTATTCTGCAGCTCTGTATATCTAGCTCTGTGGATAGGTGGGAACCAGGCTGGCCAGGTGCCGGTCAATTGCAGGAGCTGTGATAGCTGCTGTGGGCTGCTCTGCTCCAGTGCCGATTCCCCTTCACAAATACGGGGAGGAAGGGAACCAAGATCACTTCTTCTAAGTGCTGCAATACGTAAACTGAGGATTGTGCAATCACTGCTCGGTTTGCACTATTAGATATCTGAAGTCCCATTGGGAGTTCTGATGTGCCAGAGCCTGTTTGTCCCTGGCAGCCAACCTCTTTCTAGATCTTTAAGTGTGTGGAGTGTTCCTTCAAAGAGTTTATGATTACAGTATGAAAATTGTTGGCATACATCTTCTTCGAGTTAAAAAATATCCCACTTGGGCACTGCAACTTAAAAATATTTTTATCACACCTCCATAGTACAGGTTAGAAATATTTATACCAGCTTGCATTATGTGTCCTTTTTTTCTTAACCAGATTTCTTTGGATTCTTACACAATTTACTGCATTGCAAACTGTTTTGGACAGATGTTTGGATTAATTGGTTCCAACAAGGTTATCTCCTTGATTGCTGTTTAATATATTGAAACTCTCATTAGTTTGGAGCTGTATTCGTTAATTTCAAGAGATTCTTCTTAAATGGGTGATTCCAATATTCAATCTAAGTTATGGATGAAGATAAAACGTATAAAACAATCACCGTTTTACAAAGAACTGGTATTCTGAATCTAAGCCAGGCTTGTAGTTCAGTTGCCTAGTATGATTAATAAAAGAAAAGGAAAGAAATTAGAAGAGTAGGAGCCAGAAATTGCCACACCTCCAATATGGGGGTTAACCCCGGTTTGCCTATTCAAAAAAAAGAAGAAAAAAAAAAAGGGAAGAAAAGGATGGTTGAATTTAGAACAGATGTGACTGAAAAATTATAATACCGTACAGGAACCTATGTCCTATTTAAAACTTAACATTTAATGAGTATTAAGATAAACAATCCAATAAATGGACTAAACATAGAAGACTAACCACAAAAAAAGATACAGTGGTATACCTACAGAAAAACAAAAATGTTGGATGACACTAAAGAGCGCCCTCGTGAGGATACAAGAGCCCCACAGTAACGATGCGAGTTTCAGACCTTCATTAGGATGGTGCACACTAAGTACAAATTAATGTAGATTTCTTACTAGCAACTACAGATGAAATAGTCAATGAATAGTCCTACTTCATTAGGATGATGTATATAAATATAAATTGATGTACACTAGCTCAATGTGGACTGCTTAATAACTCTTCCTTCAGAGTGTATCAACCAGAAGTACTGTTAGGCTATCCACAGCAAATTCTTGCCATGTTACGGTGTTACAAAGACATTAGGCTCATAGCCATGGTGTGGCAGTCTTCACTGTATACTAAAGACAGTGTGAAATGTTGCCGACTGATCTGAAACTATTTCAGGTCAACACAGATTTAAAGGACCACTATAGGCACCCAGACCACTTCAGCTTAATGAAGTGGTCTGGGTGCCAGGTCCATCTAGGGTTAACCCTGCTGTTCACCTGAACATGCATAAATGGGGTTGCTGCTGGGGGCCAAATTATACAATACACAAGATCCAGCGCACTCACCTATCCACTAAACAGCAACTTCAATGTTGAAAGATTTTATTTGTTTTTTTTAAAACACCTAATCTAGGCAAATATAATGGGGGTTTAGTTACACTATATGATCATACATTGCATAAACCTGCCACAACGTCAATGTACCCCATCTTTGGCAGGTCCTACACTAACAGCCTAATGTCTGCTCTTATGAGATTAACCCACTTACTTGGGGAAAAAATTCCATCTGGGGCTAATTTGGCCCCCAGCAGCACCCCCATTTATGCATGTTCAGGTGAGTGCAGCCAACCCCCCTTGTTTCATATATATATATTAGGGAGTCTAGCCAACTCCTTGGTTTTGTACCCCTCCCTGTGACAGGTGCCTCACCGCAGGGCCCTATTTAGCCTTGTACTGCAGAGAGCCCCAGATGGAATTTGTTTCCCCAAGTAAGTGGGTTAATCTCATAAGAGCAGACATTAGGCTGTTAGTGTAGGACCTGCCAAAGATGGGGTACATTGACGTTGTGGCAGGCTTATGCAATGTATAATCATATAGTGTAACTAAACCCCCATTATTTTTGCCTAGATTAAGTGTTTTTAAAAAAAACTAATACAATCTTTCAACATTGAAGTTGCTGTTTAGTGGATAGGTGAGTGCGCTGGATCTTGTGTATTGTATAATTTGGCCCCTAGCAGCACCCCATTTATGCATGTTCAGGTGAGTGCAGCCAACCCCCCTTGTTATATATAATCTCCTGTTCTGTTTGTCTTGAAATCCTCATTAATTCAAGAAGGTGGGGTGCTGCCTATAAAAGCACATCTGCGCTATTATAGAGCCTTATCCTCAGGCTCTGAATATTATGAATGTGTCTACTTATATTTTCTTTGCATGCAGCACTTTTTAAGTACCATCTGCACTAGATTTGTTCTATTTTTTTTCTCTTTTCATATTACCTCACATCGAGGTCTATATAGTTTTACAATAAGGGGTAAGCAATTATTTACCTGTCTACTATTTAGCGCTCCACCCACTGATTATACGTTTTATCTTGTCAATCATCATTTTGTTATAGGTTTATGGTGAGGGAAGAAAGGTATCCCCTCACGGGTGTTTAAGAGCAGCAACTCACTACTTTTATCTTGAAGCGCTTTCTATTGTTCACACTGAGCTCACTAGTGAGTTACTCTTGTTAAAGACCACAACCCAACTTTGAGTCTGTGGCAAGACTTGTTATTCACCAGTTAACCATAAAGAGAACCATACCAAATAAAACATAGAGTTATAATTGCTGATAAATTGCATATACCAAGTATTGAATCATGGGTTAAGTATTAAACCAGACAACATACTTTAGTTTTTTTTTGCGTTTTGTTGTTTGAATCTTCTTAAAGTGTACCTGTCATGGTCAGACTGTTTACTGCTCTCTTGCTAACAACTAATTTTATACAGCATGCTAGTAGAAATGCAAGGAAATGTATAGATTTAAAAAAAAAAAAATGTTTTTAAAAATGTGCTCCTCGCCTGTCCGTCAATTACTGTCATAGACCTCTGTGTGTAGTGGAGCAAAGATAAGTGCTTTCTGGAACTCAAAATGATCAATTGAATATAGAATTTATTCAGACCCAGCATTGTAAGAGAATAATTAAATATATTGTTAAAGCTACAGTATATTAATTAAGGCAGACGAAATGGTTACTTTAGTATGTTTAAATTTTCACTAATTTTCATTTTATTTGCCTTCACCTTGCATGAACAGAGAAATTTTAAAAAAATATGTGTCTTTGTTTGCCTATTATAATTGGCTATATGCAGAAAGAATGCAGTGTATTGTATATCATATTATTATTTTGCTTTTTGTTTGCTTTCATATTTCAATTTTTTTAAAGCTATGGTACCCATCTAAATCGTCTGAATGGCAACAGTGAACAAGAACTGATTGAACTTCTGAAACAATGTGAGAAATTCCTGAAACCACAAAGGATAGTCTCTGATTCTCCATTGCGTATCCTTTATACCATGTTATATAATCAATACCGTGACCGTCTAGAAGTGTGACCCTTTGTATTCTCATGTTAGCAATCACTAGAAAGCCTGGCCCTTCTAATGATTAGGGGATTAACCTTTAGGTCACACTGGTAGTATGTGTCTTCATAATTTTGTTCATTGTTGGTTTCTCCACTCTGTAGGGCCTTTAAAAATAATTTCTGTTTTAACAGTTAGGCTCCTATGATATGATGGTAATTAGAAATCTAACAGTCATCAGTGATGGACCTGTGGTAACAATCCCTGACATTCTACAGTAACAGACAAGAAGGGGTAGTCTAATTATTGATTATTGGGAATTATGTTATGATATAGAATTTAAGAAATATGCACAGGTAATATGTAAATATGTAAGTAAATGCACAAACGTTTGTTATATTATCTTAAATTTGGGTTCATACTTTTCCTTGATTTTCTTGTTCTTCATTGTTGAAAGTTATATAAAGATTATTAGACATACTCCCAGTCATTCAGGGACAAACATACTGACATACAGTTGTGCTCAAAAGTTTTCGTACCCTTGGAGAATCAGTAATATATGTACCATTTTAAAGAAAACATGAGTGAGCAGGCAAAACACTTTTATTTTATTTCTTATGGAATTTATATTTAACTGTATGTTATAACAGAATAACACAATCATAAAACAAAACATGGCAACAAAGAGAAAAATGAAATGACCCCCTATTCAAAAGTCTGCATATCCTTAGTTCTTATTACTGTGTATTGCCCCCGTTAGCATCAATGACAGCGTGCAGTCTTTTGTAATCATTGTCTATGAGGCCCCCAAATATTGCAGGTGGTATAGCTGCCCATTCATCATGACAAAATGCCTCCAGGTCATGCAAAGTCTTTGGTCATCAAATTAACATTTAATTGCCATTTTAACCTGTGTCACCTTGTGTGTTTTTAACAAGGCCAAACATTCAAGGGTATGTAAACTTTTGATCAGATCCATTTGGGTGATTTCTGTTAAAAAGGAGCAATTATTAATTAAAAATGAGCCAAATAACTATGTGATAATAAATGTCTTCATATGATCACTATCTTTTAATAAAAAAAATATATATTTTTGCATTATCAGTCATATTTCCAAAATCAATGCCAACATTTCACAATTTCTGCCAGGGTATGAAAACTTTGAGCACAACTGTATGTATACGTAACCACATCCATAGAATTTTGGTGGTGGTAGTGGAAGGAACATATTAGCCATTTGTGCAACCTGCTCCAGTTCTTGCCATTTCCAATTTGCACGGGCTATACTAACCTGCAGAATGCATGCTGGTTGGATCCTCTGTGACCCCTGCTCCTTTATTACATGTAGAGTACTGGAATGGAAATTAGTCAGCACAGCCTCAGCAGCAGATCTTGCAGCCAGCTACAAGCAAGATTTTTATTGCATGCCTATTGTTCCTAGGCAAGCTAGGGATCCTTAGTTCTTGCAGGCCCTGGTGTACCACTGATAGTTTCACCTTTGATCATGACAATCAACAGCTTGTTTATTTATTGTGAGGACTTAGAGACTTTTTTTTTTTTTTTTTTTTAATCTACTCATCTACTATGTGTTTTGAGTTGATAATTAATGGAAAACTCCAAGCACCATAATCATTACAGCACATTGGACCTCACCCATGTAAGTAATCTAACCTTTTTCTACCAGTTTTACAACATACCTGGGATCCACCGGTGCCAGTCACCATCTCCTTTTATAGCCAGAAGCTCTTTCTCCGTTAGCTTTCTTAATCTAATCCATGCCGTGGAGGACCAATTTATTGGATGATAGTCTCAACTGATTGCTCCCAGACAATGCGCTAAACTCTGCACTGTTGGGCTAGCATAGAGCTTTCAGCTCTCCCCAGGTTATTTTTAAAACATTTAGCAAACAGCTTGTCTAATTACAGAGCACTGTAGTGGTTACTGTGCTTGGAGTGTTCCTTTAACCTTTAAATCAACAACTGTTTATTGTTTATCTCTTCACAAATTGGCTGTGCTATAAAAATATGAGTTCCTATTCATTCTTTACTCAACAAGCTTGCGCTTAACAGGGAACGTTCACTAGTTTTATTTATCTTGACAATTTATATTGTAGGGAAACATACTACAAAGGAAAGGCATTATTCATGAGCAGTATATATGAAAATTCTACCCATAAAATCGTGACTCAGAAAAACACTTATTTGCAGGAGAAGTAAATATAAGTGTCAGCCTGAAGAAGTACTAAAACCTCTGTTTCCATCCAATACCAATAAGCCTTTAACCCCTTAAGGACCAAACAACTGGAATAAAAGGGAATCATGACATGTCACACATGTCATGTGTCCTTAAGGGGTTAAGATTTTTTATTTTTGTGTTTTTTTTCTCTCTCTCCAATATAATTTGGGAAAAGTAATGTGTTGGGATTGTCGAGTACAGAAAATAACACAGTATTTTTTAATAATGGTTTTATTTTTGATTATATTTTCTTATTTATTAAGTAAATATATACTGGAAAAGTGTCAGCTGGTATTTTGCTGTGAGACACACAGCACTTTAGAAATGCCAAATGTTTTGCTGTCATCACAAATCTAAATTCAGTCCTAAGCTTTCCTTGACTATTGCTTGCACCCAGGGTATTTGCAAGGAAGATATTCTGGTCATGACTGGTTTGCATCTTCTGTCTTCCTCATAATGTCAGGAGACAGTGGAAAAACATTAGCATTTCTACAGAAATTATCCCGTCTCCTTGCCTCAGCATATCTTTGGCTGCCACGACTTCACATTTCTGTAAGCAATTTTAAACCTTGGTATGGAAAAAACAATTTATAACACACAATGTGTTTAGTTCTAACTAGAACATGTACAACTAGAGTTTTACTCAGTAAAATTACATATATATGTATATCTATGTATGTGTGTGTATATATATATATATATATATATTGTGTTTTACTTGATCTAGTAAAATACATTTTAGTAACTAAACAGCAAATTTTAGTGATTTGGCATATGAGTTCCAAAGGTAGAAAGGGATGTTTTGCAACTGCCACTCCATCAAGCATTTGAAACCAATCACGGTCAACTAGCTCTGCACATGAATTCAAAAGCACTTGCACATATGCAACTCAGCAATTATCATTGGTTTTCTCTGGTGGTCCAGAGAATGTCAGACAACTAACCTGCCTTGCAGGCTTTAAACAATATAACAATAATGTCTGTATGAGGTAATTTTAAAACCATGTAAAAAGTTTATTGAAGGGCAGTCCGATATCTGTTAATAAAGTCCACCTTTAACTTGTGTTGTAACAGCTCTAAAAATTACAAATGTTCTCTCCAATAGTGATTTCTGAAATGTACTGAGTTTTTCTAAGCTATTAGCAATAGGTATCAAAAAAGAGCGGTTTTTATGTGCAGGACTTAATGTATAATACACCCACTAAAATATAGGTTGTCCTTACTTTATAAAAGGTTTTATACTTGCTAGACGCCAAATATTTGCGGTACAGATTAAAGATGTGAGACCTCTTGTTTAACTTTTGTCTTTGTGTCTGGAATTAACCTTGCAAATTTGGAGCAGTTGCATTGGGCATCAAAAAGAGGACACCGCCACATGTAAAAAGTGCTATATAACAAGCTTTATTAAAGATTAAAAAATGTGCTTAAATAATTATTGCCTAAAATTAATCTAATGCTGCTGTAAAGAAAATCTGAGACTTGCATGCACTGCAGGATCTCTCTCCTGGTTTCAGTATGCCCCAGAAGTTATGCTCATTCTGTTTCTTTGGCAACCAGACAAGTTTTGTCTCTTGTTGGAGACCTTCTCAAGTAATTTAATAGTATTGAATAAGATCGTTTGGGAGTTTATATTTTGCCCTAAGAAGTTCTCAACCATTTGTATTTAAGAAACATCTCAAAGATAGTGTTAAATGCTGATTGATTGCAACTCTGTTTCTTGATGCTTTGTTAACAACATGTAATGTACTGACGCTAAGCTTACCTATATAGTTTACATGGGATATGATCCTTTGGAGGGGTGCCCAAAAGGTAGAACCCCATATCTTGTAAAACTACAATTGCATGCCTTTTAAAATGAAAAAAAAAATACATCATGGAAGCTGTAGTTTTAAATATCTGGGGATCTACTTTTTTGGGCACCACTAATTTAGTTTATGTGTGCTATCCCTTTTATATACCATTTGTGCTATACCATTTTTTTATTTTTATTGCAAGCTCCTATTTAACAGTCATTTATAAATATTAACATAATAATTTAAAAGGAGACAAGACATTGTCAGGGTACCTGAAGCCTCTACCTCTGAGAGAGGTAGAGACTTAGAAGTTTATCCGTCCGGACGGCATGTCTCCTCGGTTCCTCGCGGTTCACCCGGTCTTGCAAACGCCGGCCGCGAGGGAGTCACTTCCTTTTATAGCAGGAGGACCGGAGGTCGACGTCATGACGCCAACCCGGAACGTCCTGTCACTCAAATCTCTGGAGACGAATCAGGACTCGCCGGAGGCGTGCCTTCTCTCCCTAACCAGGATACTTAACAGTGGCTCTCTCATTTACTCATTGCCCTGTCGTGGTTCTAGTCCGCCTAGTCACACAGTGCTTTGTTATTCTCTTGCCTTTTGGTTCTGATCCGGCTTTGGTATTTACTCTCCTGTCTTTCTGTTATCCTTGACCCGGCTTGTCTCTCGCTTACCTGTCTTCTCGTTCCCTCGACCTCGGCTTGTCTCTGACCATTCTATCGTAGTTATACGTTAAGTCCGGCCATTCTAAGGACCGGTATACGTATCTGCTACTCTTTGTACTCTGCGTGTTGGATCCCTGACCCGATCCTGACATTACGACAGGGCCATGGATCCTGCAGGTACAAATTGTCAGCTTGGTTCTCCTGATCCTAGGTTTGACGCCATGGATCATAGGATGGATCAGATGGCTCTAGCACTACAGGCGCTGCTATCTCGTCCTATTAATCCACCTGAGGAGATGCGTAATATGTCTGCTTCTTCTGTGGGTTCAGGGCTAGAGGTAGCTACTGTAGGTGCTTCTTCCCGAGTTACCCCACCTGTACGTTATGCTGGTTCTCCTGAGAGGTGTCGTGGCTTTTTGAACCAGATCAGTATCCATTTCGAGCTACAGCCCCGTTCATACCCTACTGATAGGGCAAAAGTGGGATTTATTATTACCTTACTCATTGAGAAAGCTCTGAGATGGGCTAATCCGTTGTGGGAGAATGATAATCCATTAGTCTATAACTATAATGCCTTTGTAGCTGCTTTTAAATGAACTTTTGATCCCCCTGGCAGGAGGGTCAATGCAGCCAGATTACTGTTGCGCCTTAGACAAGACAACCAAACACTTTTGGATTACGCACTAGAGTTCAGGTCTTTGGCGGCAGAGGTAAAATGGAATGAACAGGCCTATATAGACGTATTTTTAAATGGATTATCCGATGTAATACTTGATGAGGTAGCGACAAGAGAGCTTCCCGAGAACCTGGAAGACTTAATTTCCTTTATCTCTCGTATTGACGAACGTCTAAGGGAGAGGCAGAATACTCGAGATAGAACCGGTAAATCTTCCTTTAGACTAGCACCATCATTTCAAATTTCTGAAACCAAAACTCCACAGGTTTCAGAACCTATGCAGTTAGGCCTTACTCGTCTCTCAGAGGAGGAGAGACAGTACAGGAGAAGGGAGGGACTGTGTATGTATTGTGGGGCCAGAGGTCATGTACGTTTGAGCTGTCCCAGTCGTCCGGGAAACGCTCGCACCTAAGTTTCTCTAGAGGACAGACCTTGGGTGTTTCGATTTTGTCCTCTACTCATAACTACAAAGAACATAGACTCCTATTACCGGTCTCTTTAACTTGGGAAAAGGGAACTTTAGAGACTATGGCATTGATAGACTCCGGCGCTGCTGAGAGTTTTATCGACCAAAAGTTTCTCACCAAACACACTATCCCATCCCAGTTAAGGAAGACACCCTTGGCTGTTGAGGCCATTGATGGTAGACCTTTAGTTGAGCCGGTGATTTTCCGGGAGACCACACCTCTTTACTTAACTACTGGTATTCTACACAAGGAGGAAATATCCCTACTACTCATTTCATCTCCTTCTGTTCCCATAGTCTTGGGATACTCCTGGCTTAAGAGACATAACCCCGTTATAGATTGGAGATCAGGGGAAATAGTTTTGTGGGGTCAGGATTGTCAAGAGAATTGTTTAAAGAAAGTGTCACCTCTTTGTAGTGTCAACTCACTTAATAACGCTACCGACTCTACCAAAGTACAGATACCGTTCTTGTATCAAGATTTAAAGGCAGTATTTGACAAAGGAAAGGCTGATACCTTACCACCACATAGGCCTTTTGATTGCAAAATTAATTTACTTTCTGGTACTATGCCCCCCAGGGGTCATGTATACCCTTTGTCTACGAATGAAAACTTAGTTCTAGAGGAGTATATTCGTGAAAACCTAGACAAGGGGTTCATTAGAAGATCCTCCTCTCCTGCTGGGGCTGGATTTTTTTTTGTTAAAAAGAAGGATGGTTCTTTAAGACCCTGCATTGACTACCGAGGTCTTAACAAGATA
This sequence comes from Pelobates fuscus, assembly GCF_036172605.1. NCBI lineage: Eukaryota > Metazoa > Chordata > Amphibia > Anura > Pelobatidae > Pelobates > Pelobates fuscus. The sequence continues at coordinate 298,458,238 of NC_086318.1, forward strand.
ACCATTAGAAATGTATATCCGATTCCCTTGATCACCGAGCTTTTTGATCGATTAAAAAGTTCTAAGATTTTCACTAAGTTAGACCTTAGAGGTGCTTATAATTTGGTGAGAATTCACGACGGAGACGAGTGGAAAACTGCATTCAATACTCGATATGGCCACTATGAGTATACTGTAATGCCTTTTGGTCTCTGCAATGCCCCGGCGGTATTTCAGGACCTTATTAATGAGGTTCTTAGGGAGTTTCAAGATGACTGTGTGATTGTATACCTTGATGATATACTTATACATTCCAGGGATATTGAAACTCACCACGGACAAGTCAGAAGGGTTTTACACAAACTTCTTCAGCATGGCTTATACTGCAAATTAGAGAAATGCAGCTTTGACCAATCCCAAACTACCTTTCTTGGTTACGTGATTTCTGGAGAGGGGTTTGAAATGGATCCGGAGAAGCTCCAATCCATATTAGATTGGCCTTTACCTAAGGGTCTCAAGGCTATCCAGAGATTTATTGGTTTCTCCAATTACTACAGACGTTTCATTAAGGGATACTCCTCTATCATTGCTCCCATCACCAATATGACCAAACAAGGGGCTGATACTAAGAATTGGTCTACTGAAGCATTTCTGGCTTTTAAGACACTCAAGGAGCTGTTTGCTTCCGCACCAATTTTAGTTCACCCTGATACTACACTACCTTTCCTACTCGAAGTTGACGCTTCTGAGACAGGTATAGGTGCCGTTCTGTCCCAAAGGTTGGGTGTAGATAAACCATTACATCCTTGTGGATACTTTTCCAAAAAATTGTCAGGTACTGAAAGCAGATATGACATTGGTGACAGGGAACTCCTAGCGGTTATAATGGCCTTAAAGGAGTGGAGACATTTATTGGAGGGTACTTTGCATCCTGTTACTATTTTGACAGATCATAAAAACTTATCCTATATTGGAGAGGCTAAACGACTATCATCTAGACAGGCTCGTTGGTCCATATTCCTCACTCACTTCAACTACGTACTCACATATAGGCCAGGTTCTAAGAATTCTAAAGCCGATGCCTTGTCTCGCCAATATGAACCTGCTGCCATATCTGAGCCGGTTTTGTCCTCTATAGTACCCAAGTGTAACATTATCGCTAACACTACTCTCAAAGTCCACTCTCCGCTACTTGAGCAGATAAGGAGCTTGCAGCATCTGGCACCTAGATTGACTCCTGCTTCCAGACATTTCGTTCCTCCTGAACTCCAACTGGAGCTCTTACAGTGTCTTCACGAGAGTAAGGTGGCTGGTCATCCGGGTGTTCGCAAGACGTATTCTTTGATCTCCAAAGATTTCTGGTGGCCTTCGTTACGGAAGGATATTAAGGATTTTATCGGAGTTTGTGAGGTCTGTACTAAAACTAAACTACCGCATTCGCTTCCTTGTGGTCTTCTACAACCTCTGGAAATTCCTGATAAACCTTGGTCCTGTGTGGCAATGGACTTTATTGTGGATTTGCCTGTTTCTAAAAGGCACACTGTTATCCTCACCGTAGTCGATAGGTTTACCAAGATGGCACATTTCGTACCTTTGCCTAAACTTCCGACTTCTCCTGAATTGGCGGAGATATTTGCTAAAGAGATTTTTCGCTTGCATGGGATTCCTTCGGAGATCACTTCTGATAGAGGCTCCCAATTTGTTTCACGTTTTTGGAGATCATTCTGTTCTCAATTAGGCATCAAACTGAATTTTTCTTCCGCCTATCATCCTCAGTCTAACGGAGCTGCCGAACGAACCAACCAGAAGATTGAGCAGTACTTACGTTGTTTTGTTTCCGAACACCAGGACGATTGGGTCGGTTTGATTCCTTGGGCGGAGTTTGCGCACAACAATCTCGTTTGTGACTCTACGCATTCAAGCCCCTTCTTCATGAACTATGGCTTTCATCCATCTATTCTTCCCTCGGTTTCTTCTTCCCAAGGAGTGCCGTCGGTTGATGTCCATGTGGCCAATTTGAGGAAGTTGTGGGATCAGACTCGACAGATTCTTCTACACAATTCTATGCTGGTTATGAAACATGCTGACAAACGTAGAAGGGCGGCTCCGAATTTCGTTCCAGGCGATAGAGTTTGGTTGAGTACTAGGAATATTCGCCTTAAAGTTCCTTCCATGAAATTCGCTCCTCGTTATATTGGTCCCTACAGGATCTTGACTCGAATTAACCCAGTGGCGTATCGTCTAGCTCTCCCAGCTACTTTACGCATCCCGAACTCCTTTCACGTGTCATTGCTGAAACCTCTAATCTGTAACAGATTCTCCTCCACAATCGCCCCTCCGCGCCCTGTTCAGGTGGAGGGTCAGGAGGAGTATGAGGTTAACTCCATTATTGATTCTCGTGTCTCCCGGGGGAGAGTACAATATTTGGTTGACTGGAAGGGTTATGGTCCTGAGGAGAGGAGTTGGGTACCACAAGAGGATGTTCATGCTCCTCGCCTTCGCAGGGCATTTCACTCCCGCTTTCCATCTCGCCCCGGCTCCTTCCGCCCGGTGGGCGTATCTGAGAGGGGGGGTACTGTCAGGGTACCTGAAGCCTCTACCTCTGAGAGAGGTAGAGACTTAGAAGTTTATCCGTCCGGACGGCATGTCTCCTCGGTTCCTCGCGGTTCACCCGGTCTTGCAAACGCCGGCCGCGAGGGAGTCACTTCCTTTTATAGCAGGAGGACCGGAGGTCGACGTCATGACGCCAACCCGGAACGTCCTGTCACTCAAATCTCTGGAGACGAATCAGGACTCGCCGGAGGCGTGCCTTCTCTCCCTAACCAGGATACTTAACAGTGGCTCTCTCATTTACTCATTGCCCTGTCGTGGTTCTAGTCCGCCTAGTCACACAGTGCTTTGTTATTCTCTTGCCTTTTGGTTCTTATCCGGCTTTGGTATTTACTCTCCTGTCTTTCTGTTATCCTTGACCCGGCTTGTCTCTCGCTTACCTGTCTTCTCGTTCCCTCGACCTCGGCTTGTCTCTGACCATTCTATCGTAGTTATACGTTAAGTCCGGCCATTCTAAGGACCGGTATACGTATCTGCTACTCTTTGTACTCTGCGTGTTGGATCCCTGACCCGATCCTGACAGACATACAATGAATAAAATGGTAATAGAGTACGATCCCAATGATAACCATTTTAGGGATGCTACTGTAACATGACCAATCAGCCTTGCAGTTCAGTGTGTTATTGCAAGACCCTCCAATGCATAATCAAATAATGTTTTAATGCACTTCTTGTTGAAAACATCATAATACTGTAGAATACAAGTATATCCCTAAATGATGTTTTTTTTAATATGCACATTTATACATTTTATACTTTTAGAAGCACCTATCTTCAGATATTGCACAGTCTGGAATCCATCCAATATATTTTTGTACTGCTCACTATGTTGAGATGCTGATGAAGATAGAGCTTCCACTTGTCTTCTCAGCTTTTCGGATGTCTGGGTTTACTCCCTCTCAGGTAATGACTTTGCGATTTTTAGTATCTCACTTTATATGCAACTATTAAGTCCAAGATTAGAAGTGATAATGAAATGTTATCTTTTCTCTGTTAAATATATGCTGTGTAGAAGATTGCTCTAATGTTAATGCTAAATGCCTTCTTCAATGTGATATTTATTTTACTAACACCAAAATTGTTCATTTCAACAAGGTCAATCATCTCCTAAAAGGACACTGTAGGCACCCAAACCACTTCAGCCCATTGAAGTGGTCTGGGTGCCAACTCCCATCACCCTTAACGCTGCAAGTGTAACTGTTGCAGTTTTTATAAACTTTTAGCCGTCTAAACGACGCTGGATGTCCTAACGCTATGCATGAAGATCTCCAGCGTCGCTGGAATCCCCATAGGAAAGCATTGAATAATGCTTTCCTATTGGGAGGTCTAATATGTGCGTGCGACCATCTGTCGGCGTGGGAGGAGTGTAGGTGCTGGATTCAGGTAAGTGTCTTAAGGGGTTTTAACTCTTCTGACACAAGGAAACATTGTCCCTTTCTATACTTGTGCATTTATTTATTTCCAGTGCAACTGGATTTTTTTTTCTTCTGATGTCCAATTCTATGTATAAGTTTATACTGTATGTTTTGTCATAGTGCAATAGTTAGAAGATGCAAGACGAGGGGAGAGTCTGATGGCGCGGTAGGCAGGCTATTCCATAGGAAGGGAGAAGCCCAAGTGGACCTTGTTGGGCACAGGACACAAAGTATACAAGCCAATCAAAACAATGTAACGGCACTCCCACATACAGTACACAACCCCTCCCCTCTGCCTGTGATACAATTAAGGTAGATAATACTATAACTTAATTATCCCTACCTAGTCCAAATACGTACCCAAAATACAACACATCCCCATATAGCCCTGATCTGGGTGAACAACATATCCAAAAATCACCCAGATCAGAGCAGGGGTTCAGGATTTTTTTTTGACCAACTGCACGCATGGATTCATGCCCAATACAGTTCCAGAGAATCAGGGCTTGCAGCCGGTCTAGTTGGGTAGTTTGTAAACGAACAAACTACCGAAGGAGTCAATAGTCTTACCCTGGAGCTTGTTCCCTTCATCTAGATGAATGATCTCATGAACAGTGCCCTTCTAAGCTGAATAGAAACGAACGCAGGCGATGATGAAAGCGGTGTTTGGGAGTTCCATGAGATTCATGCCCAAACACCGCTGCCTGCGTTCATGCGCACAAGATGGCCACCACCTCGTGGTTGTTCATAGCAATCGCGGCCACACAGATGAGCAATTAGAACACTGTGGTGAGAAACGTTCCAAGTTGTTAATAGGTGTTAACAAGCTCTAGCGTGGTCTCTGTTTGTGCGGCTGTTCTGTAAACTAACCACATAGTCCCAATTGCACGAACAGAGCCTATTTGAAGTAAATTAGCCAGTTCTGTTGCAGAGGCCATAGTCACAGGGTAAAAGGCTGGCAAGTAGTCCCCTCCAAAAACTTGTGGCAAACTAACTTGAAAAGGGGAGTTTGTAACACATTAACCATGTTACTTATCTACTTGTCTAGCCGACCCTATATGCCTAATAGCACTGATGTTTTGACATGTTTGTAAAGCTTGTTTTTTGGGGAAAAAAAGCAGAAAAAAAAGGGTCTGTCACTCGGGAGATTATTTTATTGTGCATTTTACTGCAATGTTGTTCTGGGATCATTTGTTATAACTCCATTTCTTTTTTCTGTACCATAACTCTTAATGCCTCAATAAAATAAAGATTTACCCCCCCAAAAAATGGGCACAGACTCTCCCCAACACCTCACTATCTGGGCTAGGTTCCCTTCCCAACAGGCCAACACTGAGGCTCCTGACTCTATACAACCACAGGAAACTCTTTCCGGTCTCCAGCCATAGTCCAAAAACCCGGCTGTGACAGGTTTAGAACACTCAGGGGAGACTCTTTATTGCTACTTCCCATCTTTGACCAAGTAGCACAGAGGGCTGGGCTACCAAGATGCTCATTCAGCATTAAACTGTTCAAAAATGGTTAACACTGAACAGAGGGAAAATTCATGAAGATTTCAGGCCCCATAACCACTTAAATGTGACAAAGTGGTAAAGGCACCTAGAGTGTCCCTTTTACACTATCTTGATTGAACATTTCTATATTAGCTGGTTATTTAAAATGAGTAACGTAAAATCCTTTAATTTAGAGTAGGAAAGATCTTCATCTTTGAGGGGCAGGTTTTTTTTTTTTTTTTTTAAACATAGTAAAACATTAAACTAGGGCCAAATTTGAGTGCTGGGAAATGTCTCCAGCCAGACTATATTGGTCTTCATCTGGAAATTCGGTTGTAAATTGACTAGAGTAATACTTAGTGGGGGTAACGGGGGCACCGAATTACCTCTGCTATTTAGGTCTATTTTAACACTTATATGTAGACTTCTTAAAATAAGACTGAATGGTTAAAGTGTTGGCAACACTTTGTAGGTTTAAATTAAATATATAAGCAAATTATTTATTTAAAAATTTATTCCTGACCTTATAGTGTTAAAACCATCATCTACCCCCCCCTCCCCTTGCCTCCCTAAATATAGTACAATCTTACTTGTATTCAAGTCTAAAGCTGCTGCATCTGCCCCTGAGCTACCTCTGTCTGCTGACATAATCAGAAGTGGTGGTCTGAGCCAATCACAATGCTTCCCCATAGCATTGGCTGAGATTGTCAAGGAGGCAGATCAGGGGCAGAGCCAGCACAAGTCAAACACAGCCCTGGCCAATCAGCATCTCCTCATAGAGACTAATTGAATCAATGCATCGCTATGAGGAAAGTTCAGTGTCTGCATGCAGAGGGTGGAGACACTGAATGACAGTGCTGTTTATTCTGCAGCACTGCCACAGGAAGCACCGCTAGCTGCCATCTGAGGAGTGGCCCGTGGAGTTATCACTAGACTGTAATGTAAACACTGCATTTTCTCTGAAAAGACAGTGGTTACAGGAAAAAGCCTGAAGAAAATGATTCTACTTACCTAAACAAATGCAATAAGCTGTAGTTGTTCTGGAGACTATAGTGTCCCTTTAAGATCCAAGAAAATAGTCCACACTTTTCATATGGATGCTTATACTTTATTAAGTTACCAAAGTGAAATAATGGTTGTTGATTTTTAATAAAATCTACGAGCATAGGGGTATATAATAAAGTTAGTTGCAATCAAAGTTTATTTTTGCAGTCTACTTTTATATATAAATATAGTAATGCAGGTAGCTGGCATTTTAATCTAGATCACCCACGGCTAATTCTTTTCACTGTACCAGTCATGCTGAGAACCACCATTGAAAGTATATTAATGTAACTCTTCAATTAACTTTGAATGCAGCTAAATTTTTTGAATTACATGCTGTGGGAATTAAAATAACTTTTTCAGCTATTTCTCAAATAAAGCTTTCTTTAATGCGAACTTATGTTATTCAAGTGCCAGTACCAATCTTGCTGTGTCTAGCCTTTTAATGAAATCACAAGTTCATTCATCCATTATTATTATTCCACAAAAAAAACACTCAGCTGTATAATGTAAGGATTCTCTGTTAACATATAATTCTTTTATATGCATGTCAGTATTGTACATTACTACTCCTCCCATTTAATGTTGTCTACTTCTTGGATATTATTCATATTCCCTTAAACCACCTCATAGGATTCAATTCTGATTTTGGTTAGTTGGACTATATGGTTTATATCTCCAGTATTTACCATCAAAACCTTATGTTAACGTGAGTCAAATGACAGAGAGGTTTCTCTTGCAAGCTAAATCTAAAAAGGTTAAATTAATAGTTCATAAGGGAAACTGTACCTTGTATTGAGTTCCTGAGCCATTTAACTCAAACTGCTTTTATATGAGTGGATCTGATAGAAGCTTAAGGAAAATCACTTCTGGTTCTGCATGCTTTCTTGTATTGTGCATTACTCTAGTATGGTTTATTGCTATGTGAGTAGTGTCATGCCAACACAATTCAGCTCAAAATAGCTTTGTCAACACCCCTCTCCACACCCCAAAAACCTGTGAGGTAATACACTGCCAATCTTGTGGAATCCTCCATTGACATCAGTGTTGTACAGCATTGAACGTGGGTTCCTGGCAGAAGAAGCACCAGGAGCTGTAGGGAATCCACCAGATAAAGATGGCAGCAATCACTGTGACTGCTTTAGGTAAATAAAACTTACCTTCCCCTGCGCCCCCAGGCCACTGCACATCAAGTAGCAATGTCATCTATCTATGTTTTATGTATATCAGTCATGTAAACTGAATAGGAAATTATACACCTTCTGATGACACAAGATATACTTATGCCTCTGGTGGAACTTACCCCAAGTATGTTTTAATATGCACAGAAAATTATCTAGTACATTGAAAACAAAAGTGAAAATACTAAATATGGTGCAGATGGTAATACTATTTAAATATATCTTTAGAAGGTCGACCACTCACATGTAATGGAGCCTATATATATATTTGTTCCATATATAAGGCTGTAATGCTCTTAGGGCAGCATCACACCACTCCTTCATAAAGATGTTCTCTCTGGTAAAATAGAAGAGAGAGAGGCCACCATTGTGTAATATTTTCAATATAAAACCAATAAAATTATTAGGTAGGTGTTGAGGTCACTTTATTTAGACCCTAAACTCCCGGCTCTAAGGTATACTGGTATAGTACCACTATAAAGAGGTTGGCCCCTCCCCTAATGAAGATTACTCAGGCTTCATAGGACTCTTAAAAATGCTAATAAATGTATTAACGAAAAAAGAATAAAAACAGTAAATTAAAACCATTAAATATTACCCACACTTGTATAAAGAGATCATGTATCAGCCAAATCGAGTTTCACTCTCTTCTGAGCTTCTTCAGTCAGCTGTGAGTCAGTCCCAGGAATCTACCATTTTTAAATGTCATATAGACCCTCTCCTTGGGTCTGATGAGGCTTGAAGTAGACCAATCATATTCATGCAGGCTGTCTGCCTCTTTAATTATCCCAATACATATATTGCAAGCACAATTAATTGGTTGGCGGTATTCCAGCCTTTTCCAACCTTATTATTATTATTATTTGTTGGCTGCATTTTCACATTCTTTACACAGCACCCACTTTAGCTGTTTTTGACCTCTATGTGAGGAATTGCAGGCTTTTCTATTCACTTATCCACCTGAAGCAGTTGTATAGCAGGCAGGTAAGAGTAGACGTACATGCACACAGACTTCTCTGTGAGTTCCTTTAAATGTAAACTAGTAGGGCATCTGATAGTCACCTCCAAGGCTCTAATATCCATGGAGGCAACAGACATAAGTGTTGTACCCATGGGGGACAGCATCGGGTAAGTCATGCTTACCATAGCTGCATCCCCAGGCCACCTCTTGGGGGAATTTGATGAATTTGCAAAGTCCCAAGGAGGTGACAGAGCCGCTTTAGCAGTGCTCTTATCATTCACTTTTCTGTGCCTTGTCTGGTTCCTTTTCTAGCCTTTCACCAATTTTTTGTTCCAACCTGATAAATCTGTGCTGTAAGAAAAAAAGTTACCTGCGCTCTTTCCCAAATCCCTGTGTATATTTAAACAAATGGAGGTTATTTAGTTTCTCCAATGGCCATTAGAGGGAATACCCACCTGCCAAGTCAAGGTTTTTGTTTTTTACTGTATATATTGATGTGTACTATGGTTGTTGCTGCCACCCAAGCAGTGGCGTACATACCGGTGTCGCAGGGGTCGCGGCTGCGACCTTGCCCAGCTCACCAGGGGGCCCGGCTGCCCTGCCAGGTATGTACCCACTGGGCCAGCCTCTTCTCCTGAGGGGCCCAGGAGCCTGCCACCTCAGGGCCCCCCGAGGCTCTTCCACAAGTAAGGCTGTGGGGATTAAATTAAAAAAAAAAAAACATCTGTGAGTGAGTGAGTGTGTGTGTGTTAGTGTTAGAGAGTGTGTGTGTGTGTGTGAGTGTGTCAGTGAGTGTGTTACTGTGTGTGTCTCTGTGTGTGTCTGTTACTGAGTGTGTTTGTGTGCGTCTGTTAGTGAGTGTGTTTCTGTCTGTCAGTGAGTGTGTATCTATGTCTGTGACTGAGTGTGTGTCTGTCAGTAAATGTGTGCGTCTGTTCATGAGAGAGTGTGTGTTAAGCTCTTACCTTTCTCCAGCGCCAGACTCCCTTGGCGTTGGGGATCTCTCCACCCCGATCCGCCTCTCAGCTCCGAATGCGCATGCGTGGCAAGAGCCACGCGCGCATTCAAACCGCCCATAGGAAAGCATTACTCAATGCTTTCCCATGGACATTCAGCGTCTTCTCACTGATATTTTCACAGTGAGAATCGCGGAAGCTCCTCTAGCGGCTGTCAATGAGACAGCCACTAGAGGCTGGATTAACCCTCAGTGGAACATAGCAGTTTCTCTGAAACTGCTTTGTTTTCAGCTGCAGAGTTAAAACTAGAGAGACCTGGCACCCAGACCACTTAATTGAGCTGATGTGATCTGGGTATCTGTAGTGGTCCTTTAACCCCTTAAGGACCAAACTTCTGGAATAAAAGGGAATCATGACATGTCACACATGTCATGTGTCCTTAAGGGGTTAAGTGTATGTGTTTATGCATGCACTGGCGTACATACCGCGGTCACAGCCCTGCGACCAGGTGCCCGCCGCCATGTGTTGTGGCCCCAGCCCCATGGGTTGTGTGTACGCCACTGCACCCAAGAGTAGTGGGAGTTTGAGCACAGGACTTGTTTTTTTGTATTTCTATTCACTCTTGTATCACTCAGCTATGTTACAATGCTAATGCCCATCCTATGCGTTACCTATTAAGGGTTAATATGCATGTCTCATTAGAGATATCTTTGCCAGAAGCCTAAGGTAGCAAGGTGAATGGTTAATGTAGGACACACCTAAGAGGTTACCTTGGTTGGTGTGTACATTATTTTTCGTGTCTATGTTCCCTCTTTTAGGGCAGAGTATAAAAGGATATTGACTGCACAGATCACTTTCTTCAAGCACCAGTGTCCTTTACAGTTCAACTATATTACTTATTTGTAAATAAATTATTAATAATGTATATGATCTTATTTTACTTGTGGGAGTAAGGAACATCAATAAATTATCTTTACAATGTTCAAGTGAAGGGGGAAAACAATTATCTTTTTTTATTTTTTATTCAGCCATCCATTTTAGAGTAATAAAGATAGATGTGGCTGCTAATTGTCCCATACAATAACATTTATTTAGTATTAAATATTGATTTGTGCCCCTAATTGACGATTAGTGTCCTGTGCAGAGAGAAGCAGCTTATTTTTTATGGGTTTTTTTTAGGGTAAAACATGAGAACAAACCACTTTGATAAGAACCACATATTATTTGTAAACTGTTCAGGTGACATTTGAGAAGAGGGCAGTTTGTCTTTGGACAGTTCCATCACATTTTTGATTGTTAAAATTATTAGACAAAATATTTCTTTGCTTTTTTGTTGCTGTGGCATTTAACGTTTTACCTTTTTATATATAATGCATTTATGTGCTCGGGTAATTTCCTCTGCAAAAAGGTTTTTCTAAATTATTTTTTTTTATTTACAGATCTGTCAGCATTGGCTAAGTCAGTGTTTCTGGAACTACTTAGATTGGCTTGAGATTTGTCATTATATTGCTGTGTGTATCCTTCTTGGACCTGATTATCAGGTATACATATGTTTAGCCATATTCAAACACCTACAACAAGAAATTCTTCAACACACACAAACTCAGGATCTACAAGTTTACTTGAAAGTAAGTTATTTCATTAAAATATATATAGTTTTCACATTTTTAAAAATCAATTATTATTGTTTCTTCCCATTGTCTTCGTCTTTCTTTCTGTTTTCTGCATCTTCTTTTCATCTCCTCTCTTCTTTGGATGATGCCCTTTTTGACTGGTTTTGACTTTGCACATCATCCATATATATTTATTTTAAAACTTTTATTACATTTTACACCATTTCCCCCCAATCATAGAGTGGTTTGCCAGCCTACCTTGTCCCTTATTTGCACTTCATATTTGTATCACTAATTTAACAATTTGATCTTGTCATGGTATCTGTGTCTCTCTGCCCTACATGCTCACCCCTGCTAATTTGTTGCTATTTTGATGCAAGGCACTCCTTTACTGCGTGTTTTACTGTTATGCCACATAATCATGCACCCATGTGATAATCTGTACACACTATCTTGATGAGTTCAACATGAACCAGCTGCTTTGGTTTCATCTTTGCCTTTATTCCCTTTTTATGCACTTGATTAGGCATGGTATTAATTATTATTATTTTTTATATACTATACATTGGTTTGACTACCTTTTATACAGTTTACCTGTCAGTAGATATGTTTCATAGCGTCTTTGGGGTGTTTTGGGGCATATCTTTTGCTTTTATTTTTTTTTTATTTATTTTTTGTAATTCACATTTTTTTATTAAATCTTACAGTTGTCAAAGTGGAATAGGTATTTCGGTAATACCAAATAAACAATAATTAGAGTGTATAATAACTACACATGTTTAATACAGCTTGCAAAGTATACAGTACATATGTTTAATGCAGAGAATGGAAATATAACAGAAAGGAAGAAATAACAACATATTGGGTTACATAGATATGAAAGTTTGGGGTAGTAAGATGGAGTTATCTCTTAAAGCATGTATAACCCAGAGCATGTAAGTAAAATAATGCATTTGGCATATAAACATAAATTCTGCTTTCAAAGTTGTTACTTGTCAAGTGTCATCAGTCAAAGTTATGGGTGTCTATTGTGATTGAGTTAGCAAGAGTTTGAAGCCATGGGCTGAAGTGGTAAGTATATAGCGAGACCAGAGTTATTTATAAGTTGTTGTTCGTCTCTGTGAGCTAAACATCATCTCTTCCAATGATTTGAGTTCCTCTATCCTGGTATACCAGAGATGGAGAGGAAAGTTTTGTCTCAAAGACAAGGGAGAAAAAAGGAGTTTCACATGTTTTACAGATTATGACAGATCTTAAATGTTGCTCAATAGTTTTGTATGTAGTGGCACTTGTGAAACAGCCACTCCTGGCTGTTTGGATGGCACGGTGCGAATCGTGACACTATGAGACGGGCAGCTGTCAGCACATCAGAGGCGGCAAGGGAGCTGTAATCCTGTAAACTGCGTCCTCCATGGCAAGAGGAATCACCGGGGACTTTGGGATTGATACAGCCAGGGCCCTGTGCTAAAAATAACACACACACACAGGCAGACAGTCGCAGACACGCACGCATTCACACACACACAGGCAGACAGTCACACACACATAGAGGCAGACAGTGACACACACAGTTACAGTCACACATATAATTAGACACACACACATACAGTTACAGTCACACATACAGTTACAGTCACACACACACAGTTATCGCTGTCCATTATGAGTTGGAACTTGGAAAGGGGGATTATTTCCATTATTGGAGTCTGGATGTTGGGGAAGTAGATACTCCTTCCTGCTTTCCCCTTACTGTGCAGCAGTCACCTGGCATGTCACCCCACTGTCATTTAGCTCCGCCTCTGCCATCTTTTAGCCACACCTCCACCACATGGTAAGCCCCACCCCTACCCCCACGTGTTTTTTTTTTAATAATGCAGGTTGGAGAAAAATGAAATCCTCCACCCGGGTAGCCGAGCTGCGTGAGCTCAACCCTAAGGCCGGCCCTTGACACAGCACCGGCAGTTGGGGGGGGGACAAGGGAGGGCACGGCATGCTTTAGGGGGGCCATGGCCCCTCTGATCCCCCCCTAGCGATGCCACTGGCTAGGAGAGTGGAAAGTTTGGAGTACCGCTGTTCCGACAATCATGTTCTGGGAGATTTCTGTGAGTTATCCAGAGGCTGTGAAGGAACCATCCAACAGCATGTTTAATTTACATAACAAATTAGACCTTTTATTCAGGAGTATACATGCCAACAGCATTTTTGACATCTTAACATATGCACTAACTCTAACATGGTCTCAATAAAAGAAAGAATTACAAAAAACAATATTAAAATCAATTATTGGTAAACAGGTTGCCATGGTGTGTTTTTTTTGTTTTTTGTTTTTTAATTGGGTGATGGCTAGGCTTTGACTGTTAACATTGCTGATACTGTATGAACAGTGTTTTTACATTAAATGAACACTAAAGTCACCAAAAGAACTTTAGCCTAATTCTAAAGGTAAATATTTTTGTTTTATTTCACATGTATTCAGTTCATCTTCCCATTATTTGTGAAGGGATAGCCAATGTTTTTTTTTTTTTTGTTTGTTTTTTTAATTGGGTGGTGGCTAGGGACAGTATTTCACATTAAATGGACACTACAGTCACCAAAAGAAGTTTAGCTTAATTAAGTAATTTTGGCGTATAGATCATGCCCATGCAGTCTCACTGCTCAATATAGGAGTCAAATCACTTTGTGCATATCACTTGCACAGCCTTCCTAAACACTTCTAATGAGACATCTAATGTTTACACTTCCTTTAGAATTTATTTCCTTCTCTGTTAATAGCTTGCTAGACCCTACAGGATCCTATTGTGTGTGATTAAAGTTAAATTTACAGAGCAAGAGTCAAAAACTTCTAAAGTTACACCTGACTTAAAATGAAACAATTTGTTATTTAACTCATAAATGACAGAGGGTTGAGCTTCATTTGACTAAAGCTGTCTTGGTGACAATAGTGTCCCTTTAAGCTGTAGTTCTGGTGCTTAGAATGTAACTTTAAGAAGATCTCCAACAGAATATTCCAATAAGGGAATGGGAATATATTTTTAACGCACATTCTGGACTAACTACTAGCACTGCGCACTTAGAAGTAACAAGGAAGATAATGTACAGGTGGTACATGGTTCCAGCCCGTCTGCACACTATCTTCCCGGACTCACCAGACAGGTGTTGGCGTTGCGACACAGATAGAGGCACTATGTTGCATGTCTGGTGGACATGTAAAAAGGTGAATATATTCTGGAAGAAGATTGAAAAAATAGTAAAACAAACCACAAATCAGCAAATACCTCATGACCCAAAAACAATATTGCTGCGATTACTCCCAATAAACACTACTAAAATAATCAAGAAAATTATATTTCTTTTACTGGGCACAGGGTCTATATTAATAGCTAGATATTGGAAGTCTAAAGATCTACCTTCACTACAAGAAATTGAGGAAGTAATGTCGACAACAGTAGAATATGAATTATTAATGTGGAACCAAAGAAAAATAGGGAAACTGAGCCCACAAATAGCCCAAACGTGGCAAACTTACCTTGAATCTAATAATAAGAATTAGTATACAGGGAGAAATTAGACTTACTGGTTTCGGATAATGTTTTTTTTTTTTTTTTTTTGAACAATTAATGTCTAACTCGACAATCTTATTCACTTTCAATAGGGAAAGGAAGCAAGAAAACTATGCCTGTGCAAAATTAAAAAAAATAGGATAATAGCAGGCAACATAGCAAATGGATGTAAATTGAAACATTTAAAAAGATAAGAAAGGAAAAACAACAATATAATTGCCAAAATGTTGTCTTTTTCTTTCTTTTTTTTTTTTGTGGGTTTTTTTTTTGTTTTTTGTTTTTTGTTTTTTATAATAGAAATAGAGCCGCTAAACTCAGGCTGTAATAAATATTTAAGCAGAAGTAGAGACAGAAGATCAGGAATTTTCTTTTCAACTGTTAAATATGTTAATATTAAATAAGTTAACTTTATTAGAAGTAAAACACAAGACTATATCTCATGATATGCATTAGGATAGCATTGTCTCTCTGATAACAGTGTTTCCTGTGATGTGAATTATGATAACAGGGTTAATATTTCTATGTACCCTCCCTTTTTGCTTTCTGTATCCCCTTTTATTTTTTATGCAGTAAAAGAATAAAGAGTAAATTGTAAAAAAAAAAAAGAATGTAACTTTAAGGGAACTTTGCAAATACCCCTCTTCACTACCAAGAACTGTAGTGTGAGTGTGCACATGCATGCAGCTTTATTTCCATGTCCACTGCCCAGCTCAGAGTGCTGGTTTATGTACTCTAAGCAACTAGCCTGCGAAAATATCTCATCAGTATTGGACAACACCTAGAATATGCGACCGGAAACCAAGGCACCGGTGGGGGGGGGGAGTGACGAACCAGGTCGGGGGAGGTGGGAATGTGGGTGCATCATAATTGGGGGGCAGTGGGGAAGGAGGACCTGAAACGTAACTGTATTTATATGTTATACATATGTTATCCCTGTTACACTGTTACATATTTATGTTCAAAGCCGCTATGGATCGCCTTACACACTAATAATTGATTGCTTTGATGGGGGGGTGGTTTGGAAGTTCTGCCCATAGACTCTCATCTTCTTACTCTGTAGGCTGGGTTCAGACCACACACTTCAACCCACACTCGTGCTTCACTTTGTACGGCAGGGCCCTGAGGGTCCTGCTACCTGGTCTGGTTACCGGGGCGGGACCTCAGCGCAATCTGTCGCAGCACGAGGCACCTCCGTAGAGGAGGTGACATACCCGAGACATCTTTGATCTCGACATTAGTGCCTGCTGAACCAGGCAACTCATTCATCGTTTCCTTTTTCTTTATCGTTTTTTTCCTTTGTTCTCTCTCCTTATTTCCTCTCTCTCTCATCCCCGTTCCTCAGCTCATGCCTCCCTGTTTGGCGTCCTCTCCTCTGTCACGGAACCGGTCCGGTCTTGCCTCCCTTGCTGGGTCTCTGCTCTGAGCCGGAGGACTAAGAGCCTGGTGGGGGTCTTTCTGGGGCAGGAGGAGGGGGCTAAGGAGGCTATAGTTATGGCTATGGATGTTAATAACGGGCAAGGAGACGCTGATGCATATCACCCTGCTCCCCTGAGTGTCCTCACCCTCAACTGTAGAGGGTTGAACATACCAGAACGACGGACGCACCTGCTTCGGGACCTGAGGAAACAACGCATATCAGTCGCAATGCTACAGGAAACACACTTCCGAAAGGACGCGGCCCCCAAGCTACGAAACAAATTCTACCCGATGAACTACTTTAGTGATCACCCAACGGCACGAAAGGCGGGTGTCGCTGTCCTGATAGCGGCGGATTTGGGGTTCCAGACCCTGGACTGCCTAATGGACACGCAGGGTCGCTTCGTATACGTGAAAGGAATCATCGATGGCACACTGTACACCTTCGCTAATTTATATTTGCCTAATAGACGGCAGGCTCAATTCCTCAGGGGTGCACTGAATAAACTGAGCACCTTCTCTGAAGGGGCCCTCGTCCTGGGAGAAGATTTCAATGTTCCATTGGACCCCATCATGGATTCCTCAACGGGTCACAGCAGCATCTCACAACTCCATATACGCTCCATGAAGAGAGCTCTCGGCGACATGGAACTTGTGGACTGTTGGAGGACTCTCCACCCGACCACCAAAGACTTCACATACTACTCTGCTTTACATGATCGATACTCCCGCATCGACTACATCTTTGTCCGACAAGTGGGCCTCCAGCGACTGATTTCGGCAAAGATGGCTCCCGCCAAGTGGTCGGATCATGGTTCGGTTATGGTGGAACTGGACTCGCCCCTCTTTCGACCCTCTAAATGGACGTGGAGGCTCAACGAGGCTCTCCTTCTCGATCTGGACACTCTCGAGCAAGTCACCCAGGCACTGAATCACTACTTTCAGGACAACGACGGGCAAGGAACCTCCCCAATCTCTATCTGGGAGGCACATAAGAGTGTTATCCGGGGTACGCTTATTCGAATCGCATCTCAAAAGAAAAAAAGGGCGACGCAAGAAATGGCGGACCTATATAAGAAGATCGCGGTATTGGAACAGCAACACAAGTGGTCCCGGCTGATGGAAACGTATGGGGATCTAATGCAGGCTAGGCGGGACCTGAGAGATATCCTCACAAAACGCTATCTTCGGTCCCTACAGCGGTCCAAGGGGTTCTTTTATACCCATGCCAACAAAGGGGGTAAATACCTGGCACACCTCCTGAGGGGAAATGCCACACGTACACAGGTGCGTAGCCTGCGCCTTTTGTCAGGGTTCGTATCGAACCTTCCGAGCAAAATATCAGAGGAATTTAGGGACTACTATCGAACCCTCTATAACATTCACGCAAGGGATAGACGAGACGCGGTAGACACGGAAAGCGCGCGAATACGAGACTACCTTGAGAAGGCTGACCTGACCACGATCAGCCCGAGCGAGGCAGAAATTCTGGATGCCCCGATCACGACAGATGACATCGCAGCAGCCCTGAAATCGACCAAAACGGGCAAAGCACCGGGCCCGGATGGCCTCTCCACAGGGTACTATAAAACGTTTTCATCGATCTTGCTACCATGGTTCACGAAAGCTGTCAATAAAATCGCAGACGGAGGGAATCTGGTCTTTGGCGGCTATAATAACTGTCCTGACGAAGTCAGGGAAGGAGCCGATGGAATGTGGCAACTATCGACCCATATCTTTATTGAACGTGGATACTAAACTGTTCACGAGGGTTCTGGCTACAAGACTCCAGTCGATCCTGCCCGCTCTGACACACGTGGACCAAACCGGATTTGTACCCGGGCGGGAAGCGCGGGACAGCACCTTACGGACTTTTGCGATACAACATGGGGCGAGAACATCACGACATCCCCTCCTGCTCCTCTCCACGGATGCCGAAAAAGCATTCGACCGGGTAAAGTGGCCCTACATGCTCGCGACCCTAAATAAAATGGGAATGGAACAGAGGCTACTCACGTGGATCGGAGCGCTGTACAATAACCCTCGGGCAATGGTAAGGATTAACGGAGCCCTCACCGGAGACTTTGAAATCTCAAACGGCACGAGGCAGGGCTGCCCCCTGTCCCCGTTGCTTTTCGCCATATATCTGGAGCTCCTCCTCCGCACCATCAGACAACACCCTGACATCCGGGGGTACCCGTGGGGAGAGGTGAAACACAAGGTTGCTGCATACGCGGATGATCTCCTATTCTACGTCTCATCGCCCCGCACCACGTTGCCCTGCCTACTGTTAGCCTTTGAACGGTTTGGCAAGATTTCGGGGCTTAAACTTAACCTGTCTAAGTGCGAAGTGCTCAACATCACCGTCCCTCAGGAGGAATATGCGGCCCTGGAAGACCTTTTTCCTTTCCGATGGTGCTCCCAAAAAATGAAATACCTGGGAATATGGGTGACGACAGACCCGGAAACCCTCTACTCACAGAATTTCGTCCCATTACTGAGAACGATCATGGCGGACCTGAATAAATGGGCCTATCCACATATCTCTTGGCATGGTCGGATCGCTGTTCTTAAAATGAATGTCCTACCCAGGCTTCTATACCCTTTTCAAACGCTACCACTTAACATACCTGCAACCTTCTTCTCCACATTAAAATCGGCGGTTATTCACTATGTTTGGAAGGGGGAGAGATCAAGACTCAGATACGACATACTCTGCTTACCACGACATCGAGGGTGACTAGCACTGCCCGATTTTAAACGATATCACCAAGCCACGGTTTTACAGCGCATTCTGGAATGGAACGCACGCACACACCCCAAGCCATGGGTAGCTCTGACCAGGGACAGGCGTGGGGCTCACTTGCAGGCCGCCATATGGACGGGCGGGGCAAGAAATGTCAACAATAAAGAGGAAACGAACCTGACAGCGCAAACTCTAACTAGCTGGAGAAACATGAGGGAACAACCACACATCTCACCCATACCCAGCCCTTTGATCTCTATTACTGATAACGAGGCAATTGGGGGTGGTATACCATCGGCGACGTGGCCTTTCGCAGAAGGAAGGGAACATGTCCCCATCTCCACAATTCTGCGGGACGGCACCCTGCGGACCCTCGACTCCCTCTTGGGGGATTTACCTCGCTCACCTTTTATTGGTACTGCAATAATGCAGATTAGGCATTATTATAACTCAATACGCAACAACCAACACTTACACAGGGATCTCACCTGGTTCGAAGCAACATGCAAAAGGGGCCTACCCCTAGAGAAGGCGATATCTACGCTATACCAGCACGTCTTGGTGGGACATCTGACGGAGAAAAACACCTTCCGTCGGCAATGGGAGACGATGCTGGACACTTCCTTCACACCCCAAGAATGGGACAATGCACTGTTATGGCAACATAAGAGTTCTACTAGCTCGCAATACCAAGAAACTAACTATAAGTTGCTCGCACTGTGGTACAGGACACCAACGCTGCTCCACAGAATCTTCCCAACAACACCGCCGACGTGCTGGAGGTGTGACGAGGGGAGAGGCACAACGCTGCACATCTGGTGGTTTGTGCCACGAGGAACGTGATTGTGCCATTTTGGGAGATGATTCGACAGGAATGCAATGAAATCTTGGGGGAGACGCCAGGATGGTCGGCGGCTCTATCGCTCTTGCACATCTCGGAGATGTCTATAGCGACGTATAAGAAATCGATTCTGCGCCACCTACTCAACGTGGCGAAGGCTCTGATCCCGGCGTACTGGAAAAAGAAAGACGCCTCGACTAGAAGAGTGGATCTGCAGGGTAGAGAACATTCGGGGGGCGGAGGCCTTGCAAGCGTCCCTGCTCGGGAGGGGGGACAAACATGCTGAGAGGTGGCAGCCATGGGTTGTCTATATGTCCCGGGAACGTTAGATCGGATAGGCGGCTGGAGGGGAGGCTCACGGGGGGACCTGGCCGGGGGGGCGCGACCGGACTGTGCACCCATCCCATCCCGGTCACCCGCGAGGGGGACCTGAGGGATGCTGGGACCTGATGCCGCACAGGAGGTACTGGAGTTCTTGTGATCCCTTTTATTTTTCTATTCTCTCTTCCTCTTTCTTTCTCCAATTCCTATTCAACCCAATACCCTTTCACCTTACCCTGCACACTACGAAAGAACATGACAGGGAGCGATACAAATGACCGGCCAGGGATCGACCCGAACATACCCGGGAGGTATGTCTTAATATTCCTTCATTCTTGAGAGCCATATACTCGCCCTCTGCCCCCGGACACACCTAGACACCACAGGAAGGACCACAATAGGAGACCATATGGTTCTTGGGAAAGGCCCAACGTCCTATAAGAGGGTGACAGGAGGAATTAGGGGTGAGAGGTCAAACAATTTAGGCAGCTTAATGGCCTCTGAATGTTCAATGTACATAGGCCTGGAAGGCTCACGCCTGCCTGACGTCTCGACCTACTTAACACAATTGTGGCAGGTCTTCCTGCCTTATTACTGTGGCGGACCTGTATGCCCATCACTAAGTTTCTTTCTGCTTTGCTTTGTATGCTTGTTGTGATTTCTGTCATACTTACCGATGAAACAGATCCAGGGAAACTACCGTACATTTGTTTTTAGAGACCTGCGTGTCTCCTTTTTTATGTTGGTACCAGGGAGATCTGTGCATCTCGAGTGATCTAATGTTATCCCGTTTACTTGAAACCTGCGCGTTTCTACATAATTATTTACGTAACTTCCTTTGAAACACTTGAAAATCCTAAATAAAAAGATTCTTTAAAAAAAAAACACCTAGAATATGCATGTGTCCTGGTAGTGTAACTGGGCTGCTTAGGTTTCACAAAAACAAACCCACATAACATACTAGTACACATTAGAACATACTAGTTATGTAATAATAAAATTGGACACATTATGTTCATTATTTTATTATCACACAGTTGGTGCCCGGGTCCTAATTTCAGTTCTCCAAACAGTTATAATGACTGCTGTTCCCACTAAGTAGCCTCCTTTCTGAAAAAAAAAAAAAAAAAAAAAGTTATGCTTTATACTGTACACAGTGAATTTTTGGAATACATTAATTTGCAAGTGAATACAAACAGCACACCCTAAGAGTAATGATTACAAGCTAATTTTAGTTATATTACTTTTTTATTCTTGCTAATTATTATTTGTGAGATGAAAGTCTGCAAAATCGCTTGACCATAAATATTGCAGGCTGGAGTGCTATATTGTAAAACAATTGTCACAAATTTGCTGGCTTTGTTCTTGAGTACATTTGCAGTTCAGCATTTTATTTACTTTACTGTGTCTCAAAGCAATGAAAATTTCATATTTATGCAGCAACATTCATTTGGATTCATGAATTTTACATTTATCATTTCAGTGCTGAAGTGTTTTCAATACATTTCTCTTTGTACAACACGCAGAAGACTTTAAACTCATAATAATGAAATTTACTGCATTAATTAAAAAAAAAAAAAAAAAAAAAGTGATCTCTCCAAAACACTATAGGTCTGTTGCAGTCTTGCCAAAATGCTTGTATTAAATGTACATACATTTTTGATGTGTTCTAACCACCTGTTACAGCAAATCCAAAAACATTTTGTTGTTTACTTGTGTGCACCTGATCATTCTACTTCCTCTTCAACTTTGATTTTGACAGTTATATATTAAGGATACCAAGGTGTAAAAAAACAATTAACCTGGAATACCATTGTTTATAATAGCTGTGTTACCTAAAATTGGATTTGCCCTTACTTTCACAATCTGCCTATTTTAATTTCAGGCAACGTGTTGTGTGTCTCTCCTTTCCCCCTATGCTTGTTTGCTATACACATCTCAAGTAGAAATTATCTGTTGTTAAAGCAGTTTGGTCACTTTTTGTTTGGATTCTAAGACATTTAAAACATTTGATTTGGTTTTATGGTGGTGGAGATACTGAACACGTGATGACTGTCCAAACGTAACTGGGATATACCATCTATCAGATATAGACCAAAGAGATCAGACATGGTATTACATTTATTTACCAGTTATCAGCGTCATTTTAACTGCTGTGCTTGAGAGCAAACCTAGATGCAGCAAGTGCAACCTTCTACAATAAGCAATGTTTTCTTAATTGCCCTTTCGAGAAGAATGGCCAGCCATAAGATACAAGATGAACAAGGAAGTAGTACGTAAGCACATAAATATAGAGGGGAAACAGAGTATAGATGCATAAGGGATATAGAAACAGTGACATGGGTAAGGAAGTGAAGAGGGTTATTGATATTGCAGGGGCATTGCTGGGAGGAGGGGGGGGGCAGATTGTGGCAGGATGGCCAGGCTCTTCACAATAAACTTCAAGTGCAACAGTCAGGATAAAATAGTACTGCAGTTTATTGTCACTTTCAACAATTTATACAAGGTTGTGCTCTCTCATAAAATAAAACAGAAAGAAAATAAATCCTACTCCTACTAAACTATCAGTGTTACTAACTATCCAACTGGTCAGCTAATCTAGTTCCCAGTTTTAAACAAAATGAAATACAGCACTTTTAGCAGGTTTCACACAGTACCTTTTTCTCAGAGTCTCAGGCTTAACTACCTTCTCTCCCAGCTGTTAGACTCCCTGATGCATTCAGAGGCTAACCTTTTAAAACCCTAGTGCTGGTTAATTACATGCACCTGGTTGATAACATTCAAGGGGTGACTCCCCCCAATTAACCCCATCATGCTGGGAATAGAGAGCGCTCCAATCTATTACTAACATAGAAAGCCCCTCTGACCTTGCCACAATATATAAATATATATATATATATATATATATATATATATATATATATATATATAAGCACACACATACATACACATTTTATAACTGCCCCCCTACTTTTGTCCCTGGCTCAACATTTGCACCCTTAAAATATGAATCCTAGAGATGCCAGTGATATTGAGCAAGATAACAAGGTTGCATTGTTTGAGTGGTATGGGTAAAACATATTATGGTACATGTGCCTTGACACGAATGGCAGTTTGTATGAAAGTGTGTGCATGTGTCTGCAAGTGTTAAAGTCATAATTTATATTCCAGCAGAAATATTGACATTGCAATATTTTTGACATTAAGAGTTATAATTTGGAACTTTGTACATCAACATTTTTGAGCATATATTTTATTTGACAGGATGGTGGATAATTAAGTCAAATGAATGCAGGTGTCCTAATCAAGGATATATTTATTTATTAATTAAAGTTGTTTTATGCGTCACTCTAATCATTATAACCACTGCAGCGCGCTGTGGTGGTTATGATGCCAGAAGTATCCTGACCTTATTCCCAGTGGGCTCCGGGGCTCTCTGGTGGTACAGGGACATTCATTGGCTGAGTGCATCAGCTGACTGCTCTCAGACAATGAATGCAATTGACATTAGCCAGCCTGGAACTTTAGTTGCCGGGTAGCTGATGACACCCCAATGATACTGCTGGAGGTGAAGTTATATCTTCAGATTCCCCATAAACAAGCATTGATTCAAGATTTACTAGGTGGAAGCTTTAAAACACATGCGGCACTTGCTGCGCATTAGGTCCTCCATTGCCGGGGCATTGCAGTAGGAGGGAACCTAGCCAGCCACAGGAAAGAGGTAAGAATGGAAGTGTATATTCTGCTTGTATATATCGTTTGTTTTTACATAATTAAGGGATATTATTAATTATAATGTGAGGGACCTGCCTGACAAACCAGGCAGAAAGTCCAGAGATTTCAATTTTTAAGCCCTGAATTTGACCCTGTGACTTTCCAAAACACCATAAAACCTGTACATATTGGGTATTGTTGCACTCAAGAGACTTCACTGAACTCAAATATAAGTGTTTTAGAGCAGTAAAACATATATAACAATATCATCAGTGAAAGAACTGTTTTTTTTGTGAAAAATGCAAAACAAAAAATGAACACTAACTTTGGCCACTAGACTGGACTATTTAGAATACCCTGAGCTGTCTACTTTTGCAAATGGTGTGCCATGATGGCAAACCAAACTAACAAATGTCAATGTGTAAAAATTGAAAAAGGGAAAGCCCTATATTTAACCTGTAACTTTCCAAAACACCAGAAAACATATGCATGTGGGGTACTGTTGTATTTGTGAGACATTGCTTAATACAAATTTGCGTAATTTATTGCAGTAAAAGCTAACAGTATTATGACATTCACAGTTAAAATGCCATGCAGAACTATTAGAATAACAACATTTATGAATTCCTCAAACTTTTTTAGATGTTATTAATGAAATGAAAGCCATGTCTCTCCTGAATTTTTATATATATATATATATATATATATATATACAGTTGCAAGAAAAAGTATGTGAACCCTTTGGAATGATATGGATTTCTGCACAAATTGGTCATAAAATGTGATCTGATCATCATCTAAGTCACAACAATAGACAATCACAGACTGCTTAAACTAATAACACACAAAGAATTAAATGTTGCCATTTTTTAATTGAACACACCATGTAAACATTCACAGTGCAGGTGTAAAAAGTATGTGAACCCCTAGACTAATGACATCTCCAAGACTAATTGGAGTGAGATGTCAGCCAAGTCCAATCAATGAGATGAGATTGGAGGTGTTGGTTACAGCTGCCCTGCCCTATAAAAAACACACACCAGTTCTGGGTTTGCTTTTCACAAGAAGCATTGCCTGATATGAATGATGCCTCGCACAAAAGAGCTCTCAGAAGACCTACGATTAAGAATTGTTGACTTGCATAAAGCTGGAAAGGGTTATAAAAGTATCTCCAAAAGCCTTGCTGTTCATCAGTCCACGGTAAGACAAATTGTCTATAAATGGAGAAAGTTCAGCACTGTTGCTACTCTCCCTAGGAGTGGCCGTCCTGTAAAGATGACTGCAAGAGCCCAGCACAGACTGCTCAATGAGGTGAAGAAGAATCCTAGAGTGTCAGCTAAAGACTTACAAAAGTCACTGGCAAATGCTAACATCCCTGTTAGCGAATCTACAATATGTAAAACACTAAACAAGAATGGATTTCATGGGAGGATACCACAGAGGAAGCCACTGCTGTCCAAACAAAACAATACTGCACGTTTACAGTTTGCACAAGAGCACCTAGATGTTCCACAGCAGAACTGGCAAAATATTCGGTGGACAGATGAAACCAAAGTTGAGTAGTTTGGAAGAAACAAAGAACAATATGTGTGGTGAAAAAGAGGCACAGCACACCAACATCAAAACCTCATCCCAACTTTGAAGTATGGTGGTGGGGTCATCATGGTTTGGGGCTGCTTTGCTGCGTCAGGGCCTGGACGGATTGTTATCATCGAAGGAAAAATGAAGTTATGCAGGTTAACCCTCGCTGGATACAAATTAATAACGAGTAACACAATCGCTTAACTTTGATAACAGGCAATAGTAGAGCATCACATTTGCTGTGTTTTGTTAGAGTTTAAACATACCGCGACCTAGTCAGGTGGGCCTACGTAGTATTTCTCGCGATAATCACCCCTTGGCTGCCCCATCGTATCGTAGCATGTGACTTGGAAAATGTATGCATTCAGGGAAAATTAAGCAAATATGTGATGCATATTTAACATTTGTGGAGTAACATAGACTAATAATTGTGAAGTTTTCTAAATAAAATAAAATAAGCATGCTTGGTGTAGCTGGATAAGCATGCTAGCCGTAGAGTGGCCAATGTGTACTAAAAAAAATACGCTCCTGCCAATGGCTGTGGAGGGGTCTTGTGACACCCGGTACTTGTCAAGCTGGTTAGTGTTGTCTGTTCTGTTAGCATATGTGCTGTGGGGTTAATCCCCCTATGCTTGAAAGAACAGTTCCAGGAGGTGTGGGGTCAAGGAACGCAGTGCTTAGCTCTGAGGTGTACCCTCCGCTCCTATCGGTAGGTATTAATATGGCTCGGTAGGTATCTGGGTCCCGGGTGTGTTATAACCTCGCTCGTCTGCCGTGTGGGGTGCTGTATTGCCTTGTTTCCGCTTAGGGCAGACGTGGGGGGGGGGGGGCTGAGCTACAGAACCTGATGTGAGGCGGTCCTGTGTGTGTCTGACAGGTAGCTAGCTAGTAACATTTACTGGTAAATTAATAAAATAAGAATAATAATACACATAGATAAGCAATATAAAGTGAAGTCTAAGTCATAAGGTAGGCAAAGTAGTTAAATTATGTGGAGAATCGCAATGGGCTAGTTCCGTGGTAGTGTGATCTTACAGTCCCGGCAATTATCTTGTTGGGATCTGCACAGCTCTTGGGCCTCTAATGTCGGGTTGTCATTATGGGAGCCATTTCCGGGCCGTCTCGGCACGAAAGTTTTCACCCTGTCTGGGTTCCACCCATGCCGTGGTTTGGTGGTCCCGGAGGCTGTCATGGGCCGTAAGGCATCTAAAGGTAGACCCAGTGTGGGTAGCAAGTCCTGCGCTTCCTGTAGGTCGTGTATCTCGTGGGTGTTCCCTCCATGTGTCACCTGCAGGGAGCAGTTAAAGCGCCACCGGTATGTCATGCCTTTTTGCAGGAGTAGCGCCGTAAGTGGTTTGAGCGACCGTCTCCAGGCCAAGTTACCGCCGGACAAGTCCGTGAAGAAGGAAAGGGACATGTTTTCGAAGGAGTACTGGGGAAGGTTCTTGACTGCTGCCATGATTGCGGCTCTGTCTTCTTTACGCTGGAAGCGGAGTATGATGCCCCTTGAAGCCGCCGGTGGGGCTTTGGTCGATTTGGGAACTCTGTAGACCCCATCCAGGCTTAGTGCCTTGGCGTGCCGTGCGGGCAATAGCGCTGCCAGGAGCCTCCGTGCGAAATGCGGGAGTTCTTCTGCCGGCAGGTCGTCTCATACTCCCCGTACCTTTATGTTGGTTGCTCTTCGTGCGTCTTCCAGCGCGGCGAACCGCCTCTCAAAAGCCTCAGTTTTAGTCTTCAAACCCCTAATCTCTAGCTGCATGGCGGTAATATGGGTAGCAGTGGTAGCGGAGGTATTCTCCAGGGTACTCAGTCTCCCGGTCATTCCCTGGAGGTCCGCGTGGAGGCCTGCCATGTCTGCCTGGATCGTGGTCTGCAGGCCCGCCAGTAATGCTTTGAGCACCGCTGTCGTGACTGGTGCATTATCAGGGTCTGATGGTGTGGCTTTGGTTGCCGGTGGACTGGGAGATGGATGCGTGTCTTCCCCTTGGTAAGTCTCCAGGTATTCGGCCATCTTGGGCATAGCTGCTCCGTGGGCCTGGCGCCACATGTGTCAGGGTACCTGTGGTCTCTACCTCCGAAAGAGGTAGAGACTTAGCTGTTCCTCCATGCAGACGGTCTGATGGCTCCCTTCCCCGCGGTCTATCCGGTCATGCTAGGCCGGCCGCGAGGGAGTGACTGCCTTTTACAGCATCTAGGCAGGAAGTAGACATCAGGACACTCCCCCGGAACGACCTGTCAGTCAATTGCTGCAGGACCAATCAGGACGCCTCGGAGGCGTGGTTACTGCTCTGAACAGGGTATTTAACAGAGCTTCTTTCATTA
The DNA here is from genome assembly GCF_036172605.1 of Pelobates fuscus. Lineage (NCBI taxonomy): Eukaryota > Metazoa > Chordata > Amphibia > Anura > Pelobatidae > Pelobates > Pelobates fuscus. The sequence goes on from NC_086318.1 coordinate 298,485,991, forward strand.
GCTCATTGCCCTGTCGTGGTTCTAGCTTGTTCTAGTCACTCAGTGCTTGTGTATTCTATTATCCCTTTTGGTTTTGACCCGGCTTGTTTACCTTACTCTGCTTATCTCTGTTACCCTTGATTCGGCTTGTCTCTCGCTTACCTGTCTTCTGTTACCCTCGACCTCGGCTTGTCTTTGACCATTCTATACTGTACTACTTACGTTAGTCCGGCCATTCTAAGGTCCGGTATACGTATCTGGCTACTGTTTGTACTCTGCGTGTTGGATCCCTGTCCCGATCCTGACATTACGACAGGGCCAATGGATCCTGCAAGTACAAACAGTCAGCTGGCTGCTCCTGATCCTAGGTTTGAAGCCATGGATCACAGAATGGATCAGATGGCGCTTGCGCTACAGGCTCTATTAGCTTGTGCCAATAACCCACCAGAGGAGATACGTAATACCCCTGTTTCTCCTGTCGGTTCAGGTCTAGAGGTAGCCACAGTGGGTGCTTCTTCTCACATTACCCCCCCCCAGTACGCTATGGTGGGGCTCCTGAGAAGTGTCGTGGTTTTTTAAACCAAATTAGTATCCACTTTGAATTGCAACCTCGCTCTTATCCTACAGATAGGGCAAAAGTAGGATTTATTATCACCCTACTCATTGAGAAAGCTCTGAGAAGGGCCAACCCACTATGGGAGAACGATAATCCATTAGTTTATAACTATAACGCATTTGTAGCTGCTTTTAGAAGAACATTTGACCCTCCAGGTAGAAAGGTTAATGCAGCCAGATTACTGTTGCGCCTGAGACAGGAGAACCAAACACTGGTGGATTATGCACTAGAGTTCAGGTCTCTGGCGGCAGAAATCAAGTGGAATGAGCAGGCGTATATGGATGTATTTTTGAATGGCCTATCTGATGTAATCCTTGATGAGGTTGCTACCAGAGAACTCCCTGAGAATTTAGAGGATTTAATTTTGTTCATCTCTCGTATAGATGAACGTCTAAGAGAGAGACAGAACACTCGAGAGAGGAACCAGAGACCTTCTTTTAGGTTAGCTCCCGCTGTTCCAAGTCCTGACTCCACAATATCTTTGCTTACTGAACCTATGCAGATAGGGTATACCCGCCTCTCTGAGGAGGAAAGACAGCACAGGAGAAGAGAGGGTTTGTGTATGTATTGTGGAGCCAAGGGTCATTTACTCTCGAACTGTTCTAACCGCCCGGGAAACGCTCGCACCTAAGTCTCTCTAGAGGACAGGCCTTGGGTGTTTCTATTTTGTCCTCTACTCCTGATTATAAAGATCACAGGCTTCTGCTACCAGTTTCCTTAACTTGGGGGAAGGAAGTAGTAAGGGCTATGGCATTGATAGATTCCGGTGCTGCTGAGAATTTTATCGACCAAGCCTTTGCTAGTAAGAACAATTTCCCATCCCAGCTAAGGGAGACACCTTTGGCCGTTGAGGCCATAGATGGTAGACCACTACTAGACCCGGTTATCTTTCGTGAGACCATACCCATTAATTTAAATGTTGGTATCCTCCACGTGGAGAATTTATCTCTTCTGCTCATTTCGTCTCCTTCCGTTCCCATAGTTCTGGGGTACCCATGGTTGAAAAAACATAACCCTATTATCGATTGGGAGTTAGGAGAGATACTCTCGTGGGGCCAGGGCTGCCAGGATCGGTGTTTGTGCAAGGTTTCTCCATTAGCTAATATTAACATACCGGAGAATCCTACTCAGTCCACAGAAAGACAAATGCCAGACCTTTACCTAGACTTAAGGGCAGTGTTTGACAAGAAGAATGCCGATTCTTTGCCTCCACACAGGTCATTTGACTGTAAGATTAAGCTTCTACCCGGCACTATGCCTCCGAGGGGACATGTATATCCTTTGTCTGTTCAGGAAAACTCGGTTCTAGAGGAGTATATTCGGGAGAATTTAGAAAAGGGATTCATCAGGAGGTCTTCTTCTCCGTCCGGGGCTGGGTTCTTTTTCATTAAGAAGAAGGATGGCACGCTGAGACCTTGTATCGATTACCGAGGCTTGAATAAAATAACTTACAGAAATGCCTATCCTATCCCACTGATTACCGAGTTATTTGATCGTCTTAAGGGCTCCAAAATCTTCACCAAGTTAGATCTCAGAGGGGCTTACAATTTGGTGAGAATCCAGCAAGGTCACGAGTGGATGACGGCATTCAATACCCGGTATGGCCATTACGAATACACTGTTATGCCATTTGGACTATGCAATGCTCCTGCAGTATTTCAAGATTTGATTAATGAGGTACTTAGGGAGTTTCAGCATGATTGTGTTATCGTTTACCTGGACGACATACTAATACACTCTAAGGAGATTGAGACTCACCATAGACAGGTCAGAAAGGTATTACACAAGCTGCTGCAACATGGTCTATATTGCAAATTGGAGAAGTGCAGTTTTGATCAGTCTCAGGTAGACTTTCTTGGATACGTGATTTCTGGGGAAGGTTTTAAAATGGATCCTGTAAAACTCCAATCTATTTTAGACTGGCCCTTGCCCAAAGGACTCAAGGCTATCCAAAGGTTTATTGGTTTTTCCAACTACTATATGCGCTTCATTAAAGGATACTCCTCTATCATTGCGCCTATTACCAATATGACCAAACAAGGGGCTGATACTAAGTTCTGGTCTAAGGAGGCTCTGGGTGCTTTCAAGACTCTCAAGGAACTTTTTGCCTCGGCTCCCATTCTAGTCCATCCTGATACGACTCTGCCTTTCTTGCTCGAGGTCGATGCCTCTGAGACAGCAGTTGGGGCTGTTCGGTCTCAAAGGTTAGGGGTGGATAAACCGTTACACCCTTGTGGTTTCTTCTCTAAGAAATTTTCTGGGCCTGAGAGCAGATATGACATCGGGGAAAGGGAACTGTTAGCAGTCATTAAAGCCTTAAAGGAGTGGAGACATTTGTTGGAGGGGACCCTACACCCTATTACGATTTTGACGGACCACAAAAACTTGTCCTATATTGGGGAGGCT